>NC_054410.1:21337589-21672240 GCF_017976425.1 Toxotes jaculatrix
TCGGCCAAAAAAAGTCATACTTTATATGGCCTCAAAAGTGCCAAAAAACGTCATAGTATAGTATGGCGTCAAAAATCGGCCCAAAAAAAGTCATACTTTAGTATGGCCTCAAAATGTGCATAAAAAACGTCATAGTATAGTATGGCGTCAAAATCGGCCAAAAAAAGTCATACTTTAGTATGGCCTCAAAATGTCCAAAAAAACGTCATAGTATAGTATGGCGTCAAAATCGGCCAAAAAAAGTCATACTTTAGTATGGCCTCAAAATGTCATAAAAAACTCATAGTATAGTATGGCGTCAAAATCGCCAAAAAAAGTCATACTTTAGTATGGGCCTCAAAAAGTGCCAAAAAACTCATAGTCATAGTATAGTATGCGTCAAAATCGGCCAAAAAAAGTCATACTTTAGTATGGCCTCAAAAGTGCCAAAAAAAACGTCATAGTATAGTATGGCGTCAAAATCGGCCAAAAAAAGTCATACTTTAGTATGGCCTCAAAATGTCCATAAAAACGTCATAGTATAGTATGGCGTCAAAATCGGCCAAAAAAAGTCATACTTTAGTATGGCCCTCAAAATGTCATAAAAAACGTTAGTATAGTATGGCGTCAAAATCGCCAAAAAAAGTCATACTTTAGTATGGCCTCAAATGTCATAAAAAACGTCATAGTATAGTATGGCGTCAAAATCGGCCAAAAAAAGTCATACTTTAGTATGGCCTCAAAATGTCATTAAAAACGTCATAGTATAGTATGCGTCAAAATCGGCCAAAAAAAGTCATACTTTAGTATGGCCTCCAAAATGTCATAAAAAACGTTATAGTATAGTATGGCGTCAAAATCGGCCAAAAAAAGTCATACTTTAGTATGCCTCAAATGTCATAAAAAACGTCATAGTATAGTATGGCGTCAAAATCGGCCAAAAAAAGTCATACTTTAGTATGGCCTCAAAATGTCATAAAAAACGTCATAGTATAGTATGGCGTCAAAATCGGCCAAAAAAAGTCATACTTTAGTATGGCCTCAAAATGTCATAAAAAACGTCATAGTATAGTATGGCGTCAAAATCGGCCAAAAAAAGTCATACTTTAGTATGGCCTCAAAAAGTGCCAAAAAACGTCATAGTATAGTATGGCGTCAAAATCGGCCAAAAAAAGTCATACTTTAGTATGGCCTCAAAAAGTCATAAAAAACGTCATAGTATAGTATGGCGTCAAAATCGGCCAAAAAAAGTCATACTTTAGTATGGCCTCAAAATGTCATTAAAAACGTCATAGTATAGTATGGCGTCAAAATCGGCCAAAAAAAGTCATACTTTAGTATGGCCTCAAAATGTCATAAAAAACGTCATAGTATAGTATGGCGTCAAAATCGGCCAAAAAAAGTCATACTTTAGTATGGCCTCAAAAGTGCCAAAAAACGTCATAGTATAGTAAGGCGTCAAAATCGGCCAAAAAAAGTCATACTTTAGTATGGCCCCAAAATGTCATAAAAAACGTCATAGTATAGTATGGCGTCAAAATCGGCCAAAAAAAGTCATACTTTAGTATGGCCTCAAAATGTCATAAAAAACGTCATAGTATAGTATGGCGTCAAAATCGGCCAAAAAAAGTCATACTTTAGTATGGCCTCAAAAAGTGCCAAAAAACGTCATAGTATAGTAAGGCGTCAAAATCGGCCAAAAAAAGTCATACTTTAGTATGGCCTCAAAATGTCATAAAAAACGTCATAGTATAGTATGGCGTCAAAATCGGCCAAAAAAAGTCATACTTTAGTATGGCCTCAAAATGTCATAAAAAACGTCATAGTATAGTATGGCGTCAAAATCGGCCAAAAAAAGTCATACTTTAGTATGGCCTCAAAAAGTGCCAAAAAACGTCATAGTATAGTATGGCGTCAAAATCGGCCAAAAAAAGTCATACTTTAGTATGGCCTCAAAAAGTGCCAAAAAACGTCATAGTATAGTATGGCGTCAAAATCGGCCAAAAAAAGTCATACTTTAGTATGGCCTCAAAATGTCATAAAAAACGTCATAGTATAGTATGGCGTCAAAATCGGCCAAAAAAAGTCATACTTTAGTATGGCCTCAAAATGTCATAAAAAACGTCATAGTATAGTATGGCGTCAAAATCGGCCAAAAAAAGTCATACTTTAGTATGGCCTCAAAATGTCATAAAAAAACGTCATAGTATAGTATGGCGTCAAAATCGGCCAAAAAAAGTCCATACTTTAGTATGGCCTCAAAAAGTGCCAAAAAAACGTCATAGTATAGTATGGCGTCAAAATCGGCCAAAAAAAGTCATACTTTAGTATGGCCTCAAAATGTCATAAAAAACGTCATAGTATAGTATGGCGTCAAAATCGGCCAAAAAAAGTCATACTTTAGTATGGCCTCAAAAAGTGCCAAAAAACGTCATAGTATAGTATGGCGTCAAAATCGGCCAAAAAAAGTCATACTTTAGTATGGCCTCAAAATGTCATAAAAAACGTCATAGTATAGTATGGCGTCAAAATCGGCCAAAAAAAGTCATACTTTAGTATGGCCTCAAAATGTCATAAAAAACGTCATAGTATAGCAAGGCGTCAAAATCGGCCAAAAAAAGTCATACTTTAGTATGGCCTCAAAATGTCATAAAAAACGTCATAGTATAGTATGGCGTCAAAATCGGCCAAAAAAAGTCATACTTTAGTATGGCCTCAAAAAGTGCCAAAAAACGTCATAGTATAGTATGGCGTCAAAATCGGCCAAAAAAAGTCATACTTTAGTATGGCCTCAAAATGTCATAAAAAACGTCATAGTATAGTATGCCGTCAAAATCGGCCAAAAAAAGTCATACTTTAGTATGGCCTCAAAAAGTGCCAAAAAACGTCATAGTATAGTATGGCGTCAAAATCGGCCAAAAAAAGTCATACTTTAGTATGGCCTCAAAAAGTGCCAAAAAAACGTCATAGTATAGTAAGGCGTCAAAATCGGCCAAAAAAAGTCATACTTTAGTATGGCCTCAAAATGTCATAAAAAACGTCATAGTATAGTATGGCGTCAAAATCGGCCAAAAAAAGTCATACTTTAGTATGGCCTCAAAAAGTGCCAAAAAACGTCATAGTATAGTATGGCGTCAAAATCGGCCAAAAAAAGTCATACTTTAGTATGGCCTCAAAAAGTGCCAAAAAACGTCATAGTATAGTATGGCGTCAAAATCGGCCAAAAAAAGTCATACTTTAGTATGGCCTCAAAATGTCATAAAAAACGTCATAGTATAGTATGCCGTCAAAATCGGCCAAAAAAAGTCATACTTTAGTATGGCCTCAAAAAGTGCCAAAAAACGTCATAGTATAGTATGGCGTCAAAATCGGCCAAAAAAAAGTCATACTTTAGTATGGCCTCAAAAAGTGCCAAAAAAACGTCATAGTATAGTAAGGCGTCAAAATCGGCCAAAAAAAGTCATACTTTAGTATGGCCTCAAAATGTCATAAAAAACGTCATAGTATAGTATGGCGTCAAAATCGGCCAAAAAAAGTCATACTTTAGTATGGCCTCAAAAAGTGCCAAAAAACGTCATAGTATAGTATGGCGTCAAAATCGGCCAAAAAAAGTCATACTTTAGTATGGCCTCAAAATGTCATAAAAAACGTCATAGTATAGTATGGCGTCAAAATCGGCCAAAAAAAGTCATACTTTAGTATGGCCTCAAAAAGTGCCAAAAAACGTCATAGTATAGTATGGCGTCAAAATCGGCCAAAAAAAGTCATACTTTAGTATGGCCTCAAAAAGTGCCAAAAAACGTCATAGTATAGTATGGCGTCAAAATCGGCCAAAAAAAGTCATACTTTAGTATGGCCTCAAAATGTCATAAAAAACGTCATAGTATAGTATGCCGTCAAAATCGGCCAAAAAAAGTCATACTTTAGTATGGCCTCAAAAAGTGCCAAAAAACGTCATAGTATAGTATGGCGTCAAAATCGGCCAAAAAAAGTCATACTTTAGTATGGCCTCAAAAAGTGCCAAAAAACGTCATAGTATAGTATGGCGTCAAAATCGGCCAAAAAAAGTCATACTTTAGTATGGCCTCAAAAAGTTATAAAAAACGTCATAGTATAGTATGGCGTCAAAATCGGCCAAAAAAAGTCATACTTTAGTATGGCCTCAAAAAGTGCCAAAAAACGTCATAGTATAGTATGGCGTCAAAATCGGCCAAAAAAAGTCACACTTTAGTATGGCCTCAAAATGTCATAAAAAACGTCATAGTATAGTAAGGCGTCAAAATCGGGCAAAAAAAGTCATACTTTAGTATGGCCTCAAAAAGTGCCAAAAAACGTCATAGTATAGTATGGCGTCAAAATCGGCCAAAAAAAGTCATACTTTAGTATGGCCTCAAAATGTCATAAAAAAACGTCATAGTATAGTATGGCGTCAAAATCGGCCAAAAAAAGTCATACTTTAGTATGGCCTCAAAAAGTGCCAAAAAAACGTCATAGTATAGTATGGCGTCAAAATCGGCCAAAAAAAGTCATACTTTAGTATGGCCTCAAAATGTCATAAAAAACATCATAGTATAGTATGGCGTCAAAATCGGCCAAAAAAAGTCATACTTTAGTATGGCCTCAAAAAGTCATAAAAAACGTCATAGTATAGTATGGCGTCAAAATCGGCCAAAAAAAGTCATACTTTAGTCTGGCCTCAAAAAGTCATAAAAAACGTCATAGTATAGTATGGCGTCAAAATCGGCCAAAAAAAGTCATACTTTAGTATGGCCTCAAAATGTCATAAAAAACGTCATAGTATAGTATGGCGTCAAAATCGGCCAAAAAAAGTCATACTTTAGTATGGCCTCAAAAAGTGCCAAAAAACGTCATAGTATAGTATGGCGTCAAAATCGGCCAAAAAAAGTCATACTTTAGTATGGCCTCAAAAAGTCATAAAAAACGTCATAGTATAGTATGGCGTCAAAATCGGCCAAAAAAAGTCATACTTTAGTATGGCCTCAAAATGTCATTAAAAACGTCATAGTATAGTATGGCGTCAAAATCGGCCAAAAAAAGTCATACTTTAGTATGGCCCCAAAATGTCATAAAAAACGTTATAGTATAGTATGGCGTCAAAATCGGCCAAAAAAAGTCATACTTTAGTATGGCCTCAAAATGTCATAAAAAACGTCATAGTATAGTATGGCGTCAAAATCGGCCAAAAAAAGTCATACTTTAGTATGGCCTCAAAATGTCATTAAAAACGTCATAGTATAGTATGGCGTCAAAATCGGCCAAAAAAAGTCATACTTTAGTATGGCCCCAAAATGTCATAAAAAACGTTATAGTATAGTATGGCGTCAAAATCGGCCAAAAAAAGTCATACTTTAGTATGGCCTCAAAATGTCATAAAAAACGTCATAGTATAGTATGGCGTCAAAATCGGCCAAAAAAAGTCATACTTTAGTATGGCCTCAAAAAGTGCCAAAAAAACGTCATAGTATAGTAAGGCGTCAAAATCGGCCAAAAAAAGTCATACTTTAGTATGGCCTCAAAATGTCATAAAAAACGTCATAGTATAGTATGGCGTCAAAATCGGCCAAAAAAAGTCATACTTTAGTATGGCCTCAAAAAGTGCCAAAAAACGTCATAGTATAGTATGGCGTCAAAATCGGCCAAAAAAAGTCATACTTTAGTATGGCCTCAAAATGTCATAAAAAACGTCATAGTATAGTATGCCGTCAAAATCGGCCAAAAAAAGTCATACTTTAGTATGGCCTCAAAAAGTGCCAAAAAACGTCATAGTATAGTATGGCGTCAAAATCGGCCAAAAAAAGTCATACTTTAGTATGGCCTCAAAAAGTGCCAAAAAAACGTCATAGTATAGTAAGGCGTCAAAATCGGCCAAAAAAAGTCATACTTTAGTATGGCCTCAAAATGTCATAAAAAACGTCATAGTATAGTATGGCGTCAAAATCGGCCAAAAAAAGTCATACTTTAGTATGGCCTCAAAAAGTGCCAAAAAACGTCATAGTATAGTATGGCGTCAAAATCGGCCAAAAAAAGTCATACTTTAGTATGGCCTCAAAATGTCATAAAAAACGTCATAGTATAGTATGGCGTCAAAATCGGCCAAAAAAAGTCATACTTTAGTATGGCCTCAAAAAGTGCCAAAAAACGTCATAGTATAGTATGGCGTCAAAATCGGCCAAAAAAAGTCATACTTTAGTATGGCCTCAAAAAGTGCCAAAAAACGTCATAGTATAGTATGGCGTCAAAATCGGCCAAAAAAAGTCATACTTTAGTATGGCCTCAAAATGTCATAAAAAACGTCATAGTATAGTATGCCGTCAAAATCGGCCAAAAAAAGTCATACTTTAGTATGGCCTCAAAAAGTGCCAAAAAACGTCATAGTATAGTATGGCGTCAAAATCGGCCAAAAAAAGTCATACTTTAGTATGGCCTCAAAAAGTGCCAAAAAAACGTCATAGTATAGTATGGCGTCAAAATCGGCCAAAAAAAGTCATACTTTAGTATGGCCTCAAAAAGTTATAAAAAACGTCATAGTATAGTATGGCGTCAAAATCGGCCAAAAAAAGTCATACTTTAGTATGGCCTCAAAAAGTGCCAAAAAACGTCATAGTATAGTATGGCGTCAAAATCGGCCAAAAAAAAGTCACACTTTAGTATGGCCTCAAAATGTCATAAAAAACGTCATAGTATAGTAAGGCGTCAAAATCGGGCAAAAAAAGTCATACTTTAGTATGGCCTCAAAAAGTGCCAAAAAACGTCATAGTATAGTATGGCGTCAAAATCGGCCAAAAAAAGTCATACTTTAGTATGGCCTCAAAAAGTCATAAAAAACGTCATAGTATAGTATGGCGTCAAAATCGGCCAAAAAAAGTCATACTTTAGTATGGCCTCAAAATGTCATTAAAAACGTCATAGTATAGTATGGCGTCAAAATCGGCCAAAAAAAGTCATACTTTAGTATGGCCCCAAAATGTCATAAAAAACGTTATAGTATAGTATGGCGTCAAAATCGGCCAAAAAAAGTCATACTTTAGTATGGCCTCAAAATGTCATAAAAAACGTCATAGTATAGTATGGCGTCAAAATCGGCCAAAAAAATCATACTTTAGTATGGCCTCAAAATGTCATTAAAAACGTCATAGTATAGTATGGCGTCAAAATCGGCCAAAAAAAGTCATACTTTAGTATGGCCCCAAAATGTCATAAAAAACGTTATAGTATAGTATGGCGTCAAAATCGGCCAAAAAAAAGTCATACTTTAGTATGGCCTCAAAATGTCATAAAAAACGTCATAGTATAGTATGGCGTCAAAATCGGCCAAAAAAAAGTCATACTTTAGTATGGCCTCAAAAAGTGCCAAAAAAAACGTCATAGTATAGTAAGGCGTCAAAATCGGCCAAAAAAAGTCATACTTTAGTATGGCCTCAAAATGTCATAAAAAAACGTCATAGTATAGTATGGCGTCAAAATCGGCCAAAAAAAGTCATACTTTAGTATGGCCTCAAAAAGTGCCAAAAAAACGTCATAGTATAGTATGGCGTCAAAATCGGCCAAAAAAAGTCATACTTTAGTATGGCCTCAAAAAGTGCCAAAAAACGTCATAGTATAGTATGGCGTCAAAATCGGCCAAAAAAAGTCATACTTTAGTATGGCCTCAAAATGTCATAAAAAACGTCATAGTATAGTATGCCGTCAAAATCGGCCAAAAAAAGTCATACTTTAGTATGGCCTCAAAAAGTGCCAAAAAACGTCATAGTATAGTATGGCGTCAAAATCGGCCAAAAAAAGTCATACTTTAGTATGGCCTCAAAAAGTGCCAAAAAAACGTCATAGTATAGTAAGGCGTCAAAATCGGCCAAAAAAAGTCATACTTTAGTATGGCCTCAAAATGTCATAAAAAACGTCATAGTATAGTATGGCGTCAAAATCGGCCAAAAAAAGTCATACTTTAGTATGGCCTCAAAAAGTGCCAAAAAACGTCATAGTATAGTATGGCGTCAAAATCGGCCAAAAAAAGTCATACTTTAGTATGGCCTCAAAATGTCATAAAAAACGTCATAGTATAGTATGGCGTCAAAATCGGCCAAAAAAAGTCATACTTTAGTATGGCCTCAAAAAGTGCCAAAAAACGTCATAGTATAGTATGGCGTCAAAATCGGCCAAAAAAAGTCATACTTTAGTATGGCCTCAAAAAGTGCCAAAAAACGTCATAGTATAGTATGGCGTCAAAATCGGCCAAAAAAAGTCATACTTTAGTATGGCCTCAAAATGTCATAAAAAACGTCATAGTATAGTATGCCGTCAAAATCGGCCAAAAAAAGTCATACTTTAGTATGGCCTCAAAAAGTGCCAAAAAACGTCATAGTATAGTATGGCGTCAAAATCGGCCAAAAAAAGTCATACTTTAGTATGGCCTCAAAAAGTGCCAAAAAACGTCATAGTATAGTATGGCGTCAAAATCGGCCAAAAAAAGTCATACTTTAGTATGGCCTCAAAAAGTTATAAAAAACGTCATAGTATAGTATGGCGTCAAAATCGGCCAAAAAAAGTCATACTTTAGTATGGCCTCAAAAAGTGCCAAAAAACGTCATAGTATAGTATGGCGTCAAAATCGGCCAAAAAAAGTCACACTTTAGTATGGCCTCAAAATGTCATAAAAAACGTCATAGTATAGTAAGGCGTCAAAATCGGGCAAAAAAAGTCATACTTTAGTATGGCCTCAAAAAGTGCCAAAAAACGTCATAGTATAGTATGGCGTCAAAATCGGCCAAAAAAAGTCATACTTTAGTATGGCCTCAAAATGTCATAAAAAAACGTCATAGTATAGTATGGCGTCAAAATCGGCCAAAAAAAGTCATACTTTAGTATGGCCTCAAAAAGTGCCAAAAAACGTCATAGTATAGTATGGCGTCAAAATCGGCCAAAAAAAGTCATACTTTAGTATGGCCTCAAAATGTCATAAAAAACATCATAGTATAGTATGGCGTCAAAATCGGCCAAAAAAAGTCATACTTTAGTATGGCCTCAAAAAGTGCCAAAAAACGTCATAGTATAGTATGGCGTCAAAATCGGCCAAAAAAAGTCATACTTTAGTATGGCCTCAAAAAGTGCCAAAAAAACGTCATAGTATAGTAAGGCGTCAAAATCGGCCAAAAAAAGTCATACTTTAGTATGGCCTCAAAATGTCATAAAAAACGTCATAGTATAGTATGGCGTCAAAATCGGCCAAAAAAAGTCATACTTTAGTATGGCCTCAAAAAGTGCCAAAAAAACGTCATAGTATAGTATGGCGTCAAAATCGGCCAAAAAAAGTCATACTTTAGTATGGCCTCAAAATGTCATAAAAAACGTCATAGTATAGTATGGCGTCAAAATCGGCCAAAAAAAGTCATACTTTAGTATGGCCTCAAAAAGTGCCAAAAAACGTCATAGTATAGTATGGCGTCAAAATCGGCCAAAAAAAGTCATACTTTAGTATGGCCTCAAAAAGTGCCAAAAAACGTCATAGTATAGTATGGCGTCAAAATCGGCCAAAAAAAGTCATACTTTAGTATGGCCTCAAAAAGTGCCAAAAAACGTCATAGTATAGTAAGGCGTCAAAATCGGCCAAAAAAAGTCATACTTTAGTATGGCCCCAAAATGTCATAAAAAACGTCATAGTATAGTATGGCGTCAAAATCGGCCAAAAAAAGTCATGCTTTAGTATGGCCTCAAAATGTCATAAAAAACGTCATAGTATAGTATGGCGTCAAAATCGGCCAAAAAAAGTCATACTTTAGTATGGCCTCAAAAAGTGCCAAAAAACGTCATAGTATAGTATGGCGTCAAAATCGGCCAAAAAAAGTCATACTTTAGTATGGCCTCAAAAAGTTATAAAAAACGTCATAGTATAGTATGGCGTCAAAATCGGCCAAAAAAAGTCATACTTTAGTATGGCCTCAAAAAGTGCCAAAAAACGTCATAGTATAGTATGGCGTCAAAATCGGCCAAAAAAAGTCATACTTTAGTATGCCCTCAAAAAGTGCCAAAAAACGTCATAGTATAGTATGGCGTCAAAATCGGCCAAAAAAAGTCATACTTTAGTATGGCCTCAAAAAGTGCCAAAAAACGTCATAGTATAGTATGGCGTCAAAATCGGCCAAAAAAAGTCATACTTTAGTATGGCCTCAAAAAGTCATAAAAAACGTCATAGTATAGTATGGCGTCAAAATCGGCCAAAAAAAGTCATACTTTAGTATGGCCTCAAAAAGTGCCAAAAAAACGTCATAGTATAGTATGGCGTCAAAATCGGCCAAAAAAAGTCATACTTTAGTATGGCCTCAAAATGTCATAAAAAACATCATAGTATAGTATGGCGTCAAAATCGGCCAAAAAAAAGTCATACTTTAGTATGGCCTCAAAAAGTGCCAAAAAACGTCATAGTATAGTATGGCGTCAAAATCGGCCAAAAAAAGTCATACTTTAGTATGGCCTCAAAAAGTCATAAAAAACGTCATAGTATAGTATGGCGTCAAAATCGGCCAAAAAAAGTCATACTTTAGTATGGCCTCAAAAAGTCATAAAAAAACGTCATAGTATAGTATGCGTCAAAATCGGCCAAAAAAAGTCATACTTTAGTATGGCCTCAAAATGTCATAAAAAACGTCATAGTATAGTATGGCGTCAAAATCGGCCAAAAAAAGTCATACTTTAGTATGGCCCCAAAATGTCATAAAAAACGTTATAGTATAGTATGGCGTCAAAATCGGCCAAAAAAAGTCATACTTTAGTATGGCCTCAAAATGTCATAAAAAACGTCATAGTATAGTATGGCGTCAAAATCGGCCAAAAAAAGTCATACTTTAGTATGGCCTCAAAATGTCATTAAAAACGTCATAGTATAGTATGGCGTCAAAATCGGCCCAAAAAAAGTCATACTTTAGTATGGCCCCAAAATGTCATAAAAACGTTATAGTATAGTATGGCGTCAAAATCGGCCAAAAAAAGTCATACTTTAGTATGGCCTCAAAAAGTCATAAAAAACGTCATAGTATAGTATGGCGTCAAAATCGGCCAAAAAAAGTCATACTTTAGTATGGCCTCAAAAAGTGCCAAAAAACGTCATAGTATAGTATGGCGTCAAAATCGGCCAAAAAAAGTCATACTTTAGTATGGCCTCAAAAGTGCCAAAAAACGTCATAGTATAGTATGGCGTCAAAATCGGCCAAAAAAAGTCATACTTTAGTATGGCCTCAAAATGTCATTAAAAACGTCATAGTATAGTATGGCGTCAAAATCGGCCAAAAAAAGTCATACTTTAGTATGGCCCCAAAATGTCATAAAAAACGTTATAGTATAGTATGGCGTCAAAATCGGCCAAAAAAAGTCATACTTTAGTATGGCCTCAAAATGTCATAAAAAACGTCATAGTATAGTATGGCGTCAAAATCGGCCAAAAAAAGTCATACTTTAGTATGGCCTCAAAAAGTGCCAAAAAACGTCATAGTATAGTAAGGCGTCAAAATCGGCCAAAAAAAGTCATACTTTAGTATGGCCTCAAAATGTCATAAAAAACGTCATAGTATAGTATGGCGTCAAAATCGGCCAAAAAAAGTCATACTTTAGTATGGCCTCAAAAAGTGCCAAAAAAACGTCATAGTATAGTATGGCGTCAAAATCGGCCAAAAAAAGTCATACTTTAGTATGGCCTCAAAATGTCATAAAAAACGTCATAGTATAGTATGGCGTCAAAATCGGCCAAAAAAAGTCATACTTTAGTATGGCCTCAAAAAGTGCCAAAAAACGTCATAGTATAGTATGGCGTCAAAATCGGCCAAAAAAAAGTCATACTTTAGTATGGCCTCAAAAAGTGCCAAAAAACGTCATAGTATAGTATGGCGTCAAAATCGGCCAAAAAAAGTCATACTTTAGTATGGCCTCAAAATGTCATAAAAAACGTCATAGTATAGTATGGCGTCAAAATCGGCCAAAAAAAGTCATACTTTAGTATGGCCTCAAAATGTCATAAAAAATGTCATAGTTTAGTATGGCGTCAAAATCGGACAAAAAAAGTCATACTTTAGTATGGCCTCAAAAAGTGCCAAAAAACGTCATAGTATAGTATGGCGTCAAAATCGGCCAAAAAAAGTCATACTTTAGTATGGCCTCAAAATGTCATAAAAAACGTCATAGTATAGTATGGCGTCAAAATCGGCCAAAAAAAGTCATACTTTAGTATGGCCTCAAAAAGTGCCAAAAAACGTCATAGTATAGTATGGCGTCAAAATCGGCCAAAAAAAGTCATACTTTAGTATGGCCTCAAAATGTCATAAAAAACGTCATAGTATAGTATGGCGTCAAAATCGGCCAAAAAAAGTCATACTTTAGTATGGCCTCAAAAAGTGCCAAAAAACGTCATAGTATAGTATGGCGTCAAAATCGGCCAAAAAAAGTCATACTTTAGTATGGCCTCAAAAAGTGCCAAAAAACGTCATAGTATAGTATGGCGTCAAAATCGGCCAAAAAAAGTCATACTTTAGTATGGCCTCAAAATGTCATTAAAAACGTCATAGTATAGTATGGCGTCAAAATCGGCCAAAAAAAGTCATACTTTAGTATGGCCCCAAAATGTCATAAAAAACGTTATAGTATAGTATGGCGTCAAAATCGGCCAAAAAAAGTCATACTTTAGTATGGCCTCAAAATGTCATAAAAAACGTCATAGTATAGTATGGCGTCAAAATCGGCCAAAAAAAGTCATACTTTAGTATGGCCTCAAAATGTCATTAAAAACGTCATAGTATAGTATGGCGTCAAAATCGGCCAAAAAAAGTCATACTTTAGTATGGCCCCAAAATGTCATAAAAAACGTTATAGTATAGTATGGCGTCAAAATCGGCCAAAAAAAGTCATACTTTAGTATGGCCTCAAAATGTCATAAAAAACGTCATAGTATAGTATGGCGTCAAAATCGGCCAAAAAAAGTCATACTTTAGTATGGCCTCAAAATGTCATAAAAAACGTCATAGTATAGTATGGCGTCAAAATCGGCCAAAAAAAGTCATACTTTAGTATGGCCTCAAAATGTCATAAAAAACGTCATAGTATAGTATGGCGTCAAAATCGGCCAAAAAAAGTCATACTTTAGTATGGCCTCAAAAAGTGCCAAAAAACGTCATAGTATAGTATGGCGTCAAAATCGGCCAAAAAAAGTCATACTTTAGTATGGCCTCAAAAAGTCATAAAAAACGTCATAGTATAGTATGGCGTCAAAATCGGCCAAAAAAAGTCATACTTTAGTATGGCCTCAAAATGTCATTAAAAACGTCATAGTATAGTATGGCGTCAAAATCGGCCAAAAAAAGTCATACTTTAGTATGGCCTCAAAATGTCATAAAAAACGTCATAGTATAGTATGGCGTCAAAATCGGCCAAAAAAAGTCATACTTTAGTATGGCCTCAAAAAGTGCCAAAAAACGTCATAGTATAGTAAGGCGTCAAAATCGGCCAAAAAAAGTCATACTTTAGTATGGCCCCAAAATGTCATAAAAAACGTCATAGTATAGTATGGCGTCAAAATCGGCCAAAAAAAGTCATACTTTAGTATGGCCTCAAAATGTCATAAAAAACGTCATAGTATAGTATGGCGTCAAAATCGGCCAAAAAAAGTCATACTTTAGTATGGCCTCAAAAAGTGCCAAAAAACGTCATAGTATAGTAAGGCGTCAAAATCGACCAAAAAAAGTCATACTTTAGTATGGCCTCAAAATGTCATAAAAAACGTCATAGTATAGTATGGCGTCAAAATCGGCCAAAAAAAGTCATACTTTAGTATGGCCTCAAAATGTCATAAAAAACGTCATAGTATAGTATGGCGTCAAAATCGGCCAAAAAAAGTCCATACTTTAGTATGGCCTCAAAAAGTGCCAAAAAACGTCATAGTATAGTATGGCGTCAAAATCGGCCAAAAAAAGTCATACTTTAGTATGGCCTCAAAATGTCATAAAAAACGTCATAGTATAGTATGGCGTCAAAATCGGCCAAAAAAAGTCATACTTTAGTATGGCCTCAAAAAGTGCCAAAAAACGTCATAGTATAGTATGGCGTCAAAATCGGCCAAAAAAAGTCATACTTTAGTATGGCCTCAAAATGTCATAAAAAACGTCATAGTATAGTATGGCGTCAAAATCGGCCAAAAAAAGTCATACTTTAGTATGGCCTCAAAATGTCATAAAAAACGTCATAGTATAGCAAGGCGTCAAAATCGGACAAAAAAAGTCATACTTTAGTATGGCCTCAAAATGTCATAAAAAACGTCATAGTATAGTATGGCGTCAAAATCGGCCAAAAAAAGTCATACTTTATTATGGCCTCAAAAAGTGCCAAAAAAACGTCATAGTATAGTATGGCGTCAAAATCGGCCAAAAAAAGTCATACTTTAGTATGGCCTCAAAATGTCATAAAAAACGTCATAGTATAGTATGCCGTCAAAATCGGCCAAAAAAAGTCATACTTTAGCATGGCCTCAAAAAGTGCCAAAAAACGTCATAGTATAGTATGGCGTCAAAATCGGCCAAAAAAAGTCATACTTTAGTATGGCCTCAAAAAGTGCCAAAAAAACGTCATAGTATAGTAAGGCGTCAAAATCGGCCAAAAAAAGTCATACTTTAGTATGGCCTCAAAATGTCATAAAAAACGTCATAGTATAGTATGGCGTCAAAATCGGCCAAAAAAAGTCATACTTTAGTATGGCCTCAAAAAGTGCCAAAAAACGTCATAGTATAGTATGGCGTCAAAATCGGCCAAAAAAAGTCATACTTTAGTATGGCCTCAAAAAGTGCCAAAAAACGTCATAGTATAGTATGGCGTCAAAATCGGCCAAAAAAAGTCATACTTTAGTATGGCCTCAAAATGTCATAAAAAACGTCATAGTATAGTATGCCGTCAAAATCGGCCAAAAAAAGTCATACTTTAGTATGGCCTCAAAAAGTGCCAAAAAACGTCATAGTATAGTATGGCGTCAAAATCGGCCAAAAAAAGTCATACTTTAGTATGGCCTCAAAAAGTGCCAAAAAAACGTCATAGTATAGTAAGGCGTCAAAATCGGCCAAAAAAAGTCATACTTTAGTATGGCCTCAAAATGTCATAAAAAACGTCATAGTATAGTATGGCGTCAAAATCGGCCAAAAAAAGTCATACTTTAGTATGGCCTCAAAATGTCATAAAAAACGTCATAGTATAGTATGGCGTCAAAATCGGCCAAAAAAAGTCATACTTTAGTATGGCCTCAAAATGTCATAAAAAATGTCATAGTTTAGTATGGCGTCAAAATCGGACAAAAAAAGTCATACTTTAGTATGGCCTCAAAAAGTGCCAAAAAACGTCATAGTATAGTATGGCGTCAAAATCGGCCAAAAAAAGTCATACTTTAGTATGGCCTCAAAATGTCATAAAAAACGTCATAGTATAGTATGGCGTCAAAATCGGCCAAAAAAAGTCATACTTTAGTATGGCCTCAAAAAGTGCCAAAAAACGTCATAGTATAGTATGGCGTCAAAATCGGCCAAAAAAAGTCATACTTTAGTATGGCCTCAAAATGTCATAAAAAACGTCATAGTATAGTATGGCGTCAAAATCGGCCAAAAAAAGTCATACTTTAGTATGGCCTCAAAAAGTGCCAAAAAACGTCATAGTATAGTATGGCGTCAAAATCGGCCAAAAAAAGTCATACTTTAGTATGGCCTCAAAAAGTGCCAAAAAACGTCATAGTATAGTATGGCGTCAAAATCGGCCAAAAAAAGTCATACTTTAGTATGGCCTCAAAATGTCATTAAAAACGTCATAGTATAGTATGGCGTCAAAATCGGCCAAAAAAAGTCATACTTTAGTATGGCCCCAAAATGTCATAAAAAACGTTATAGTATAGTATGGCGTCAAAATCGGCCAAAAAAAGTCATACTTTAGTATGGCCTCAAAATGTCATAAAAAACGTCATAGTATAGTATGGCGTCAAAATCGGCCAAAAAAAGTCATACTTTAGTATGGCCTCAAAATGTCATTAAAAACGTCATAGTATAGTATGGCGTCAAAATCGGCCAAAAAAAGTCATACTTTAGTATGGCCCCAAAATGTCATAAAAAACGTTATAGTATAGTATGGCGTCAAAATCGGCCAAAAAAAGTCATACTTTAGTATGGCCTCAAAATGTCATAAAAAACGTCATAGTATAGTATGGCGTCAAAATCGGCCAAAAAAAGTCATACTTTAGTATGGCCTCAAAATGTCATAAAAAACGTCATAGTATAGTATGGCGTCAAAATCGGCCAAAAAAAGTCATACTTTAGTATGGCCTCAAAATGTCATAAAAAACGTCATAGTATAGTATGGCGTCAAAATCGGCCAAAAAAAGTCATACTTTAGTATGGCCTCAAAAAGTGCCAAAAAACGTCATAGTATAGTATGGCGTCAAAATCGGCCAAAAAAAGTCATACTTTAGTATGGCCTCAAAAAGTCATAAAAAACGTCATAGTATAGTATGGCGTCAAAATCGGCCAAAAAAAGTCATACTTTAGTATGGCCTCAAAATGTCATTAAAAACGTCATAGTATAGTATGGCGTCAAAATCGGCCAAAAAAAGTCATACTTTAGTATGGCCTCAAAATGTCATAAAAAACGTCATAGTATAGTATGGCGTCAAAATCGGCCAAAAAAAGTCATACTTTAGTATGGCCTCAAAAAGTGCCAAAAAACGTCATAGTATAGTATGGCGTCAAAATCGGCCAAAAAAAGTCATACTTTAGTATGGCCTCAAAATGTCATAAAAAACGTCATAGTATAGTATGGCGTCAAAATCGGCCAAAAAAAGTCATACTTTAGTATGGCCTCAAAATGTCATAAAAAACGTCATAGTATAGTATGGCGTCAAAATCGGCCAAAAAAAGTCATACTTTAGTATGGCCTCAAAATGTCATAAAAAACGTCATAGTATAGTATGGCGTCAAAATCGGCCAAAAAAAGTCCATACTTTAGTATGGCCTCAAAAAGTGCCAAAAAACGTCATAGTATAGTATGGCGTCAAAATCGGCCAAAAAAAGTCATACTTTAGTATGGCCTCAAAATGTCATAAAAAACGTCATAGTATAGTATGGCGTCAAAATCGGCCAAAAAAAGTCATACTTTAGTATGGCCTCAAAAAGTGCCAAAAAACGTCATAGTATAGTATGGCGTCAAAATCGGCCAAAAAAAGTCATACTTTAGTATGGCCTCAAAATGTCATAAAAAACGTCATAGTATAGTATGGCGTCAAAATCGGCCAAAAAAAGTCATACTTTAGTATGGCCTCAAAATGTCATAAAAAACGTCATAGTATAGCAAGGCGTCAAAATCGGCCAAAAAAAGTCATACTTTAGTATGGCCTCAAAATGTCATAAAAAACGTCATAGTATAGTATGGCGTCAAAATCGGCCAAAAAAAGTCATACTTTAGTATGGCCTCAAAAAGTGCCAAAAAACGTCATAGTATAGTATGGCGTCAAAATCGGCCAAAAAAAGTCATACTTTAGTATGGCCTCAAAATGTCATAAAAAACGTCATAGTATAGTATGCCGTCAAAATCGGCCAAAAAAAGTCATACTTTAGTATGGCCTCAAAAAGTGCCAAAAAACGTCATAGTATAGTATGGCGTCAAAATCGGCCAAAAAAAGTCATACTTTAGTATGGCCTCAAAAAGTGCCAAAAAAACGTCATAGTATAGTAAGGCGTCAAAATCGGCCAAAAAAAGTCATACTTTAGTATGGCCTCAAAATGTCATAAAAAACGTCATAGTATAGTATGGCGTCAAAATCGGCCAAAAAAAGTCATACTTTAGTATGGCCTCAAAAAGTGCCAAAAAACGTCATAGTATAGTATGGCGTCAAAATCGGCCAAAAAAAGTCATACTTTAGTATGGCCTCAAAAAGTGCCAAAAAACGTCATAGTATAGTATGGCGTCAAAATCGGCCAAAAAAAGTCATACTTTAGTATGGCCTCAAAATGTCATAAAAAACGTCATAGTATAGTATGCCGTCAAAATCGGCCAAAAAAAGTCATACTTTAGTATGGCCTCAAAAAGTGCCAAAAAACGTCATAGTATAGTATGGCGTCAAAATCGGCCAAAAAAAGTCATACTTTAGTATGGCCTCAAAAAGTGCCAAAAAAACGTCATAGTATAGTAAGGCGTCAAAATCGGCCAAAAAAAGTCATACTTTAGTATGGCCTCAAAATGTCATAAAAAACGTCATAGTATAGTATGGCGTCAAAATCGGCCAAAAAAAGTCATACTTTAGTATGGCCTCAAAAAGTGCCAAAAAACGTCATAGTATAGTATGGCGTCAAAATCGGCCAAAAAAAGTCATACTTTAGTATGGCCTCAAAATGTCATAAAAAACGTCATAGTATAGTATGGCGTCAAAATCGGCCAAAAAAAGTCATACTTTAGTATGGCCTCAAAAAGTGCCAAAAAACGTCATAGTATAGTATGGCGTCAAAATCGGCCAAAAAAAGTCATACTTTAGTATGGCCTCAAAAAGTGCCAAAAAACGTCATAGTATAGTATGGCGTCAAAATCGGCCAAAAAAAGTCATACTTTAGTATGGCCTCAAAATGTCATAAAAAACGTCATAGTATAGTATGGCGTCAAAATCGGCCAAAAAAAGTCATACTTTAGTATGGCCTCAAAAAGTGCCAAAAAACGTCATAGTATAGTATGGCGTCAAAATCGGCCAAAAAAAGTCATGCTTTAGTATGGCCTCAAAATGTCATAAAAAACGTCATAGTATAGTATGGCGTCAAAATCGGCCAAAAAAAGTCATACTTTAGTATGGCCTCAAAAAGTGCCAAAAAACGTCATAGTATAGTATGGCGTCAAAATCGGCCAAAAAAAGTCATACTTTAGTATGGCCTCAAAAAGTTATAAAAAACGTCATAGTATAGTATGGCGTCAAAATCGGCCAAAAAAAGTCATACTTTAGTATGGCCTCAAAAAGTGCCAAAAAACGTCATAGTATAGTATGGCGTCAAAATCGGCCAAAAAAAGTCATACTTTAGTATGCCCTCAAAAAGTGCCAAAAAACGTCATAGTATAGTATGGCGTCAAAATCGGCCAAAAAAAGTCATACTTTAGTATGGCCTCAAAAAGTGCCAAAAAACGTCATAGTATAGTATGGCGTCAAAATCGGCCAAAAAAAGTCATACTTTAGTATGGCCTCAAAAAGTCATAAAAAACGTCATAGTATAGTATGGCGTCAAAATCGGCCAAAAAAAGTCATACTTTAGTATGGCCTCAAAAAGTGCCAAAAAACGTCATAGTATAGTATGGCGTCAAAATCGGCCAAAAAAAGTCATACTTTAGTATGGCCTCAAAAAGTGCCAAAAAACGTCATAGTATAGTATGGCGTCAAAATCGGCCAAAAAAAGTCATACTTTAGTATGGCCTCAAAAAGTGCCAAAAAACGTCATAGTATAGTATGGCGTCAAAATCGGCCAAAAAAAGTCATACTTTAGTATGGCCTCAAAATGTCATAAAAAACGTCATAGTATAGTATGGCGTCAAAATCGGCCAAAAAAAGTCATACTTTAGTATGGCCTCAAAAAGTGCCAAAAAACGTCATAGTATAGTAAGGCGTCAAAATCGGCCAAAAAAAGTCATACTTTAGTATGGCCTCAAAAAGTGCCAAAAAACGTCATAGTATAGTATGGCGTCAAAATCGGCCAAAAAAAGTCATACTTTAGTATGGCCTCAAAAAGTGCCAAAAAACGTCATAGTATAGTATGGCGTCAAAATCGGCCAAAAAAAGTCATACTTTAGTATGGCCTCAAAAAGTCATAAAAAACGTCATAGTATAGTATGGCGTCAAAATCGGCCAAAAAAAGTCATACTTTAGTCTGGCCTCAAAAAGTCATAAAAAACGTCATAGTATAGTATGGCGTCAAAATCGGCCAAAAAAAGTCATACTTTAGTATGGCCTCAAAATGTCATAAAAAACGTCATAGTATAGTATGGCGTCAAAATCGGCCAAAAAAAGTCATACTTTAGTATGGCCTCAAAAAGTGCCAAAAAACGTCATTGTATAGTATGGCGTCAAAATCGGCCAAAAAAAGTCATACTTTAGTATGGCCTCAAAATGTCATAAAAAACGTCATAGTATAGTATGGCGTCAAAATCGGCCAAAAAAAGTCATACTTTAGTATGGCCTCAAAAAGTCATAAAAAACGTCATAGTATAGTATGGCGTCAAAATCGGCCAAAAAAAGTCATACTTTAGTATGGCCTCAAAATGTCATAAAAAACGTCATAGTATAGTATGGCGTCAAAATCGGCCAAAAAAAGTCATACTTTAGTATGGCCTCAAAAAGTGCCAAAAAACGTCATAGTATAGTATGGCGTCAAAATCGGCCAAAAAAAGTCATACTTTAGTATGGCCTCAAAAAGTGCCAAAAAACGTCATAGTATAGTATGGCGTCAAAATCGGCCAAAAAAAGTCATACTTTAGTATGGCCCCAAAATGTCATAAAAAACGTCATAGTATAGTATGGCGTCAAAATCGGCCAAAAAAAGTCATACTTTAGTATGGCCTCAAAATGTCATTAAAAACGTCATAGTATAGTATGGCGTCAAAATCGGCCAAAAAAAGTCATACTTTAGTATGGCCCCAAAATGTCATAAAAAACGTTATAGTATAGTATGGCGTCAAAATCGGCCAAAAAAAGTCATACTTTAGTATGGCCTCAAAATGTCATAAAAAACGTCATAGTATAGTATGGCGTCAAAATCGGCCAAAAAAAGTCATACTTTAGTATGGCCTCAAAATGTCATAAAAAACGTCATAGTTTAGTATGGCGTCAAAATCGGACAAAAAAAGTCATACTTTAGTATGGCCTCAAAAAGTGCCAAAAAACGTCATAGTATAGTAAGGCGTCAAAATCGGCCAAAAAAAGTCATACTTTAGTATGGCCTCAAAATGTCATAAAAAACGTCATAGTATAGTATGGCGTCAAAATCGGCCAAAAAAAGTCATACTTTAGTATGGCCTCAAAAAGTGCCAAAAAACGTCATAGTATAGTATGGCGTCAAAATCGGCCAAAAAAAGTCATACTTTAGTATGGCCTCAAAATGTCATAAAAAACGTCATAGTATAGTATGGCGTCAAAATCGGCCAAAAAAAGTCATACTTTAGTATGGCCTCAAAAAGTGCCAAAAAACGTCATAGTATAGTATGGCGTCAAAATCGGCCAAAAAAAGTCATACTTTAGTATGGCCTCAAAAAGTGCCAAAAAACGTCATAGTATAGTATGGCGTCAAAATCGGCCAAAAAAAGTCATACTTTAGTATGGCCTCAAAATGTCATAAAAAACGTCATAGTATAGTATGGCGTCAAAATCGGCCAAAAAAAGTCATACTTTAGTATGGCCTCAAAATGTCATAAAAAATGTCATAGTTTAGTATGGCGTCAAAATCGGACAAAAAAAGTCATACTTTAGTATGGCCTCAAAAAGTGCCAAAAAACGTCATAGTATAGTATGGCGTCAAAATCGGCCAAAAAAAGTCATACTTTAGTATGGCCTCAAAATGTCATAAAAAACGTCATAGTATAGTATGGCGTCAAAATCGGCCAAAAAAAGTCATACTTTAGTATGGCCTCAAAAAGTGCCAAAAAACGTCATAGTATAGTATGGCGTCAAAATCGGCCAAAAAAAGTCATACTTTAGTATGGCCTCGAAAAGTCATAAAAAACGTCATAGTATAGTATGGCGTCAAAATCGGCCAAAAAAAGTCATACTTTAGTATGGCCTCAAAATGTCATAAAAAACGTCATAGTATAGTATGGCGTCAAAATCGGCCAAAAAAAGTCATACTTTAGTATGGCCCCAAAATGTCATAAAAAACGTCATAGTATAGTATGGCGTCAAAATCGGCCAAAAAAAGTCATACTTTAGTATGGCCTCAAAAAGTGCCAAAAAACGTCATAGTATAGTATGGCGTCAAAATCGGCCAAAAAAAGTCATACTTTAGTATGGCCTCAAAAAGTCATAAAAAACGTCATAGTATAGTATGGCGTCAAAATCGGCCAAAAAAAGTCATACTTTAGTATGGCCTCAAAATGTCATTAAAAAGGTCATAGTATAGTATGGCGTCAAAATCGGCCAAAAAAAGTCATACTTTAGTATGGCCTCAAAATGTCATAAAAAACGTCATAGTATAGTATGGCGTCAAAATCGGCCAAAAAAAGTCATACTTTAGTATGGCCTCAAAAAGTGCCAAAAAACGTCATAGTATAGTAAGGCGTCAAAATCGGCCAAAAAAAGTCATACTTTAGTATGGCCTCAAAAAGTTATAAAAAACGTCATAGTATAGTATGGCGTCAAAATCGGCCAAAAAAAGTCATACTTTAGTATGGCCTCAAAATGTCATAAAAAACGTCATAGTATAGTATGGCGTCAAAATCGGCCAAAAAAAGTCATACTTTAGTATGGCCTCAAAATGTCATAAAAAACGTCATAGTATAGTATGGCGTCAAAATCGGCCAAAAAAAGTCATACTTTAGTATGGCCTCAAAAAGTGCCAAAAAACGTCATAGTATAGTATGGCGTCAAAATCGGCCAAAAAAAGTCATACTTTAGTATGGCCTCAAAATGTCATAAAAAACGTCATAGTATAGTATGGCGTCAAAATCGGCCAAAAAAAGTCATACTTTAGTATGGCCTCAAAAAGTGCCAAAAAACGTCATAGTATAGTATGGCGTCAAAATCGGCCAAAAAAAGTCATACTTTAGTATGGCCCCAAAATGTCATAAAAAACGTTATAGTATAGTATGGCGTCAAAATCGGCCAAAAAAAGTCATACTTTAGTATGGCCTCAAAATGTCATAAAAAACGTCATAGTATAGCAAGGCGTCAAAATCGGCCAAAAAAAGTCATACTTTAGTATGGCCTCAAAATGTCATAAAAAACGTCATAGTATAGTATGGCGTCAAAATCGGCCAAAAAAAGTCATACTTTAGTATGGCCTCAAAAAGTGCCAAAAAACGTCATAGTATAGTATGGCGTCAAAATCGGCCAAAAAAAGTCATACTTTAGTATGGCCTTAAAAAGTGCCAAAAAACGTCATAGTATAGTATGGCGTCAAAATCGGCCAAAAAAAGTCATACTTTAGTATGGCCCCAAAATGTCATAAAAAACGTCATAGTATAGTATGGCGTCAAAATCGGCCAAAAAAAGTCATACTTTAGTATGGCCTCAAAAAGTGCCAAAAAACGTCATAGTATAGTATGGCGTCAAAATCGGCCAAAAAAAGTCATACTTTAGTATGGCCTCAAAATGTCATAAAAAACGTCATAGTATAGTATGGCGTCAAAATCGGCCAAAAAAAGTCATACTTTAGTATGGCCTCAAAAAGTGCCAAAAAACGTCATAGTATAGTAAGGCGTCAAAATCGGCCAAAAAAAGTCATACTTTAGTATGGCCTCAAAAAGTGCCAAAAAACGTCATAGTATAGTATGGCGTCAAAATCGGCCAAAAAAAGTCACACTTTAGTATGGCCTCAAAATGTCATAAAAAACGTCATAGTATAGTAAGGCGTCAAAATCGGCCAAAAAAAGTCATACTTTAGTATGGCCTCAAAAAGTGCCAAAAAACGTCATAGTATAGTATGGCGTCAAAATCGGCCAAAAAAAGTCATACTTTAGTATGGCCTCAAAATGTCATAAAAAACGTCATAGTATAGTATGGCGTCAAAATCGGCCAAAAAAAGTCATACTTTAGTATGGCCTCAAAAAGTGCCAAAAAACGTCATAGTATAGTATGGCGTCAAAATCGGCCAAAAAAAGTCATACTTTAGTATGGCCCCAAAATGTCATAAAAACGTCATAGTATAGTATGGCGTCAAAATCGGCCAAAAAAAGTCATACTTTAGTATGGCCTCAAAATGTCATAAAAAACGTCATAGTATAGTATGGCGTCAAAATCGGCCAAAAAAAATCATACTTTAGTATGGCCTCAAAATGTCATAAAAAACGTCATAGTATAGTATGGCGTCAAAATCGGCCAAAAAAAGTCATACTTTAGTATGGCCTCAAAAAGTGCCAAAAAACGTCATAGTATAGTATGGCGTCAAAATCGGCCAAAAAAAGTCATACTTTAGTATGGCCTCAAAATGTCATAAAAAACGTCATAGTATAGTATGGCGTCAAAATCGGACAAAAAAAGTCATACTTTAGTATGGCCTCAAAAAGTGCCAAAAAACGTCATAGTATAGTATGGCGTCAAAATCGGCCAAAAAAAGTCATACTTTAGTATGGCCTCAAAATGTCATAAAAAACGTCATAGTATAGTATGGCGTCAAAATCGGCCAAAAAAAGTCATACTTTAGTATGGCCTCAAAAAGTGCCAAAAAACGTCATAGTATAGTATGGCGTCAAAATCGGCCAAAAAAAGTCATACTTTAGTATGGCCCCAAAATGTCATAAAAAACGTCATAGTATAGTATGGCGTCAAAATCGGCCAAAAAAAGTCATACTTTAGTATGGCCTCAAAAAGTCATAAAAAACGTCATAGTATAGTATGGCGTCAAAATCGGCCAAAAAAAGTCATACTTTAGTATGGCCTCAAAAAGTGCCAAAAAACGTCATAGTATAGTATGGCGTCAAAATCGGCCAAAAAAAGTCATACTTTAGTATGGCCTCAAAAAGTGCCAAAAAACGTCATAGTATAGTATGGCGTCAAAATCGGCCAAAAAAAGTCATACTTTAGTATGGCCTCAAAATGTCATAAAAAACGTCATAGTATAGTATGGCGTCAAAATCGGCCAAAAAAAGTCATACTTTAGTATGGCCTCAAAAAGTGCCAAAAAACGTCATAGTATAGTAAGGCGTCAAAATCGGCCAAAAAAAGTCATACTTTAGTATGGCCTCAAAAAGTGCCAAAAAACGTCATAGTATAGTATGGCGTCAAAATCGGCCAAAAAAAGTCATACTTTAGTATGGCCTCAAAATGTCATAAAAAACGTCATAGTATAGTATGGCGTCAAAATCGGACAAAAAAAGTCATACTTTAGTATGGCCTCAAAAAGTGCCAAAAAACGTCATAGTATAGTATGGCGTCAAAATCGGCCAAAAAAAAGTCATACTTTAGTATGGCCTCAAAATGTCATAAAAAACGTCATAGTATAGTATGGCGTCAAAATCGGCCAAAAAAGTCATACTTTAGTATGGCCTCAAAAAGTGCCAAAAAACGTCATAGTATAGTATGGCGTCAAAATCGGCCAAAAAAAGTCATACTTTAGTATGGCCTCAAAATGTCATAAAAAACGTCATAGTATAGTATGGCGTCAAAATCGGCCAAAAAAAGTCATACTTTAGTATGGCCTCAAAATGTCATAAAAAATGTCATAGTATAGTATGTCGTCAAAATCGGCCAAAAAAAGTCATACTTTAGTATGGCCTCAAAAAGTGCCAAAAAACGTCATAGTATAGTATGGCGTCAAAATCGGCCAAAAAAAGTCATACTTTAGTATGGCCTCAAAATGTCATAAAAAACGTCATAGTATAGTATGGCGTCAAAATCGGCCAAAAAAAGTCATACTTTAGTATGGCCTCAAAAAGTGCCAAAAAACGTCATAGTATAGTAAGGCGTCAAAATCGGCCAAAAAAAGTCATACTTTAGTATGGCCTCAAAAAGTGCCAAAAAACGTCATAGTATAGTATGGCGTCAAAATCGGCCAAAAAAAGTCATACTTTAGTATGGCCTCAAAATGTCATTAAAAACGTCATAGTATAGTATGGCGTCAAAATCGGCCAAAAAAAGTCATACTTTAGTATGGCCCCAAAATGTCATAAAAAACGTTATAGTATAGTATGGCGTCAAAATCGGCCAAAAAAAGTCATACTTTAGTATGGCCTCAAATGTCATAAAAAACGTCATAGTATAGTATGGCGTCAAAATCGGCCAAAAAAAGTCATACTTTAGTATGGCCTCAAAAAGTGCCAAAAAACGTCATAGTATAGTATGGCGTCAAAATCGGCCAAAAAAAGTCATACTTTAGTATGGCCTCAAAATGTCATTAAAAACGTCATAGTATAGTATGGCGTCAAAATCGGCCAAAAAAAGTCATACTTTAGTATGGCCTCAAAATGTCATAAAAAACGTCATAGTATAGTATGGCGTCAAAATCGGCCAAAAAAAAGTCATACTTTAGTATGGCCTCAAAAAGTGCCAAAAAACGTCATAGTATAGTATGGCGTCAAAATCGGACAAAAAAAGTCATACTTTAGTATGGCCTCAAAATGTCATTAAAAACGTCATAGTATAGTATGGCGTCAAAATCGGCCAAAAAAAGTCATACTTTAGTATGGCCCCAAAATGTCATTAAAAACGTCATAGTATAGTATGGCGTCAAAATCGGCCAAAAAAAGTCATACTTTAGTATGGCCCCAAAATGTCATAAAAAACGTTATAGTATAGTATGGTGTCAAAATCGGCCAAAAAAAGTCATACTTTAGTATGGCCTCAAAATGTCATAAAAAACGTCATAGTATAGTATGGCGTCAAAATCGGCCAAAAAAAGTCATACTTTAGTATGGCCTCAAAATGTCATAAAAAATGTCATAGTTTAGTATGGCGTCAAAATCGGCCAAAAAAAGTCATACTTTAGTATGGCCTCAAAAAGTGCCAAAAAACGTCATAGTATAGTATGGCGTCAAAATCGGCCAAAAAAAGTCATACTTTAGTATGGCCTCAAAATGTCATAAAAAACGTCATAGTATAGTATGGCGTCAAAATCGGCCAAAAAAAGTCATACTTTAGTATGGCCTCAAAAAGTGCCAAAAAACGTCATAGTATAGTATGGCGTCAAAATCGGCCAAAAAAAGTCATACTTTAGTATGGCCTCAAAATGTCATAAAAAACGTCATAGTATAGTATGGCGTCAAAATCGGCCAAAAAAAGTCATACTTTAGTATGGCCTCAAAAAGTGCCAAAAAACGTCATAGTATAGTATGGCGTCAAAATCGGCCAAAAAAAGTCATACTTTAGTATGGCCCCAAAATGTCATAAAAAACGTCATAGTATAGTATGGCGTCAAAATCGGCCAAAAAAAGTCATACTTTAGTATGGCCTCAAAAAGTCATAAAAAACGTCATAGTATAGTATGGCGTCAAAATCGGCCAAAAAAAGTCATACTTTAGTATGGCCTCAAAAAGTGCCAAAAAACGTCATAGTATAGTATGGCGTCAAAATCGGCCAAAAAAAGTCATACTTTAGTATGGCCTCAAAAAGTGCCAAAAAACGTCATAGTATAGTATGGCGTCAAAATCGGCCAAAAAAAGTCATACTTTAGTATGGCCTCAAAATGTCATAAAAAACGTCATAGTATAGTATGGCGTCAAAATCGGACAAAAAAAGTCATACTTTAGTATGGCCTCAAAAAGTGCCAAAAAACGTCATAGTATAGTATGGCGTCAAAATCGGCCAAAAAAAGTCATACTTTAGTATGGCCTCAAAATGTCATAAAAAACGTCATAGTATAGTATGGCGTCAAAATCGGCCAAAAAAAAGTCATACTTTAGTATGGCCTCAAAATGTCATTAAAAACGTCATAGTATAGTATGTCGTCAAAATCGGCCAAAAAAAGTCATACTTTAGTATGGCCTCAAAAAGTGCCAAAAAACGTCATAGTATAGTATGGCGTCAAAATCGGCCAAAAAAAGTCATACTTTAGTATGGCCTCAAAATGTCATAAAAAACGTCATAGTATAGTATGGCCTCAAAATCGGCCAAAAAAAGTCATACTTTAGTATGGCCTCAAAAAGTGCCAAAAAACGTCATAGTATAGTAAGGCGTCAAAATCGGCCAAAAAAAGTCATACTTTAGTATGGCCTCAAAAAGTGCCAAAAAACGTCATAGTATAGTATGGCGTCAAAATCGGCCAAAAAAAGTCATACTTTAGTATGGCCTCAAAATGTCATAAAAAACGTCATAGTATAGTATGGCGTCAAAATCGGCCAAAAAAAGTCATACTTTAGTATGGCCTCAAAAAGTGCCAAAAAACGTCATAGTATAGTAAGGCGTCAAAATCGGCCAAAAAAAGTCATACTTTAGTATGGCCCCAAAATGTCATAAAAAACGTCATAGTATAGTATGGCGTCAAAATCGGCCAAAAAAAGTCATACTTTAGTATGGCCTCAAAATGTCATAAAAAACGTCATAGTATAGTATGGCGTCAAAATCGGCCAAAAAAAGTCATACTTTAGTATGGCCTCAAAAAGTGCCAAAAAACGTCATAGTATAGTATGGCGTCAAAATCGGCCAAAAAAAGTCATACTTTAGTATGGCCTCAAAAAGTTATAAAAAACGTCATAGTATAGTATGGCGTCAAAATCGGCCAAAAAAAGTCATACTTTAGTATGGCCTCAAAATGTCATAAAAAACGTCATAGTATAGTATGGCGTCAAAATCGGCCAAAAAAAGTCATACTTTAGTATGGCCTCAAAAAGTGCCAAAAAACGTCATAGTATAGTATGGCGTCAAAATCGGCCAAAAAAAGTCATACTTTAGTATGGCCTCAAAATGTCATAAAAAACGTCATAGTATAGTATGGCGTCAAAATCGGCCAAAAAAAGTCATACTTTAGTATGGCCTCAAAAAGTGCCAAAAAACGTCATAGTATAGTATGGCGTCAAAATCGGCCAAAAAAAGTCATACTTTAGTATGGCCCCAAAATGTCATAAAAAACGTTATAGTATAGTATGGCGTCAAAATCGGCCAAAAAAAGTCATACTTTAGTATGGCCTCAAAATGTCATAAAAAACGTCATAGTATAGCAAGGCGTCAAAATCGGCCAAAAAAAGTCATACTTTAGTATGGCCTCAAAATGTCATAAAAAACGTCATAGTATAGTATGGCGTCAAAATCGGCCAAAAAAAGTCATACTTTAGTATGGCCTCAAAAAGTGCCAAAAAACGTCATAGTATAGTATGGCGTCAAAATCGGCCAAAAAAAGTCATACTTTAGTATGGCCTTAAAAAGTGCCAAAAAACGTCATAGTATAGTATGGCGTCAAAATCGGCCAAAAAAAGTCATACTTTAGTATGGCCCCAAAATGTCATAAAAAACGTCATAGTATAGTATGGCGTCAAAATCGGCCAAAAAAAGTCATACTTTAGTATGGCCTCAAAAAGTGCCAAAAAACGTCATAGTATAGTATGGCGTCAAAATCGGCCAAAAAAAGTCATACTTTAGTATGGCCTCAAAATGTCATAAAAAACGTCATAGTATAGTATGGCGTCAAAATCGGCCAAAAAAAGTCATACTTTAGTATGGCCTCAAAAAGTGCCAAAAAACGTCATAGTATAGTAAGGCGTCAAAATCGGCCAAAAAAAGTCATACTTTAGTATGGCCTCAAAAAGTGCCAAAAAACGTCATAGTATAGTATGGCGTCAAAATCGGCCAAAAAAAGTCACACTTTAGTATGGCCTCAAAATGTCATAAAAAACGTCATAGTATAGTAAGGCGTCAAAATCGGGCAAAAAAAGTCATACTTTAGTATGGCCTCAAAAAGTGCCAAAAAACGTCATAGTATAGTATGGCGTCAAAATCGGCCAAAAAAAGTCATACTTTAGTATGGCCTCAAAATGTCATAAAAAACGTCATAGTATAGTATGGCGTCAAAATCGGCCAAAAAAAGTCATACTTTAGTATGGCCTCAAAAAGTGCCAAAAAACGTCATAGTATAGTATGGCGTCAAAATCGGCCAAAAAAAGTCATACTTTAGTATGGCCTCAAAAAGTGCCAAAAAACGTCATAGTATAGTATGGCGTCAAAATCGGCCAAAAAAAGTCATACTTTAGTATGGCCCCAAAATGTCATAAAAAACGTCATAGTATAGTATGGCGTCAAAATCGGCCAAAAAAAGTCATACTTTAGTATGGCCTCAAAATGTCATAAAAAACGTCATAGTATAGTATGGCGTCAAAATCGGCCAAAAAAAATCATACTTTAGTATGGCCTCAAAATGTCATAAAAAACGTCATAGTATAGTATGGCGTCAAAATCGGCCAAAAAAAGTCATACTTTAGTATGGCCTCAAAAAGTGCCAAAAAACGTCATAGTATAGTATGGCGTCAAAATCGGCCAAAAAAAGTCATACTTTAGTATGGCCTCAAAATGTCATAAAAAACGTCATAGTATAGTATGGCGTCAAAATCGGCCAAAAAAAGTCATACTTTAGTATGGCCTCAAAAAGTGCCAAAAAACGTCATAGTATAGTATGGCGTCAAAATCGGCCAAAAAAAGTCATACTTTAGTATGGCCTCAAAATGTCATAAAAAACGTCATAGTATAGTATGGCGTCAAAATCGGCCAAAAAAAGTCATACTTTAGTATGGCCTCAAAAAGTGCCAAAAAACGTCATAGTATAGTAAGGCGTCAAAATCGGCCAAAAAAAGTCATACTTTAGTATGGCCTCAAAAAGTGCCAAAAAACGTCATAGTATAGTATGGCGTCAAAATCGGCCAAAAAAAGTCATACTTTAGTATGGCCTCAAAATGTCATAAAAAACGTCATAGTATAGTATGGCGTCAAAATCGGACAAAAAAAGTCATACTTTAGTATGGCCTCAAAATGTCATAAAAAACGTCATAGTATAGTATGGCGTCAAAATCGGCCAAAAAAAGTCATACTTTAGTATGGCCTCAAAATGTCATTAAAAACGTCATAGTATAGTATGGCGTCAAAATCGGCCAAAAAAAGTCATACTTTAGTATGGCCTCAAAATGTCATAAAAAACGTCATAGTATAGTATGGCGTCAAAATCGGCCAAAAAAAGTCATACTTTAGTATGGCCTCAAAATGTCATTAAAAACGTCATAGTATAGTATGTCGTCAAAATCGGCCAAAAAAAGTCATACTTTAGTATGGCCTCAAAAAGTGCCAAAAAACGTCATAGTATAGTATGGCGTCAAAATCGGCCAAAAAAAGTCATACTTTAGTATGGCCTCAAAATGTCATAAAAAACGTCATAGTATAGTATGGCCTCAAAATCGGCCAAAAAAAGTCATACTTTAGTATGGCCTCAAAAAGTGCCAAAAAACGTCATAGTATAGTAAGGCGTCAAAATCGGCCAAAAAAAGTCATACTTTAGTATGGCCTCAAAAAGTGCCAAAAAACGTCATAGTATAGTATGGCGTCAAAATCGGCCAAAAAAAGTCATACTTTAGTATGGCCTCAAAATGTCATAAAAAACGTCATAGTATAGTATGGCGTCAAAATCGGCCAAAAAAAGCCATACTTTAGTATGGCCTCAAAAAGTGCCAAAAAACGTCATAGTATAGTAAGGCGTCAAAATCGGCCAAAAAAAGTCATACTTTAGTATGGCCTCAAAAAGTGCCAAAAAACGTCATAGTATAGTATGGCGTCAAAATCGGCCAAAAAAAGTCATACTTTAGTATGGCCTCAAAATGTCATTAAAAACGTCATAGTATAGTATGGCGTCAAAATCGGCCAAAAAAAGTCATACTTTAGTATGGCCCCAAAATGTCATAAAAAACGTTATAGTATAGTATGGTGTCAAAATCGGCCAAAAAAAGTCATACTTTAGTATGGCCTCAAAATGTCATAAAAAACGTCATAGTATAGTATGGCGTCAAAATCGGCCAAAAAAAGTCATACTTTAGTATGGCCTCAAAAAGTGCCAAAAAACGTCATAGTATAGTATGGCGTCAAAATCGGCCAAAAAAAGTCATACTTTAGTATGGCCTCAAAATGTCATAAAAAACGTCATAGTATAGTATGGCGTCAAAATCGGCCAAAAAAAGTCATACTTTAGTATGGCCTCAAAAAGTGCCAAAAAACGTCATAGTATAGTAAGGCGTCAAAATCGGCCAAAAAAAGTCATACTTTAGTATGGCCTCAAAAAGTGCCAAAAAACGTCATAGTATAGTATGGCGTCAAAATCGGCCAAAAAAAGTCATACTTTAGTATGGCCTCAAAATGTCATAAAAAACGTCATAGTATAGTATGGCGTCAAAATCGGACAAAAAAAGTCATACTTTAGTATGGCCTCAAAAAGTGCCAAAAAACGTCATAGTATAGTATGGCGTCAAAATCGGCCAAAAAAAGTCATACTTTAGTATGGCCTCAAAATGTCATAAAAAACGTCATAGTATAGTATGGCGTCAAAATCGGCCAAAAAAAGTCATACTTTAGTATGGCCTCAAAAAGTGCCAAAAAACGTCATAGTATAGTATGGCGTCAAAATCGGCCAAAAAAAGTCATACTTTAGTATGGCCTCAAAATGTCATAAAAAACGTCATAGTATAGTATGGCGTCAAAATCGGCCAAAAAAAGTCATACTTTAGTATGGCCTCAAAATGTCATAAAAAATGTCATAGTATAGTATGTCGTCAAAATCGGCCAAAAAAAGTCATACTTTAGTATGGCCTCAAAAAGTGCCAAAAAACGTCATAGTATAGTATGGCGTCAAAATCGGCCAAAAAAAGTCATACTTTAGTATGGCCTCAAAATGTCATAAAAAACGTCATAGTATAGTATGGCGTCAAAATCGGCCAAAAAAAGTCATACTTTAGTATGGCCTCAAAAAGTGCCAAAAAACGTCATAGTATAGTAAGGCGTCAAAATCGGCCAAAAAAAGTCATACTTTAGTATGGCCTCAAAAAGTGCCAAAAAACGTCATAGTATAGTATGGCGTCAAAATCGGCCAAAAAAAGTCATACTTTAGTATGGCCTCAAAATGTCATTAAAAACGTCATAGTATAGTATGGCGTCAAAATCGGCCAAAAAAAGTCATACTTTAGTATGGCCCCAAAATGTCATAAAAAACGTTATAGTATAGTATGGTGTCAAAATCGGCCAAAAAAAGTCATACTTTAGTATGGCCTCAAAATGTCATAAAAAACGTCATAGTATAGTATGGCGTCAAAATCGGCCAAAAAAAGTCATACTTTAGTATGGCCTCAAAATGTCATTAAAAACGTCATAGTATAGTATGGCGTCAAAATCAGCCAAAAAAAGTCATACTTTAGTATGGCCCCAAAATGTCATAAAAAACGTCATAGTATAGTATGGTGTCAAAATCGGCCAAAAAAAGTCATACTTTAGTATGGCCTCAAAATGTCATAAAAAACGTCATAGTATAGTATGGCGTCAAAATCGGCCAAAAAAAGTCATACTTTAGTATGGCCTCAAAAAGTGCCAAAAAACGTCATAGTATAGTATGGCGTCAAAATCGGCCAAAAAAAGTCATACTTTAGTATGGCCTCAAAAAGTGCCAAAAAACGTCATAGTATAGTATGGCGTCAAAATCGGCCAAAAAAAGTCATACTTTAGTATGGCCTCAAAAAGTCATAAAAAACGTCATAGTATAGTATGGCGTCAAAATCGGCCAAAAAAAGTCATACTTTAGTATGGCCTCAAAATGTCATTAAAAACGTCATAGTATAGTATGGCGTCAAAATCGGCCAAAAAAAGTCATACTTTAGTATGGCCCCAAAATGTCATAAAAAACGTTATAGTATAGTATGGCGTCAAAATCGGCCAAAAAAAGTCATACTTTAGTATGGCCTCAAAATGTCATAAAAAACGTCATAGTATAGTATGGCGTCAAAATCGGCCAAAAAAAGTCATACTTTAGTATGGCCTCAAAAAGTGCCAAAAAACGTCATAGTATAGTATGGCGTCAAAATCGGCCAAAAAAAGTCATACTTTAGTATGGCCCCAAAATGTCATAAAAAACGTCATAGTATAGTATGGCGTCAAAATCGGCCAAAAAAAGTCATACTTTAGTATGGCCTCAAAATGTCATAAAAAACGTCATAGTATAGTATGGCGTCAAAATCGGCCAAAAAAAGTCATACTTTAGTATGGCCTCAAAATGTCATAAAAAACGTCATAGTATAGTATGGCGTCAAAATCGGACAAAAAAAGTCATACTTTAGTATGGCCTCAAAAAGTGCCAAAAAACGTCATAGTATAGTATGGCGTCAAAATCGGCCAAAAAAAGTCATACTTTAGTATGGCCTCAAAATGTCATAAAAAACGTCATAGTATAGTATGGCGTCAAAATCGGCCAAAAAAAGTCATACTTTAGTATGGCCTCAAAAAGTGCCAAAAAACGTCATAGTATAGTATGGCGTCAAAATCGGCCAAAAAAAGTCATACTTTAGTATGGCCCCAAAATGTCATAAAAAACGTCATAGTATAGTATGGCGTCAAAATCGGCCAAAAAAAGTCATACTTTAGTATGGCCTCAAAAAGTGCCAAAAAACGTCATAGTATAGTATGGCGTCAAAATCGGCCAAAAAAAGTCATACTTTAGTATGGCCTCAAAATGTCATAAAAAACGTCATAGTATAGTATGGCGTCAAAATCGGCCAAAAAAAGTCATACTTTAGTATGGCCTCGAAAAGTCATAAAAAACGTCATAGTATAGTATGGCGTCAAAATCGGCCAAAAAAAGTCATACTTTAGTATGGCCTCAAAAAGTGCCAAAAAACGTCATAGGATAGTATGGCGTCAAAATCGGCCAAAAAAAGTCATACTTTAGTATGGCCTCAAAATGTCATAAAAAACGTCATAGTATAGTATGGCGTCAAAATCGGCCAAAAAAAGTCATACTTTAGTATGGCCTCAAAAAGTGCCAAAAAACGTCATAGTATAGTATGGCGTCAAAATCGGCCAAAAAAAGTCATACTTTAGTATGGCCTCAAAAAGTGCCAAAAAACGTCATAGTATAGTATGGCGTCAAAATCGGCCAAAAAAAGTCATACTTTAGTATGGCCCCAAAATGTCATAAAAAACGTCATAGTATAGTATGGCGTCAAAATCGGCCAAAAAAAGTCATACTTTAGTATGGCCTCAAAAAGTCATAAAAAACGTCATAGTATAGTATGGCGTCAAAATCGGCCAAAAAAAGTCATACTTTAGTATGGCCTCAAAAAGTGCCAAAAAACGTCATAGTATAGTATGGCGTCAAAATCGGCCAAAAAAAGTCATACTTTAGTATGGCCTCAAAAAGTGCCAAAAAACGTCATAGTATAGTATGGCGTCAAAATCGGCCAAAAAAAGTCATACTTTAGTATGGCCTCAAAATGTCATAAAAAACGTCATAGTATAGTATGGCGTCAAAATCGGACAAAAAAAGTCATACTTTAGTATGGCCTCAAAAAGTGCCAAAAAACGTCATAGTATAGTATGGCGTCAAAATCGGCCAAAAAAAGTCATACTTTAGTATGGCCTCAAAATGTCATAAAAAACGTCATAGTATAGTATGGCGTCAAAATCGGCCAAAAAAAGTCATACTTTAGTATGGCCTCAAAAAGTGCCAAAAAACGTCATAGTATAGTATGGCGTCAAAATCGGCCAAAAAAAGTCATACTTTAGTATGGCCTCAAAATGTCATAAAAAACGTCATAGTATAGTATGGCGTCAAAATCGGCCAAAAAAAGTCATACTTTAGTATGGCCTCAAAATGTCATAAAAAACGTCATAGTATAGTATGTCGTCAAAATCGGCCAAAAAAAGTCATACTTTAGTATGGCCTCAAAATGTCATAAAAAACGTCATAGTATAGTATGGCGTCAAAATCGGCCAAAAAAAGTCATACTTTAGTATGGCCTCAAAATGTCATAAAAAACGTCATAGTATAGTATGGCGTCAAAATCGGCCAAAAAAAGTCATACTTTAGTATGGCCTCAAAAAGTGCCAAAAAACGTCATAGTATAGTATGGCGTCAAAAACGGCCAAAAAAAGTCATACTTTAGTATGGCCTCAAAATGTCATAAAAAACGTCATAGTATAGTATGGCGTCAAAATCGGCCAAAAAAAGTCATACTTTAGTATGGCCTCAAAAAGTGCCAAAAAACGTCATAGTATAGTATGGCGTCAAAATCGGCCAAAAAAAGTCATACTTTAGTATGGCCTCAAAAAGTGCCAAAAAACGTCATAGTATAGTATGGCGTCAAAATCGGCCAAAAAAAGTCATACTTTAGTATGGCCTCAAAATGTCATAAAAAACGTCATAGTATAGTATGGCGTCAAAATCGGCCAAAAAAAGTCATACTTTAGTATGGCCTCAAAAAGTGCCAAAAAACGTCATAGTATAGTAAGGCGTCAAAATCGGCCAAAAAAAGTCATACTTTAGTATGGCCTCAAAAAGTGCCAAAAAACGTCATAGTATAGTATGGCGTCAAAATCGGCCAAAAAAAGTCATACTTTAGTATGGCCTCAAAATGTCATAAAAAACGTCATAGTATAGTATGGCGTCAAAATCGGCCAAAAAAAGTCATACTTTAGTATGGCCTCAAAATGTCATAAAAAACGTCATAGTATAGTATGGCGTCAAAATCGGCCAAAAAAAGTCATACTTTAGTATGGCCTCAAAAAGTGCCAAAAAACGTCATAGTATAGTATGGCGTCAAAATCGGCCAAAAAAAGTCATACTTTAGTATGGCCTCAAAATGTCATAAAAAACGTCATAGTATAGTATGGCGTCAAAATCGGCCAAAAAAAGTCATACTTTAGTATGGCCTCAAAAAGTGCCAAAAAACGTCATAGTATAGTATGGCGTCAAAATCGGCCAAAAAAAGTCATACTTTAGTATGGCCCCAAAATGTCATAAAAAACGTCATAGTATAGTATGGCGTCAAAATCGGCCAAAAAAAGTCATACTTTAGTATGGCCTCAAAAAGTGCCAAAAAACGTCATAGTATAGTATGGCGTCAAAATCGGCCAAAAAAAGTCATACTTTAGTATGGCCTCAAAATGTCATAAAAAACGTCATAGTATAGTATGGCGTCAAAATCGGCCAAAAAAAGTCATACTTTAGTATGGCCTCAAAAAGTGCCAAAAAACGTCATAGTATAGTAAGGCGTCAAAATCGGCCAAAAAAAGTCATACTTTAGTATGGCCTCAAAAAGTGCCAAAAAACGTCATAGTATAGTATGGCGTCAAAATCGGCCAAAAAAAGTCATACTTTAGTATGGCCTCAAAATGTCATAAAAAACGTCATAGTATAGTATGGCGTCAAAATCGGCCAAAAAAAGTCATACTTTCGTATGGCCTCAAAATGTCATAAAAAACGTCATAGTATAGTATGGCGTCAAAATCGGCCAAAAAAAGTCATACTTTAGTATGGCCTCAAAAAGTGCCAAAAAACGTCATAGTATAGTATGGCGTCAAAATCGGCCAAAAAAAGTCATACTTTAGTATGGCCTCAAAATGTCATAAAAAACGTCATAGTATAGTATGGCGTCAAAATCGGCCAAAAAAAGTCATACTTTAGTATGGCCTCGAAAAGTCATAAAAAACGTCATAGTATAGTATGGCGTCAAAATCGGCCAAAAAAAGTCATACTTTAGTATGGCCTCAAAAAGTGCCAAAAAACGTCATAGGATAGTATGGCGTCAAAATCGGCCAAAAAAAGTCATACTTTAGTATGGCCTCAAAAAGTGCCAAAAAACGTCATAGTATAGTATGGCGTCAAAATCGGCCAAAAAAAGTCATACTTTAGTATGGCCTCGAAAAGTCATAAAAAACGTCATAGTATAGTAAGGCGTCAAAATCGGCCAAAAAAAGTCATACTTTAGTATGGCCTCAAAATGTCATAAAAAACATCATAGTATAGTATGGCGTCAAAATCGGCCAAAAAAAGTCATACTTTAGTATGGCCTCGAAAAGTCATAAAAAACGTCATAGTATAGTAAGGCGTCAAAATCGGCCAAAAAAAGTCATACTTTAGTATGGCCTCGAAAAGTCATAAAAAACGTCATAGTACAGTAAGGCGTCAAAATCGGCCAAAAAAAGTCATACTTTAGTATGGCCTCAAAAAGTGCCAAAAAACGTCATAGTACAGTAAGGCGTCAAAATCGGCCAAAAAAAGTCATACTTTAGTATGGCCTCAAAATGTCATAAAAAACGTCATAGTATATTATGGCGTCAAAATGGGCCAAAAAATGTCATACCTTAATATGTTCTCAAAATGTCAGTAAGCGGCTGCTGTTGTTTGTGTTCTGCTGTAACTGTAAGTAGCTAGTGAATGGAGGCAGTGGCGAAATCTATAAATATTAAAATTGTAATATATTATTATAATAATTATCGTTTTTTTTCTTGTTATCATTAATATGACAATAATAATAAGTTTTTGAAAAAAATTCTCAACAGCATCTTAGATAGTCATTTCAAAGAGTTGTAACGTTAACGTTAACATTTTAAGATGAGTTTTGGCGGATTTTTTTGGCTTTATTCCTTATGTAGTATGACCTCAATAAAAGATTAATTATTATTTCAAGTGCTGTGGTGTTACAGTTTGTAAGGAATTGACCTTCAGGTACGAGCCCCCCGAAACCAATGGGTGACGCCATGGGTGCTACGTCAGTGTTTTATACAGTCTATGAACCTAACGTTAGACTGGGATGATTCCGCACCACTGGACTGGGTGAAACTAATATTTTGCATATTAAGGGGGGATACGAACGGCCCCTCCCAATTTGAGATGATCCCTGTTTCTACTGAAATGTGATTGGCTCAGCCGCTCAGTCGGTCATCAAACTGTCAAAAGAAAACAAGAAAGACAGGCCAGGTAAATTAAGAAAGAAGCCACAGACACACACACACAATTGCTTTTATTTGAGCAAAACCACATTCAAGCAATACACAAAGCATGTTCTTTTCCATGTTTTCATGCTACCAAATAAAGCAGAAATTTTGTACACTCTACTTACTGTATATCATGTTTATCATTAGATTGTTTTTATATTGCAAATAAAGTATTCATGTTAAAATCACAGTTCCACTTACATCCGTTGTGCGATCGGGTAAAAGGCCTCTCCAAACCAAGCTCCTGGGCTGAATTTCAACCCCAGTCCGCCCCTGGATGGGATCCTTATCTGCTTTAAGAAGCAGTGAAATGATAGCTGTGTTCATGCTGGGTGGGGTTTTAGCATTGTGTTTCAAGTTACTGACCATTCTGAGAAATAGTGGTGAAAGCTTTCTCCAGAAGTGTTTAATGAACTCAGAGTGGAAAAGCATCTGGTCCTGAGGCCATGTTATTTGGTCACTTACTGTGTTGGGTGAATTTTTTTGTCTCAATATATAACCGAGGATTTAACTGAGTACAATACACTCTATGTTTCAACATACAAACACATGTACAGAATTCTGTTAAAAAATTATGTGCAGTAAACACTATATGAACATTACTGTACATAACATTACTGTATACATCTGTCAATAATTTGGCTTGATGAAGTCTTTGATTCATCAAGTCAGGTTCATCCACATTCACCTACTGCAAAAATCAAACTTTTTTTTTTTAATCTCTTTTCCCTCTTTGTGTCTTGACTAACTCTGACTCACCTGCAGTTACTTCAGAATGCAACAGCAAGGCTTCTGGCTGGCACTAAGAAGTGAAACCATATTCCCACTGTACCGACCTCCCATCACTGATTACCAGTAAATTTATTTATAACATTGTTTTATTTGTTTTTAAAGCACTGCATAAACTGACTTACATGTCTGAATTCAACAATCCCTATTCTGTGTCCAGACTCCTCGAATCTTCTGATCAACCTTGAGAAAGAAACAAAGTCAATAAATAAATAAAAAAAAACAAAAAACAAAAAAAAACCTGAATGAGATAAAGAAAGAAAACTTTGTCACAGTAAAAATCCTAACATCACCCGCAGGCGTTGGGGACACATACATAGTCTGGCCTATATGCAACCAAAGCTGTGATGAACCTATGAATATACTGTATATGTAATGAACACCATCATTGGAGACGTTTCTACCCAGAATGCTTCTGTCATTACTCCATATCTTGCTGCTGCTGCATAAACACATGGACTTAAAAAAAAAATAGATCTAAGATGCTTCATTCTTCTCTCCGAAACTGGTGTTCATCTGACTGTCCCACAGGGCTTCACTGAATCTGCTGCATGAGTGATAGAAAATGGCCACTCCACACACTGATTTATCACAGTCAGCCATGCAGAAATCTGCGAAGAAAATACACACATCGTAAATCATGATGTCACTGTATTATGTATGAGCGAATGACTTATTTATTGCAGATTCATATTCAGACTACAACCGTTACGCTGGTGCCACTGGGGCCTGTCGTCACATTAATGATTCATACAAAACAATCCATATTATTCATTTATCAGTGCCTCTCAGTCGTTCATCATACCCACATACTTAACAGTCACTTGAAGTTGTCAGAGTTGAAACCACCTTTAAGTTTCAGACACATCTGAGTTGCAGTATTCTGAGTATTTGATAAATGTCTGTGGAAAGTTCACCTATACATGTCCTTAACTTTCACTGTCATTATACAATATTTAGTTGGATTACACATAAGTGAATGTTGATAATAATAATAATAATAGCAAAGACTGAGAGAACAAACTCAACATCATAATTTATTAGACGCGCTACTGAAAAGTCAGGAGAAAAAAAGGCCCCAGAGTCAGTTCCTTGCCACCCAGAGCATCCAGCTTTCCCTTACCTTCCAAATATAAAGGGAATTTACTGTGGCCATAACTTTGCCTTCTGCCACCTCTCCCTGTGACATTTTTATGGATGACCCCTCGCAGGACTCATACAAGCTCATCCATCAAATGAAGGCTCCGAATGGAACGGCTTACGGATGCCATTAAAACCATTATGGGCTGATAACAATTTCCTCACATCGTCCTCATTTCAGTCATAAAGAAGTTCTATTCATTCTCAATTCATTACCATTTTTATATTTCCAGCAAAATGGCTATCGCTGCGTCTGGGTGAGCGTAATCTCGTCTTGAACTTTTCTTTCTGTATATCACCACTCATCATATAAAAGATCCAGGTGTTTATGCGGCATAACAAAATAAACTGAAACCTGCCAATATTGATCAGTTCCTTCTGGTAAAATTTTGGCCTTTCCACTTGTGTCACATGTGTGTCTGCCGTCTAAAGCAGGGCACTGTTCTTATTCCAGCCCTGCAGGTAAACGTCCTCATGGCTGAAGTAGCATGGTTCCTCTTGTACACAGATAAAGCTGTTTTTTCCTCGCAGTGGGCTGTAGATGGAGAGAGAGGCAGGGATGCTCTCTCACCTTAGGGGAGCTATGTTGGAGACGAGATGCAGTTTGACTTTGCCAACCCAAAAGGTAGACGAGAGAAAACTGGAAAACTTTACTTTTCTGCAGCCATACTGAACATTTATATTGTTCAGTGGATGTGAATTCTTTATACACCCTGAAAATATTGATACTATGTAATGTTTATTTCAATTCCAACAGACCAGCTATGTGATAAGTTGCAGACTGCTTACTGATTTGAACCATCTATGTGGCCAGACCAGTTCCTGAACCCCATCTGTGACCTCAACACATAGAAATGATTTATTTAGCGCTAAATCATACTTCACAGATTTGCCTGAAGTGGCTTAAATGACTCTATGACTGACAGTTTTTACATTCTGACCATTTGTTTCACCACATCTGGACCAAAATGAGGACAACTAATGTTAAATGGTAGTGTTTGGTTCTGATAACCAGCTCCACTTTGGCTGCCAGTTGGCCAAATTACCCAGCTTCCCCAACCTCTGATGCTAACAAATCTCTATTGTTTTAGATGACACTGAGGTAGGAAAACATTCTGGCAACGAAAGGTGAGAACTAAACCTAATTTTGAATGACAGTAACTTTAATTACCTGCAAATGCTAAACCTAATTAGATTTAATTAAAGATTTGACGGAATTTAGATTTAATACTAGACATGTTTCAGTAAAAATATGTCAAACCCCCACTCCTCTTACTAAACATCTTCCTTTCTATAATGTGTGACAAACATCACAATGCATTTTAACCACTTTCTGCTTCGTCACAAGTGGTGACCAGCGAGAGAGATATGGATTTGATGAAAAACAGGACAAAACTTCTCTATCTTCTGTGTCGTTCTCCACCGGTAGTTCACCACTCAAGTTGACAGCGCGTCTCCTAGCAACGGCAACTCTTGGTTGTCACTCAGCTAATGCCTTTGGAGACACCCACTCACAGGCTCAAGGCTTTTGAAGTTATTTCCATGATTATATTAAAAAAAATAAATAAATAAAATAAAACAGTTTTATCCTATTTTGGCCTGGAAACTCACATCAGTCTGTCCACATTTACAACAGTGCACACAAAATACTTAAACACAGCCAAGTGTCTTCAGTTTGGACAGTATGTGAATTGCATCTCCATAATCAAGTCTACAGGAATAAATACCCATGTATATCATTGGAGTGTGTGTTTTACCTGATATTTACTCTGGACTTGTGCTGATTATCATTAAGCTCTGCAGCTCTGAGTAACTGGAGGTACAGAAAAGAATATACCGTCTTCATTTTCCTCTGAACCGAATCTGCTTTAGATCACTATGACAGAAGATTTAAACCTCCACAGGACACAAGTCTCTCACTGTGGTCTCTGTCACACTTAGAAGACACTAAGATTTGCTTGCTCGTTTCTGATGTGAGCAATATTGAGAAAAAGCAGGGCAGGTCAGAGTATGTGAGCTCGACTCTAACTTGTTCTTTCAGACATAATCATTGATTTCATTTGCATATATTTTTTTTTTATTTTCAAAGACTCCCTGACAACACACTGAAGCATTCACTGTTTTCTCCTCATCACGTCTGTGTTGTGTGGGATGAGTCTTCTTTGAGGAAGTGATGCCTGAAGTGTCTGTGTTGAGGAGATGAAAGCAGTGGCCATTTTGTATTTTGTTTCAGTCGTTCTTTTCTTCTGTCAGCGTGCAGTGGTGCTTGGGGTCGGGAGCACACAAGAGCACTGCACTCGAGCAGATCCTCATAGACTCTTGGTGGCTGATAGATTGTGCTGTGTTGTGTCTGGGCACCACGGTCGAGTATTTTTGCTTAAACGACTGCGAGCTAATTGAAGATGATCTCACAGATAACGACTCCTGACTGGACCATTTTTCTTTGTTATCCCTCAGCTCTCCTGTGTCCTCACCGCTCTTTATTTCAGCACTTCCCTGTTTTTTTTTTTTTTTCCTCCCGTGTTTCCCCTTTCTCTTCTACCACTGTCACTCTATCCTGGCTTTTCTCTGTGGCTTCCCTCCCATCTTTGCTTCTCTCTGTCTGATCACAAGCATAACCACTGTGTCACAAGCCGTCTGTTTGACAGGAAATGGCAATTTCACTGGCAAGATTAGGCCTTTGATGTTGTTAGATGATAGCTATCTGCAGTCTCCCTGTACTTCTCCCGTTGCCTGCATTCCTCTCTGTCACGTGTCGAATATTTCTGAAGGTTCTTATTTTCTGGACAGCGTGTCTCTGTTTACTTGTCAGTCAGTGAGGGTTTTAATTATACAGTGATGGTTAATGCTGAGCTTTACTCACCTAAAAGTGAATATTCAAGATAATAGATCATAATTGGTCATAATTAACCTCATGAACTTGATATTTTTTCCTTTTAAAGTCTGTCCATTGGCTTCAATAAATAAATAAATAAATAAATATATAAAAATAAAAATTTGCTCAGTTACTTGGTATAACAAGAGACTTTCTTTTGTTTTTACAAGGTCTTTTTCCTTATGACTGATTTTATGCTTGGGATGCGACACAGTCAAAGTTCCATCCATTCATTACTGTATCCCAGGTCCAACCATTTCTACATATATGCTCTATGTATACATCTCATTCTGTGACGGGTGGAAGGGTGTTTGGAGCCTGTCCCAGATCAACAGGGTGGGGTACACAGGTCCTCAGTACATCATGGAGTCTAACACAGACAGCAATACTCGTTCTCATATCTACTGGCACCTGTAAGAGGATATCTTGCTAATTAAATAGCTTTTGTCCACATTAAAATTAAATGTAAACTTACTACTAACATGTAGTAAACGGGGGAACCTAAGTAGCTTTCAGACCCTGGTCCAAGTGAAGATGGAGGAGTGATGATGTGGATACGTGGTCTTCAGCACCACTTGACCAAAATGTTTTTGTCATGGTGGCAGTAACGTAGTGCTGTGGTTTATTACACTGAATATTTGTCTTAAGACAGAGCCTAACTTTGAGTCAGGTCTAAACCAAAGACTTGACTTAAGGCTTTAAAGCACAAACACTGACGTGTCAACTTTTGATCTGGTAAAATTCAGGAACATTAAAGAGATCAGGACCTGCAACAAAAAGATTTAAGAAGAGCTTTGGTTTCTGCATTTATTTAAAGCCATAATGCTGAGGAAAATATTGAAACCCAAACTGCTGGGATTTTATTGCTCTATGGTATAAATATTCTAAATGTCTTCAGAAACTTTTATAGCTACTGTAAAAATTTCAGTTCTATGGATTTGATCTATGCTTGCCTGCACAATATGACCCTTTTTGAAGAAATTATTGGCTGAATTTGATCCCTAATTTGAATCTGTTGCGCTGTCCGATGACTGAAAATATACTGTTCCCAACACCTTGCCTCTTTTTTTTTTTTTCTTCTCACCACAGCGAGGGAAGAGAATGTGGCCACTTTCCGTGGCTCGGAGTACTTCTGCTACGATCTCTCCCAGAACCCCATCCAGAGCAGCAGTGACGAGATTACACTCTCCTTCAAGACATGGCAGCGCAACGGCCTTATCCTTCACACCGGCAAGTCAGCTGACTACGTCAACCTGGCGCTGAAGGACGGCGCTGTCTCCCTTGTTATCAACCTCGGCTCAGGAGCCTTTGAGGCCATTGTGGAGCCTGTCAATGGGAAGTTCAATGACAACACTTGGCATGATGTCAAAGTGACCCGCAACCTTCGACAGGTAAGACAGAGCTGGGGTGTATTAAGTGAAAAAGTGAATGCAGTAGTGAGCTACGAATGGTATTAATGATAATTTATAGCTGGTATAATGCTGTTAGCCCACCACAGCAGCCTGCTACTGACAAGTTACCTCTGATGCTAACCAGACCATCTTGTCTCAAATGAGTGCAAACTGTGTTACGCAGCCTATACAGTATAACAGAGGGTCTAAAATTGGACGCTCTGCCACAGCTAATAATATACAGTAGATTTTTAGACTCTTCAGCTGACCAGTCTCTCAAAGGTCAACACTGTAAAAATGGAAAAATGGTTTGCAAGTGGTTAGTGGTGCAATTTTGTCAAACTTCACCAGTCTTGGAGCCACCATTATGCAAAGCAGATTTTAGCAAATTTCGTGTCCATTGGTCAAGACATCGCTGCACATTTAATGGTTTTAGAAGGCAGTTTCGTTCCTTTCTTTCCTACCTGTGAACATACATTTCAGAGGGTGATCGGGGGAGAGGCTTTACTCACCCAAAACGTCTGCTGATGAACCAGAACTGATCTCCACTCAGTGGTTTTAACACTTGCTCGCCAGCCTGCATGTTTAAATACGTAAAAAGATATCAGTCATATACCAGCGACTGGTATGTCCATTTACAGTGTATCCAAACAAACCTGTGTTGTTTTAATAAAAGGCCTTTTAAAATAACGGCAAATGCAGTCTGACACAATCTCGTGCTGCACATGATGTGAGAAGTTTTCCACACAGCAGGGCTCAGTAAAAGCAGAAGCTGCTGAGGAGTTGGAGGTGTGCGGCTTTGTCGCCTGCAGCTCTTCATCTAACAGCTCACTGACCGCCCCCTGATTCTTCCATTTCTCCCTGCCATATTTAAAACTGATCCACTGACAAATCATGATCACAGTCTACGCTAACCTCTGTGACAAATGCATCTGTTTTTCCTGTCACTGCTTCACAATAAAAGCCACCCTGTGTATTGCCAAGTGGAAGCTTTTAATGTGAAGCAGCAGAGCAGTAGGAAATAATTGATATTCTTATTGTCAACAAATCCGATAAAAAGACCAAAACCAACAATGTGTTAGTCCGTCTCTCAATACTTACACTGTCTGTGGTACTTAGCAAACCCAAAGCCCATTGGTTCCTACTCAAAATGTAAATCTTTAAAAACAGCTCACAGATATATTGTTTCAAAACATAATATTACTGAATAGATTAATTAGAATAAATTATTTACACAAATTTACACCAAACATTTGTAAATCTAACCTGTATATTTAATAAATCCTTACATAACCTTGTCAATGGTGCAGCTCAGCACATAGAATATGATTATTTCTACTCAGTACATTAGTTAGATTAGAGTTAGATTTTATCTACCTGAATTGGTTAAATTAGAATTATTGAATTAATAAAATGTAATTCAACTTAAAATAGATTGAAACTACTTATAGCCATTTTTTAATCAATTAAATGTTACTATCATTAATGACCGTCTCAGTTTTTGCAGTGTTCTGGTAACAGGACAATATCTGTGTAATTGAGTCAAAATAAACTGCATTGTTAGCTTGGAATAGTTTCTACTTCAGCACGTAAGTAAATATTACTTAAAAATATTGACTGCATTACTTAATAAAGCTTAGTATACTGTACTAATATGAAGGGATCATTGTTTTCAGCAGCATCTTTGACCTGAGCAGAGTAAATCCATCCATCTTTATCCTGGACCACACCACTCTGTAAGCACTGCAGAGCTTTTTCAGCTTCTTATTGACTCATTGACTCGTTTAATGACAGCAACCACCACACTCTCTTCACTGATGTATCTCACTAAAGGTGCCTCCTCCTCAGCAGTGGATAAGTTTGAGTTAATCAGCAGTCAAACACGCTATCTGACTATGGATTTCTTGATCATACCTTTTTTTGGCAGATCATTTTTCACATTTACCTACTGAGTGAGTGAAATGCTGCAGTGTACATCCCAGCTGTTGTAATGAAGAGTGGCTTTACAAGCAGAGATAGCAGAGATAATATAATAGATCACAGGATTTCATCAGGTTCATTTTACTCCACACGAATCCATTAAATATGCTTCAATTGGCTCAGACACATCCTTTAAAATACCTCTTAAAAAGATACCACAAATGTAAGAAGCTTGGTAGATGAGTGACAGGAAACTTCTTTACCTTTGGATGCTTTTGTGAAACGAGGCCAAGTCTGGCCTAATTTCTGTTTCAGTTTCTACCTTCTAACCTCTGCCATTGCCTCCCCTGGTTTACCTCCTCTCAGAGGTAGTGATTTAAGAAATGAAAAAAACAAAACAAAACATTATTAACTAACATGTGTTATAGCTCCTTCACTTTTCATCATTTTGTTTTCATTTAATTTACTTTAATGTATTAACAAATCCATTGTTCACTTGCCCACCCCATCTTTCTGCAAAGCAAACAGGCACTGGACTCGCGATGGTAAACAAACTCCACTGTATGGTAGATATCATTCTCATTGTCATTTTTTGATTTGCTGTGTACTTCTCCCTCTTGCTTTTTTTTTGACTTCTATACATCATCCCCATCATGTTTCCTTTTCTTTTGTTGTCCTTCACCGGGTTCATCCGCTCACATTTCTTTTGTGCTTTCCTTTTCAATCATCTCCTCTTCTTTTTTTTTTTTTTGGGTTACCCATCACTTTAGCCTCCAGGTGTTTGCTGAGGCTTTACTCTCCAGGTTTTTTTTTTTTTGTTTTTTTTTTTTACTAAATCTGCTTCATTCCAGATTCTCCTGTTAAATGTTTTTAAATAAAATTGTTAGAGCCGTGCTACAAGCAGAAAAGAGAAAGACAAAATCCCAACTGGAACAAATGGGTCCTGTCCTCTATATGCACGGCCTGACATGGACTGAATCCTCCTTACACTAGACTCTTCTCTTCAGTCACGCTCCTGAACAAGTGAAAATATGAGGCAGCCCACACTGTAGGATAATTATAGACAGATCTGACACACTAAGAAAAATATGAAAGAGGAAGTTTACAAAGAATTACAGTAGGAAGAGACATTTATCTTTGGAAACAAATGTCCCCAAATGATTTCGATGGTTTGAGACTCATGAAAACCTCTGAAATGATGATACAGTCTTCATGTGGAACTTAGAAAACAGTGGATAATGCTAAAGGATGACAGAGGGCCTGGTTTGGTTTTGCTGTGTCACAGAGAAACATGAGAAAGGCTTGGGTGTGTGTGTTTCCAGTTCACCTGTTAGTTAAGCTAAGTGGCAGGTGGCTGTTGTCGGTTCTCCACCTTTAGCTCAGGCTACCTACCCATCTGTTTGTCTGTATCTTAGCCTCCTGTGACAAATGTTTAATCCAATGACATGTTTAATCCATCATCTGAGAAAAAGAAGCAGGATTGTAAATGGACTTCCATGAATGTCAGGAGATTTTGAAGGTCGAAAACACAAATACAAATACTCATAACAAGACTTTTAGAATTATAGTAAAGTATTTAGTATGCAGAATGGCCCCTTTGGTATTCTGATAAACTGTATATACATAGTATTATTATTATTCTTGTATTAACATATAAACATTTGATTGCTGAGTCTAGTTGAGATTGAGCAAACATTAAATACTTTCCTAAATCTTACTCTGTAAACTGTGACTGTAGCTATCAGATAAACGTAGAGGTGAAGAAGCATAAAGAAGCTTAAGTACTGAACATGAATGAATGAATCTACCTAGTTTCTCTCCACCTTTGTTGATATGACTTTTAGCTCTAACACAAATGTCACAGATCAGAGGTTTTATCAACAGTAAATCTTTACTACAGCACACTGTTCCCAGACCAGCGTCCTGTAGTGTGGGTCTGCACTCCACTGCACGTCACTCTGTGTGTGTCCTGCATGTTTGCATTTGATTTTATGTGCTGTGTCACTAACTCCTCCCTCCTTTCTGTTGGTTTGTGGGTGGTTGTTTTTTCCTCCTATATATTTTTTTTCTGTTACAATGACTTTATTATCTTCTTTACTTATTTAGACACAACAAACAATCAAATCAAACTGTAACCAGCACACTGTTTGTGGAATGATCAATAGTTTCGACTAATATACTGAGATTATGGGCTGGCAGATTTTATTTATTTATTTATTTTTTAATATCTGTCCTATTTGATCCATAACACTGAAAAACACATCACCAGGTCTGAGGTTTATCATTCACATAGACCTCAGTGAGTGTTAAAGCAGGACTGCAGGTCACCTTCTATCACTGTTCACTCCTCATTCTCAGGTGACAATATCAGTGGATGGGATTCTGACCACCACGGGTTACACCCAGGAAGACTACACCATGTTGGGCTCTGATGACTTTTTCTACGTGGGTGGGAGCCCCAGCACCGCCGACCTGCCGGGATCTCCAGTCAGCAACAACTTCATGGGCTGTCTCAAGGAGGTAAAGTACCTAATTCTCTGGTTCTGATGATGTTGCTTGTAATTAATAACTCAGCCTCTTTAATATGAAAGAGGTAACTGAGCCGGCTGATAACCAGCAGTGTTATGATATGTTCGATAATGAAAAGATAAACTTGGACTAGTTTCATAGCACGGGCCTCCGTACTGTATGAAAGCTATTTTTAAGGGATTATATTTGTTTTGAGTTGCTTTTCTCATTATTTTCAGGGTATAAGAGTTGCCCCATTGAGTTAACCTACACACACACAAACACACACTCATACAAATATATTGTTCCCTCGAGCTGATGATGTCATAACTTAGCACTTGACTGGAGCCAGTTGCTGCAGCATGGCAGCAGGGACCTGGCTTTCTCTGTCATTGTTCGTTGGCGATGCACACACACACACACACGTATGCACACACGCAGAGTGCAGAGCATCATATGAGCCGCAGGGAGAGGGAGGAAGTGGTGCAGTAGCCGTTTAATCCCCCTCTGGCCTACTTCCTGCTCTGTGCCATGCTGGGCAGGTTTGCAATTCCCTGTACCACCCACCCCTCACACACACACACACACGCACACACGTGCACACATATGCACACATATGTCCCCAAACAAATAGAAACGTGCACACCTAAGCCCGCACATTTGAGATTTGAGTGCTCAGAGAGGCATCAAGGATAAAGGGGGGTGTCACATAACAAACATTAGACACAAACACATTTTCATGTGCACACACACACACTCACACACAGTTCATTAATAATATCCAACACAATTGCAATGTGTGTGCATGAGTATAACACGTCTTTTACAGTGTTTCAGTGTTAATTTTTTAAATGTGTGCGTCCATGGTGGGCTAAAGTCACAATGGGTGTTTTATAAAAGATTTCTAAGCAGAGTTAGAGTATTTATCCTGGATGAACATAGACACCGTAGATGGAGAGGAAGGGCGTGCAGGTTTTGGCAAACCAAGGGGAGTTGTGTCAGTCAGCTGAGGGAGTGGGTAGGTTAAGGTAGTGGAATAAATCTTTTTCAGTAAGATTACTCTGTCACACACTGGTTAGCCTTAGTTATTGTTCTGGTTAAAAAAAAATCTTTTGCAGAGTGTCTGTATCAGAGCTTCAGAATCTGAAAACCAGCTGCCTCTCCTTCTCCACAGCATCAAATATTCCACACACATGCAGAGGCATTTATTTATGCTCACTGATCACAAACACACTGTCTGAAAGATTACCATCATACCTTCTCCCTTATACAGCCACACACATTGTGCTCACCTCCAACCCACACATCTGCAGCACCCACCAGTTCTCCCTCTGCCTGCTGTCCAGCACCCTCTCGTCCTCCACTCCTTGCCATTAGGGCTAATTTGCCTGCTGCCAATGCTCTTGTCCTCGCCATCCGCAGAGCGGCATTATGGATAAATGTTTTGTTACCATGGCACCAGGTACTGGTCGCCCTTGGTAGCCCCTGTGGCTGGCTGGCCCATGATTGTTATGCCTTTCATAAGCCAGCAATTACAGAGAAAGCCTACATCTCGAAACCTACAAAATACATAATGGCCTACAATAACACATAATTGCTATAATTGTCATTGTCATTACACCTCCATCAGCCACTCACATGGAGGCCTCTGGCTGTGCCTGTGTACTGTAGCCAACAAAGAAACACAGGACGAGTTCGCAGACTGAACACGGAGGATGAGCAGACACCATGACTGTTGTTCTCAGTTTCCTCCAGACGTAACAGCGCTTTGTTACTGTAAATACATATTTTCATAGCATTTATACTGCTCATTAGTATTGTTCTCTCTGACTGATCTTACACTACATTTAAAAAAGCTCCCCAGATGTTACTTTCTGCAAAATAAGCTAAAAGACCAAAAGCAATTTCATTTCATCAACACTACCTGTAGATATCATTTTAGTGAGAGAGAGACCCATATTTTAATTACACCCCTTGTGGTGCAAATCATGCAGTGGTGGAATTTAAGTAAACTTATTCAAGTACTGAAGTCAAATTTTGAGGAAAGTATACTTGAATATTTTCACTCAAAGCTGCTTCTCCTACAAAACTCCACCAATTTTCAGAGAACAATATTGTGCTTCTGCTATATTTATTTTACAGTTAGTGTTACTGGTAATATGTTTTACAATGTACAATGAAAGATATTCAGTTTAAACCTTTACGTACATGTTATTAAGTTCTTACAATTAACCGTTTGATCAACTGCTTATTATGCTGAGTAGTGTGTTAATTTTCGTGCACAATCTCGTCTTGTTTCTTTTACTTAAGTTAAAAGTCTGAATATTTCTACACCATTGTGTAGATAGTTGAATTAAACCCAATACTATTATCTTACTTAACATAATAATAATAATAATAATAATAATAATAATAATAATAATAATAATAATAGGATATGCAATGTTTTTTCTATCATGTGGCTGTTTTAGATATTTTAAAAATAAAATCCTAAAATAATGAGAATGCAGCCAACAAACAAATGAATTAGTCTAATGCAGTGGTTTATTTCCTTTATACCCAGTTGCCCCAGAAGCAATAAATATGGTGTTGCTATATTATTTTTCTCTAAAGAACACACACTGTTGCTGCATAGTCTACGCTGCATGTCCATTTATTATTACACTTGTTTTTACCTAAACTTAAATTTAAGTTTAGGTAAAAACCTAAACCTAAACAAATCCTGAGCTATCTGTTATTAGCATCTTCACATTTCAGAGTTTCAAAGTTTCTCTCCTCCTTTGTTAATATGTGCTTTATTTACTGTCTTAAACTCAAAACATAAAGCATCACATTTACAATGAGCCTGGCTAAATAAAAATTAAACACACACACACGCACGCACACGCACACACACACCCTTCACTGATATGTCTTTATATCTCCCCAAATGAAATTTGGCTTCATCTAATTAATAAAATCAGAGTACAAAAGCACCACCAGCCTTAGTCAGGAATCTACTGACTGAGGAGGATCCCAGCTCAGACTGTGTGTTTTGCAAAGGAAATGATGCCACCCTGTGGACAAGTTTGGACACTGGGACTGATCTTGCAAAACACTCCATGGAGAGTCTCATGGTAACATCATGTGACCGACAATATGCCAACACTGCACTGAAAGTTATATGCTTTGTGCAGGTACGTCTACATGAGGGTTACACCATTATAGAAATACAGTATCAGTTATTGTTGTATGGTATCTTTGGCACTATTATCTGCCTCAACCCTGCTTAATTCAAAATTATTGTATTACACACACACATAATACGTGATAATAGCTCCAGAGTGAATGGAAATCCTCTATTCTCTCTCACACACACACAGTCTGTGGTGTTAGTAGCAGTGGATGCCATTGTTCTCTGTGATCTGGCCCATACTCATTTCTGCACAGCCATACATACAGCACACACACACACACACACACACACATGTGCAACACACTCTATGCACAGTCAGTAGGCAGAGATTTATGGGCAAGGCAGACATCTAGGGATGATAAATGTTGGTGTCTCCCAGTGCCTGTACACACACACATGCACACACCCACACACACACACACATAATATACACTCAAGTGTATATTATGTGAGGTTATTCATGGTAGGATTGTAGGCTCTATGCTAAAAGATTCTGCAGAGCTAAATGAACACTTTATGTTAGAGTTGTATAATATTTCGGATGCAGAGTGAGACTGAGCTGCTAATGTTGTCTGCGTCTCGCTGAGTGAACTACCTCCCCCGACCCCCACCCCCACCCCCACCACCCCCCGCTGCGTCTTGTGCAATCACAAGCATCATCTGTTGCAGCAGTGCAGGGCTGAGTTGTGAGAGTAGACTGAATTATGACACTCTGTATTTCCACCACGTCTCCTAGAAATTACATTTTTATACTGTTAATTGTGCAGCACAGTGTAATCGCTGTGTGGATTGATGTTCGGAGGCAATGGTTTGGGGGTTTTTTTTTGTGAGTGAATGAAACACTACATTTAGGTTCCACACCGGAGTCACAGGTGGTGTGGGTGGAGGTGGTCAGCCTCAGTCTTGTCTGTGGTTAGGTTTAGACAATAAAAGCACTTCGACTGAGATCATGGAAATATCAAGGTTTCGGTTAAATGTTAACAATGACAACTGTGTTTTCTGTCTTAGTTTAATAATGCCGTGGTCACTATGAGCAGATATTGTGTCGCAAGACTGGACATTTTGGTGGAAAACAAATGGAATACATTGTCAGTGAACATTTCGCTGAAATGATCAGATTAATTGTTAATTAATTAACAATGCTTCCTCATTCTGTTCCAAAAAAAAAAAAAAAAACACAATTAGGCTGGCATTACATCACCTTCAAAACACATTTGCTGTTGCAAATTAGTTTTTATAAACTTTGTAATTAAATACTTCACACTATCTGTGCAGTGGAATAGCTACTTTGTTAAAACATAAGAAATATCAAAATGCAGTGTGTTGATCACAATGAAATATACTGAGCGCGCTCGTGCTTTTCAGAGGAAAGCCTTTATATTACTGACATTTGATGAGCTTTCCTCTAACAACACCCTCAGGACTAAATGTCAGCTTGAGGCACAATCTCAATATAGATGTGAATTCTCTGAGAACACTGATGTTCCAAGCAGGATGATTTGAATGACCCCCCCCTCAGCCCTTTCCTGTATTAACACCATCAAGACAAACTTCGCATTACAGCTGCTCTGCTGGTGAGGTTCTGAGAACTGAAATGTTTTTTTGTAGTTATGTCCGGTGGCTGTCGTATTGTGCAGAGCTAAATCAGTTTCATTCTTTCTTGTGGAAATTCTGGGTGGATGGTAACAATAAAATCTGGTAGCTGTATTGGCTGGCAATCTACAAAGTTAATTTCAAGCCTGGGTCATATTGTGTTACATTGCTCATTGTCACACACTGATAAGAGCGTGCAAGCGTGTGTGTAATGGTGTGTTTCGTGGAGGCCTGGTTAAAGAGATAATGCAGTGATGGATTTCTATCATTTGGCCATTGTCAGACATTTTCAATCGCTTTCTGTGGCTCAGACTCTCTCTCTCTCTCTATCTATCTATCTGTACAGTGTGTGTATGTATTCACAGGACAACATTCAACCAGTTACCAGTTGTGCCTCTATGGTGTGTGTGTATGTATGTGTGTATATTTATGAACATGTATTCATATTATACAAATGTATGCAATCTGGCACCAACAGTCACTGATGTTGTGAACATTAACTGCAGGATTTTACAAATCACACTGCTACCACGTGATTGGCCGATTGGATAATTGCATGAATAAGCTTGTATTCCTAATTAACTGCTTGGTCAAAGTAAATATGAGTACAATGTGTAGGTATGTATTCTTACAGTATACCTATAGTGTGTGTATGTGTGTGTGGAGTGTTGGGTATCCCTCAGCCTGCTATCAGTCTCTCTGCTAATGCTTCATTCTCATGTTAACCTGCAGCCTGCATCTGCAGTGTGCTGATAAAGCTCCCTTTTGCATGTTGAAAGGCCTCTTTGCTATTATTGTTCAGAGATGGCAGGGACCTGAAAGTGACTTGTCAAATTGTCAGCTACACCCTCCGTTCTTAGCTCCACCCGCTGTCCTCTCCTCCCCCCACCAGTCTAAAGCTACATTTTATATGAATCACACCCTCTTTTATCAGCAAGCATGTAGCAGGGGAAAATGTGTACAGTAACCACATCAAGTGTTTTGTGTGTGTGTGTGTGTGTGTGTGTCCATGCGATATATTATAAAAAATATCAGTATTTTACATTTAAAAATACTTGTCATTCGAGCCAGTGATACTATACAGAGTAGTGTGTTCTGTGTTTTGAATCCTGGCTGCACAGCCCATGTTTGCATATTTCTCTAACTTCACTTCCATGTGTGGACAGGCTCTGTGCACAATGGACTCTCTTTCTTTTGTTGTGTGTCTTTTGTTGTCCTTTGTGTAATCATTGTACAGTCATTGGCGGCTTTGTTATGATTGAGTTCTGCGGGGATTCTGGTTATTGCTGACCTATTGTGGTCCAGTCCCACCCAATCAACCGCTCAGCATGCATCTCTTGAGTCACACCCGAAAGTTCTTTACCTCCGCCCCACGAATCATGTTATAGCCTGAAGTCCTGCAGCGATGAGCGCAAAGATGATCGTGAACAATGACAGAAAATTAAAGAATTAATTAATTAAACACATGAAAGAGAGAATGAGAAAAACTAAGACTGAATTTACCATAAAAAAGTTTCAAGAAAAATAAATTCCTTGAAAAATATACAATCAAAAAATCTTGGCTCTGAAGTTATATGTTTTACATATAGTTTTTATATATAGTATTTATGCAGGACCAAATTACAAATAGATCTGATGGAGCTATATCAACATTACGCAGAATCAAAATTTGGTTGCATGAAACTGAAAACCAGTGGAGATGTGAATTTTTGAAAATGAAAGATTCTTTGTTTGGGTAAAAAACTTATTTATTTGGATTAATTTGATCACTGTAAAACATTCAGCAACAGCTATTGCAGATTATCCTCAGGGTTTCATGGATGCTCTGTACAAATTTCAACCCAGTTCAATTAAAAAAATAAACCACTGGTAATGCTTTGAATAAAATAATTGCATAAGTGACGAAATTTATCTCCAAGGGCCAAAATTCAACAATTCATAACTGAAAGCGTATTTGGAGCAGAGCTATAGGATTTTGTAAGGTCCCGTGAATTCAAGTCGTTTTTTTTTTCAAGAAAATCTGTCACGTGACCTGGGAGGTCCCAGGTAGGCTAGTATGGTAGCAACACAGAATTTATTATTATTATTATTTCTTACTACAAAGCTAGGTGGCCAGTAGAGACAAGTGAAATCCAATGTTTGTCTTCGGTGCTGCTGGTGAGTCTGAAGAGACTGTCAATCTTATTTAGGCTTTTAATTTTGGAAGAGAAAGTCGTGGAGATGCTCAAGGGGCTCAGGATACTTATGTTCAGCCAGAGCAGCAGACAGAACGGTTGCTTCTTGGAGAGAGGTGGGGGAAGGAGATAGATGGATGGAAGGAGCAAGAGCAGAATGGATGTAGCAAAAAGAGAAGGAAAGGCAATAAAGAGAGTGAGAGGGGAGAAGAGGAAAAGACAATTTTCCATCCAGTCCCCCAGCACCTTAAGGGATAAGTTGATTTACTGTCAGATCTGCTGGTGGAATATCGATAATCTCAGCCAATCCCCTCAATCTACCCACTCAGCCATCTCTGCAGTCTCAGACAGAACCCTGGGCGAGGAGCGGGAAACAGAGACATTCATATAAAAGAGAGTGAAATGGAGGAGAGGGTGTGTTTGTTTTGTGTATGTATGCTCCCCAAAATATGGCCAGACAGAGGGTGTTTCTCTGCCGAGAGAAGGAGAGAAAAAAAAGCCCTCAATTTTCCACTTGAGTAGATTTCAATTTACACACACAACCCCCTCCGTGACTCCATCCTCCCATTGTTATTGACAGCATTTAGGGCTGCTGTGATAAAAGATTGGCCACTTAGTGTTTTTCATTCGTTTTCCATCATTGAAAGGACACTAGCTCATACAGGAAGCTGTGTCTGTTAAAAAGCAGCTTCGTGGCAAAGGGATGTAAACTGTGCGTCTGGGTAAGAATGCAGCATGGAGGCATCTGTGGTTTGTCTTTGGGGTTAATTCAGTAAACTCTGTGAACGTAAAGATGGCGGTTGATGCTGTCCACCACAAATTACTGAATTTTATTTCACTCTTTTTTTTTTACAAAAAAGGTTCATCGGGTAGATCAGCAGTGACACGTATTTATATAAAACAGGTATAAATATATTTTGATAAGAAGCCTTAGTGTTTTCTGATCTGCTACTTTGCTGCTAATGCAAACTCAACACTTCTTCCCTCATACCCTGATAAAAAAAAAAAAAGCAGTACCAATTAACGGACTAATTGATTAGTCAATCAACAGAAGATAAACACAATTATGACAATAGAACGATAATTTCAGTAAATAAAACAAAAACATTAGCGGGAAAAATATTTCAGGATTTTCTGGTTTGGTTTTTTATTTTTTTTTTTGTTGTTTGACAGATTTTGAATAACTTATAACTTTCCTTGCCTTCCTGTGCAACAGCATTGTACTGAACTACCTGAAAAAACTGAGGAAGCTGATGCTGCCATTAACACCGTCACAGTGACTGTGAAAGAGAGATTGATGTCTGTCAGCAGCTGGTGGAGGAGCTGTAGTCCCTGCTTCAGTCCTGCATCGAGGTTCCGCCGCTTTAAGTATCCCACTGCTGCTCTCTCACTTAAATATCTTTGAGTAACACTGGTGATGGTGGTGGTGGGTGTGTTTAATATCTGTAGGAACATGAGTAGGTACACTCTATTCCTGCTCAGTTATATTACTGGTTATCAACAAGTCTCAAATCCCATAAACATTTAAACGCCTCATGTTTTTCAGGTAAGTATACTCATTCTGCCCATTGGTGGGTGAGAGTAATGTGCCATGATGATGAGCTGTGCTCTGTAGCATTGTTACTTGACTGCTGAAATGGCCGCTTGTGTGTGTGTGTGTGTACGTGTGTGTGTGTGTGTGTGTGTGTGTGCATTATGTTAGACAGATCTTGTGCCACTGCCTGATGTCAGCCTCTTAAATTAGCTGAGGGAAGCCACACATGAACTGTGTGTGTGTATGTGTGTGTGTCTGTGTGTGTGTTGGAGCTTGTGTCTGGCCTTTTTGTCGAGCCATTAGTCTTAGTATGAGGCAAAGCAGACCATGCCATCTCACAAAGAGTCAATTCTCAGCCTGCTTTTGTGTTGGTACTCAGTTGAGGCATATTAACACAGTGGTGGTTCATCTTGTTGACGAGTGACTGGGGGTTGGAGAGGAAGAGACTCTGCAGGGCTGGTCTGGGTGGGTAAGCCCCCTCTCCCTCCCTGCTTTTGCTTTCTTTTTTCCTTGTGAAAGTGTGTACGGGCAACAATATAGAGCCTCTAGAGGGCAACAGGGTTCTGTTTGCATTAGACTGGGTTGGATTAAAAAGCATAGCCTAAATTTAATTTAATTAAAGTTCACTGTAAGCTTATTCCATGGTGACATCTGTGTTTTGGAGGTGGTAAGTCTATCATATAAAACCTGTCAGAACCAAAGACAGCCTCAAGGGGGAAAAAATTGCTTCTAATTTCTGTGTGATGAGAAAAAATATGAATTTCTTTGTTCGTAAGATCTGGGCCTCAACCTTGGTTTGATCACTGCTTTCTGCTGCTCTGGATTTGGAGCTCCAGTTTGTGTGGATCATTCCAAGCTCCAAGCACTGCCTGCCATCAATGTGTGTATATTGCTCAGTGCATCAAACAATGTGTTACGGTGCCCACACACCTTTGATGCTGCACAGAGGACTAAATTCAATCTATGAGGATCACAGTGAACATTCAGGGCACGTGTGTTTTAGAATTACATGCACAGCTCCCATGTTTATTGATATAATGGAAGTGAACCATATATTAATATTTGCATTATGCCTTTACTGTGACTATTCCCTTTGAAGCTTGACTCCTCATCCATCATCATACACTGTATTTACATCTGAATAGACAGGCTGGTAAATATATGACCCTGAGTCAAAATTAATTATTACAGGGATTATTAGCTCAATTTAGGGAAATATGGCATTAATCAGAATTATCATGAAATCATTCGACCGGTGATATAATTTTCGAGTCACAACAATAAAACTAATGAACATTTCTCTTGCTGATCAGTCAAGAGTGTCTCCAATGCACAAATTAACTTTAAGAGGGAATTAAATAAAACTTAGAATAAGCAACAAAGCAACTGGTGAAGTAAAGTAAAAGTGAAAACAAAGGCAACAACTTGCTTAAATTACAACACACTACCAACAGAGGATGACACAATAACAATGCAGCCCAATGCTAACTACAACTACAACAAAGCCACAGAATAAATACATGAATTCAGAATTGGAGTTTGGCAGGGAACTGGTGCAACTGGTCAGCAAACCAGTCACTGCAAGCAGCTGGTAGTAAATTTAGAATCATGTTTAGAAAAAAAAAGCCAATTGTAATTTCTGAATTCACCCAGTTGACAGACAAAAAGGTATAAATGTATGTTTAAAGTGTGGTGTGAGGTTTTGTGCAATGTGTTAAGAATCCATCTATGCTTCATCCATCTGTGTATTCTTCAGTGTGGGAAATTCAACTAGTGTTTGCATATACATATACAGCACCTGTTGCTGTCTTGTGTGCCACTCTGTCTGTTACTGCTGTATTACAAAGGTGTTATCACTCATGCTTTGCATGCATGTGTTTGGTACTGACACTGAAAAGGAGATGTATGAAAGACAGTGTCTGTGTATGTAACCTTAGAAAAGGGATTAGTTTGGAAAGTTGTGGTTGATATGAGCACAAGAAGACACCATTAGAACTCAGGCCTGCAAAGACAAGACAGGAAAAAAAGATAGATTTGACTTAAGTTTTGACGCACACCAATCAAATGGAGGGAATTAGAAAGGGACATGCGGCAGTTACCCCCAAAACAACAGTCTGTCTGGTCTGTCACAAGATGGGAAGGGCTACATTTTAGACACAAATAGGACCATCCCAAAAACAAACAAAAAGAGGAAAAAGGGACATGATCAGACATGCCTTTCGGTCTGAAACACACCTACAATTCACTATATAAAAAATGATGCACAGATGGTGAAAGTTAGCCTTTCTGCAGAATTGCTTGGACTTTTGATCTATTGAAGAGTAAAGCTCTATGGATTCAACTTCTTTGGTCTCCAGTGCTTAGGATGTGCCTTTTTGTGTTTGTATGGGACCCCTATGGCTCCCCAAACAAGGAAATCTGAGGTTCAGATCCAGAGACAGCTGGCCAGTCTGGCCTTACCCTCCCAGTGGGCGGTGTCACATTTACACTGTCCAGTATAGGCCAGATGTGCATGACTGTCTTACTTTTAAGACAAGTTCCTAAGTAACAGTACTTGTGAGAGCAAACATCATGTTTATCTCCAGTGGTTGTGGAAATGTTAATGCAGTGGAGCTGGGTTTCCATTCTCTTTTGAATCCATCTCGAAGGATGATCCATTCTACTGTATGTAAATCCATGTGGGCTGAAAAACAGTTCCAGAGGTGAGAGCAGGGCAGGGCGGCTGGGTGGCTCCCTGCTGCTGGCTCTCCAGGGCCTTTAGCAGTTAATTATCATCCTCTTCCTTTGAGAAGTCTTTGATTGTCCTTTGAATGTAAACTTTGGTCCAGGTTTGGTATCTGGTCTGGGCTGCCAGCTGCTCTCATAGTTAATTTGCAGCTGTGAGAATGCATCACACCTCATGCACAGATGTTCAGTGAGATGTGTTCTGCTCAGAGATTTCCTACAATATCAGCAGATGTGCATTGCATTCATCCTGAAAACACTGTTAACTTTCTTTCTTTCCTTGTTTGATAAGCAAAATGACAATGCATCATGTTTAAGTGTTATCAGAGGTATTTGGTTGAGTGACAAGAGTAAACATATCAATCATACCTAAATAAAAGTATAATTGTAATGCTATCCTTTCCCTGTCACAGGTGGTGTATAAGAACAATGACATCCGACTTGAGTTGTCCCGCCTGGCTCGAATTGTGGACCCAAAGATGAAAATCCAGGGTGAGGTGTCCTACAAGTGTGAGAATGTGGCCACCTTGGACCCCATTTCTTTTGAGACTCCTGAGGCCTACATCAGCCTCCCCAAGTGGAACACCAAGCGGATGGGATCCATCTCTTTCGATTTCCGCACGACCGAGCCCAATGGCCTCATCCTCTTCACCCATGGCAAACCCCAGGAGCGCAAAGATGCTGCCCGCAGCCAGAAGAACACCAAGGTCAGTCCATAATCATCAGCATCACCTGATGACTAATTTCCTGTCTGCTTTCCTCAAATATTAAGTCAAAGGCAGAATTGGGTTGTTTTTTCATATGTCTAGATACCTGCACTTGTGAAGCTACTGTAATTTCCCGGTACAATTACTGCAGTTATGGTCTGACATTGATTTTCTGTTGTGAAAATGACAGGAGCTACTTAACTGAAACAGTAATTTTAGCCTGTTTCCCCTCTGACCATACATAGCTGGGTGTGGTCAAAGTGTGGCATCTGTTATCACACCCAGCAGTCTCTCTAATCTCTGTTTATGTGTGTGTGTGTTTGTCCCTGTCCAGGTGGATTTCTTTGCTGTAGAGCTGCTGGATGGCAGCCTGTACCTGCTGTTGGACATGGGCTCAGGGACTATCAAGGTGAAGGCCACCCAGACAAAGGTCAATGATGGTGCCTGGTATCATGTGGACATCCAGAGAGACGGACGCTCAGGTCAGTTGTGTTGGTAAAGTCCAATCTTACACCACTGTTGGTATCAGTGCAGCCCTGTTACGGATCTCTTCTTCCTCCGTCTCCACTACAGGCACCATCTCTGTAAACAGCAGAAGGACTCCATTCACAGCCAGTGGTGAGAGTGAGATTCTGGACCTGGAGGGCGATATGTACTTGGGGGGGCTTCCCGTCGACCGCACCAACCTCATCCTGCCCACTGAGCTCTGGACAGCAATGCTCAACTATGGCTATGTGGGCTGCATCCGTGACCTTTTCATTGACGGTCGAAGCAAGGACATCCGTCAGATTGCTGAGGCACAAAATGGTGCTGGCATCAAACCCTCATGCAACAAGCAAACGGGCAAGCAGTGCGAGAGCTACCCATGCAAGAACCGAGGTATCTGCAAAGAAGGCTGGAATCGATTCATCTGTGACTGCACCGGGACTGGCTACTGGTCACGAACGTGTGAGAGAGGTAAATGTTTGCATGCCAAGTTCTTTCGCATAATCCTTAGGACATACTGATACTGTATTCTAGAGAGCGGCAATGGTGTCTATGGCTGCACTGAAGGATTGGAGCAGTAAATGAGAACAGTCATTGCAGTAATTATAACGGAAGTTATATGGGCTTTGTACAGACTGACTGTGGTTTCTTGCATCCACTACACAGCCTTGCTAACATCTTAAATTAAGAATGTATCTCCATAGCTAGTATGCTGCAAACTGCTACAAATTCATGGGCTCACTCTTGTTGATTTAGTTAATCACACAGGCGTGGCAATGGATTATATAACGGGCAAAGGGGTCCCACGGAGACTGCATCCAGATTTTTGTGCTACGCCCCTGTATCTGCTTGTCCATCTTGTTCCCCTCCCATTCGAGTCATGCACGGATTTGTATTTACAACACGTTTTATTGCATCTAATTTATTGCCAAACCTTTCTCTCTTTATTTCTGTCACAATACAGTGCTGCTCTGATGACTCACTGTAGGCAGCTTATGAATAGTTTTGTTTAATTTTTGTTTAATTACTCAGTTATTGTCATTTTTATTCCCAATTGTGTGCACGCTTTTTGTATTTTATCTCCGTCCGAATTGGGTTTCTCATAATCATGTGGTGTGACTCGGAGAACTGGAGAAGCAGAAAAGGACTGGAGGAGCCAATTTGTAGGCAGTCGATGGACATGGATAGACTTTATGTATATATGCTTTAGTCAGAATACTCTATGTTTAGCACTATAGATGGTTTCCATATATGGCAAATTAAATGCCAATTAAGAGGTTGATGATGTTGATGATTAAATCTCATGAACATGCCTTCTCATGAGCAGGTAGCATTCATCAGGCTGAAACAAGCCATTTTTAATAATTTGTGTTTGTTGAACCTGAGCTGGAATATCTGAGCAGGCCAGAAAACCTGGAGAAGGAAAGGAATATGAAAATGTTGTTGTTGTACGAGGCCCATTGTGTATAATTGAGATCTGACAACCAAATGTTGAACGCGTGGCCTTACTCATAAAACGGTTTTAAAGACCAATTTTAATGAGGATTGTTAATCCTTCATTATTTAATCCATGTTTGCTAGCTTGTAGTCTTTTTCTTCCATGTCATTGTTGGTGCATTGCTACGTTGTTGGAATATCCTAAAACCAGCAGCAGGAGTGAATGTGCGCATGTGTGTATATGCATAGTACAAACAATATAGCGAGCCTCTCATAAAAAGACTGGTCCACAGCACTACTAGTGGTCATGAACTCCACAGGGAACCTTTAGTTTAGCACAGAGTTTCTGTTCTTCAGTGCTAGGTCAGCTCTTGAGATTACTGTAAAATTAATTTTGCTGAAGGACTGATGGAATTTTTTGCACCATGTTTTCTCTTTGAACTTCATCTTGGATATATGCAGCATAGTTCAGGCAAGCTCTTAAGTTTGCACTTGCATGAACTGAGTAGCTATCAGCTGTCAGGGTTTTCCCCGGGAACCTTACGTTGTGTAACTGGTGATAGTCAAACTCACTTCAGCAGTGTTTTTTTTTTTACCAGCAGCAGTATTCCTCTGCTTGTGTGTTGAGTTTTTCCTCACACATTCCCACTTTGGCTTTGACTGATTGTGCAAGTTTGCCTTTATTTTTGCCGGCTTGTAAAAACCTTTGAGGGTTTTAAATTTTTTTTCCTGACTTGCGACTCTGATGGATTTTTTGGAAAGTGAATAACTGATCATTCAGTGGTACTTGCTGAACTGAACAAGACCTGCAGCAGAATGCCTGTAACTACAGCTCTGGTCCTGGTCCTAGTCATAATTCCTTGTGTCAGTGTAGCATCACGAACAGCATTTCAGCCAAATCAGTATGTCTGTGCTGTACTGCACTGGAGCTATTTATACTCCTCAGGATACATTATCTGAGTGACTACCAGACTACCACATTATACAAGTGTTCTTGGCGGCCTTTCTAACAGCCACTTCTCACTTATTGCTGATAACCTTGTGCCATCAGTGTTTGCTGGGACTGTTCCTTCCTCAGCCCCAACCTTTCCCTATGTTATTGAAGCTTTTAGCATGTATATCTACAGCTGTAAAGAGCAGAGCTTTTTCCACCAAGGCTAACTGTATAAGTATGTTTAATGAGCAGTCAGTTCCTTGACGAACTGTGTCTCTTCTTTGTCTGAAATACAGTCATACTTTGAACAGACACACAGCCACACAGCTAAAGCAACTCGCTGTCTGTGAGAGGGGAAAATATTGCAGGGTTTTTTCCTCTGCTGGAGACGTCTGGAAGAACATCAGGAGATGCAGTACTCAGACTGCTGGGTGCTTTTATGACTGAAGGAAAACAGTGGAAGATACTGCATTTGGTCATTTGCAGTGTTTGCACAGCAGGGGCAACTATGGCCCCAGTGAGGACAGTGCTTTCAAGGATAAAGGCTGTTGAACGCTGTTGTTTAGTTGGAAAAGAGTTGTGTTGTCTAGTCAGCTTTGGTCATGACACATTGCTCTCAGCTGTCTCAAAGTAAACTTGTCTGCCAATTTGAGCTAAGCAATGAGAGCTCAGAGTTTGCTAAGTTCCCTCTGACCTAGCCTGCTTCCAGCCGAGAGATGCTGCCTGCATCTCAGATTTTTTGCAGTGATTCAAAGCAGCCTGGTGCTGAGCTTTTTAACTGAGAGAGACACAGACGTAGAAAAAGAAAGAAAGAAAGCATGAAAAGGAATACTGAAAGTTTTGAGTGTCCAGGTTTCATTTAAAGATAGTAGTGTTATCATTTTGTTGAGTTATCATTTTGGCCATGATGTTTTGTTTTTTTTTTTCATCTGCTTAAAGAGAGAAAAAGAGTTTCAAAAAATGGAAAGAAGAGGACAGTGAGTTATTGGAAGGAACCAAGATAAAACAGAGGGGAAGGGATAAGAGTGAGCTTGTTTTCTCCAGCCAGAACTAGTTCTGTCCTTGCTTGAGAGTTGTCCAAATCCATTATCTTGTACCGCCAGCAAGGCAGCCCACAGGACACACACAGGACAGACAGACACACACACACCTAATTCTCCCTGCCAATGCTTCCTGGTAGATATTGTCAGTATACAGTAGCACAGCACAGGCTGCTGTGTTACTGTCCAGCAGTCAGTGTTATGCTTATTGTAGGTGCAGTATTAATTGTTCTATACAGTTACATGGTTAGATAGGCATGGTTAAAAGGAGAATACACAATAAGCAACATACAGACTGAAACTGACATGAGACAAGCTGTGCTGCAAAGTATTGTCCTTTTTGTATGTTAAATGTGTTGTGCTTCCGCTGGCTGAATTTCATGTGTAGGTTTCTTTCACCATCATCCTCCCTTAGTCATGTAAAGTTGTCTTCAGACTCACACTAGGTGGGACAGATTGTGATGAACACTCGTCGGCTTGAGCTAAAAATGTTTTATCTTGATGGATGAAATTTGGGCCTATCCTGAGGCAGCTTGACTTCAGTAAATTAAACACAGAGACAAGAAGAATATTTCCTCTGAACACACCTTCCATTTACAGTAACTTCATGACAGAGCCATCTATTGTTATTTGCCACTGTCTTGAAGAGTCTTTGAACATATCAGATAGTGAAGATCTCAACTGGTGCATGAGTACCAGAAGGTAAATGCAGTGGATCGTAAGCTTCAGCTGGACAAACTGTTGCTAACTCCACATGTTGAACCAGGTGCAGCATTGTAATGGTGCACGGTCAGACCGTCTGAGTTCAGTCTAGGTACTGTGTCTGAATTGTCCATCTTGTCTCTGATCAGACATGTGGACCACGTAGATGCCAGGAAATGGTAGAAACACCAGGTGGCTGTGCTGAGACAGTCACTCTGCCGCAGTGGATGAAATCAAACAGACATGTAAGGTGTTCGCTTCTGATGTGATGCATGAATTTATTCATTCTGGTAACTGCAGAAGACAAGTTGAACCTAACCAGGTTTTAGTGGCGTCCTAAACGCTGCTAAATTTGCACCGAATCCAGATTATAGGAACCATTATGTTCATATTATCAAAGTGAATGATCGGAGCAAAGCACTGACTCTGGTATGGGGAGCACCAGCCTGGAGAGTTCCCAGTGGTCAACTGTCATGTCCTGACAGTCAGGCTGCCAAAATGAACACAACTAAAAGGTTTGTAAAAACCTGAACGACGCAACAGACGCCACCTTGTCCCTGGTAATGATGAGAGTGATGATACACAAGCGCTGATGTTGCTGTCAGCCTTACTTATCCTGCCCAATATGAGTCCAACCTGCCCAGACTGCCTGACTCACCCCCTCCCCTGGATCCCCAACAGCGAGGGCCACTGTATGACAGAGCTGTTATCCAGTTTGTTTATTCAGTGCCAGCTTTCATTCATTCATTCATTATCTCTAATTCCAAATGCAGAGTGGCGGGAGTATTTATTCAAAACTGGATGGAGCATTTGTTATGTTTGTCATACAATTTGGCAGATGCTAATTTTACTTATTCTAATCTGCCTTTTTGACTTTATTTTGTTTATCTTATTGGATGTATTGTTCCATAGGTCATGCAAATAAATGAAATGGAATAACAAATGAAATGTGATAATAAAATGGCATGAAATAAAATGGAAATTAGTCAAATTACAATCTAGAATGAGATACTTACGCATCATTTACAATATGCCTTTGTTTTAATTAGTTTCATACATACTCATTGGCCACTTTACTATGTAAATCTAATGCAGTCCAGTACAACAGCTCAGCTATTAACTTTACCTTTAAAAAAGATGGTTGTGGAGACTTCCGGTAAGCTGCGGAGCAACATGGCTGGCTAAGTTGAGTGCTCCTGATGGTAGGGTTGTTTAGCCCCTCTAAACTCGATTAAAACTATACTTGAAATCAGCATGAGTGGGGGGGCCAAGAAGAAAAGTAAGAAGATGCAAGAAGTACAAGACACGACGGAACCAATACAAGACGGTGCTCAAGCTAGTGCGGCTACAGAACATGGAGAAGAGGGAATGGCGACTGAACTGCTACACGCTGGCCTGAAAAACATCAGCGACCAGATTAGCAACTGGAGAACTGAGATAAAGTCTGACCTCCTCTTATTCAAAGAGGAATTTAAACGAGACATGAAAACAGAGCTCTGCGAATTTAAACAGGAGATTAATCAACAGCTAGCCGCGGCTAAGCTAGCAAATCAGGAGCAGAAGAAACAACTGGAGGAGGCGGAATCTCGAATAGAAGACCTTTGACCATGATTATACAGCAGCGGTGGTTCAGAAACATCGAGCATACAAAGAAAACGGCACCCTTCACAAAGATACGGATCCACTGGGAACCCGGTCCACAGATCTACAACAATGTGGGTGAAGCCGTGCGCGAGCTGCATCGACAGGGCTACGAGGTGAACGAACCCGAGGTGATACCCGAGGCCGACACTACGATGCTAATTCAACATCTGGGGAATGCGTCACCATGGCAACACATCACTCGGCCCGGAGATAAGGGAACAGCAAGACGAACTCGTGAGCGGCTGCAGGAATTTCAACACAAGATACCTAAATACACAACCAGTCTGCTTTATACAGTAGTTAGACTAATGTTGTAGGTCGTAGGTTGTAGGAGAGTAAAGAGCGGAAGGTAAAGGACACATAAATACAAACGGGATCATATTTCATATACTAGCAATTTTTTTTTTCTTTCTTACAACACATATTTGATTTCATAACCCTACTAATCGAGAGCCAGCAGTACTAGCACTAAGATGAGTGAAACTCACAAGGATTTGCTCACTTGTGCTGGGAGGGGGCCCCCACTGAGAGTGAGGATTTCCCCCTCATTGAAAGGGACTGGGATCCTAGAGGGAACTAAGTATTCCTCGTTTTGGAAGTCAAACCTGGTTATGTTTGAGTTGTTCTTACTGGTTTCAATATTTGTTCAGTGTCTCAATATAACGCTGTTTGTTGATGCAAATTTCTTGTTCTATGTTATGTTTTACTTTGGGGAGATAAGGAGTAGGGGTGTGCAATATGACGATATTAGATCGTGAAGGATTAGAAAGGGTCTGCCAGAGGAGAGAGATCGTATTATTGTCTATAGGGCACATTCTATTAATTGCAGCTCTATGCTTGCACACAGACGCACAAGAAGTTTTTTTTTTCCTTGGGCAACTAACAGCCCGCTTCACGTGAACATGACCAACCAATCATGACGAAGTACGAGCAGTGCCACTTCAGTCGTATGGACAGTGTTGGGGAGCAACCGACTGATTGGCCGACTGATCAGGCGAATAGCTCGTTTATTTACGTTTGTTTTCGTGGAGTTGGGGCTTCTGGGAAACGCATCGGGTTGCCTTTGTTCATTTAGAGAATAAATATAAAGTCGTGAAACAGAGAAGTATCGTCACATAATCCATTGATTTCAACAATTTAACTGTATTCTGAATACTATCTATTTATCTATTTAACTGTAATGGAATACAGTTACTCATAATTTGTATGAGTAACTATTCCGTTACTCCCCAACACTGCGTATGGAACTGGTTTGGGTTTTCTCCAAACGACAAAGCACAAACAACTGTCATTTGCAAAGTTTGCACAGAGAAGGTTTGAGCTTCAGATGGCAACACAACGAACCTCTTTAACCACCTGAAGAGGCAGCATCTGAAACAATTTGGTGAGAGCCAAGCAGCGATGCCGACCACACATCAGCCAGTGGTAACGGCTAAAGACATTACACAGAAACAACCAACTGTAATACAAGCCTTTGATAAAAGCACGCCATATGAGAGAAGTAGCAAACTTAATTAACTTCACTGTAAAAAATGAACTGTGATAAAATCGTGATCGTGATTTTACCATTAAAAAATCGTGATGTGATATTTTTGCCATATCGCCCACCCCTAATAAGGAGTAAAAAATGTGTCTGTTATACTCTAGCAAGTGATGCAACATCATGAACTTAAATTGATGTCGCTCAATGTGAATGGTTTGGGCAACCCAATCAAAAGGGCTAAGGTAATGGCGAGACTGAAGAAAGAAAATGTGAACATTATCTTCTTACAGGAAACCCACCTATCTCCACAGGAACATGAGAAATTGAAGAAGTTTGGGAACAGAAATCTCTATATCAGCTCTCATACTCAAAGCCACAAAAGAGGCTTAACAATATTAATTGCAAATTTAGTAAAATTTGAAATATATAAGGAATTAAAAGATAAAGAAGGAAGATATATAATAGTACTTCAATGTAATACTCAACCACAAGTTAGACACAACTAGTCAGAACAGGAGTAAAAAACATATTTCTTAAACACTTCTTTGGAGGAAACTGGTATGGTGGATGTATGGCGACCATTACACCCTACTCAGAGGGATTATACTCACTACTCTGCACCCCACTCAGTACACACGCGAATTGATTACTTCCTAATGCAAGTAGAAGTAAGTAATGGATGAGGGACCTGGGGGATGAGGGACAGACAGTCCAGACTCACCTGCCCCTTCACACAGCTGTCTGCCAGAGAACATTTCACTGCCCTTCTGACCAGTTTTCTGTCATGGTGTCCAGACAGTTTAATAAAGACTGATCAGAGTTGAAAACTAATTAACCCATCCCCAACCCCCACAAATTGTTCCTAGTGCATTTTAGCATATCAAATAACAGCTTTCTGATCATATCTCTCTATCTATAGCAGTTTTTTTCCTCTTTCTTCATCTAGGGCTGCTGGATGATAATTTCCCCCTGAATCTCATATCTACTCTTGAAAAGAAAAGTTGTCATCGGCCGATCGATCTGATATGCCGTGAACTTCTCACCTTGAATTATTTTGCAAGAGATATTGTATTGAAATATTTCAATATAATTATCAGGAGCCAAAGATAGTCAAAGATTTCATAATGTCTTTTTTATTAACACTATTATTTATATTTAGATTCTCTGTGTGAACATTGCTCCTTCATGATTAATTTTCCTTTCATTTTTTCTTAACAGTATGAAAATGAAGACATTATATTATCCACTGAGTTGAGGATATATTGTGGCGTACAGAAATATATCACACCTCTTACTCTCAGCATAAGCATAGTCACTTGTTGGCCTAATGACTGCTGCTTTATAGAGGAGATAAGAGGTCGCCTATAAATAATCACACATAGACAATGTAATGATTATTACTCTGCCGTACCATGGAACTATAGAACAAGAAAAAGTCATAGTTATTAAGACCAGATGTATCTGAATACTACAAAGACATATTGGACAATTTTCACTTTAAATTCCCCTTATAGTACTGATAGAGTTTATCTTGTCTTTATCTTGATAATGCCATTTATTTATTTGCCAGATGCTTTTGTCCAAAGCGACAGACAAATGCGGTACAAACCAAGCCGAGGAATCTCAAGAAAAAGTGCTCTGACCTTGCTTCTGAAGAGTGCAGACGCTTTTCTGCTTGCTCCCGCTCCTGCCAGCTTTTCTTACTTCTTTTACTTCTTTTTTTTTTCTCAATTCAATTTTTATGACATTCTTTAAACTGCACTCAAGATTTTAACTACTGGATACTTGGATTTTAACTTCTCAACAACCGAACGGACCAGCTACAACTTAGTTTTGTCTATTCCTCAGCCGGGTTGAGAAATGTCTGGCGTACACAACACAACAAACTCACTTTGCCGAAACTGCTGGAAATATCTTAAGGAAATCACTGAGCTCCAGGCAAAGATTTTTGATTTGATTTGAAGATTTTTGCTCTGGAAGCTGAAAAGGGACTTCATGAGACTCTCCCGATCACACCTGGTGGTAACAAGGCTAAACAAAAAGCAGTGTTAATTATGATACTTCTGCCTCTGATAGGCTAAACTTGGACGACACTGTGTCCTTTCCAAAACTTGTGAAAGCAGGACCTGAACAGACTGATGCCGTCTGGCATACACTCGGTGCCAAGCCAAAACGACACAGAAAGAGAAAGGTGAATGCTGATCACATTAGAGTATATGCTGCATCACCGAGCATACAGCTCAGAAACAAATACCAACCACTGTCTGAGCTAAATGGAAACGAACCAGTAAACACTGCTGTAATTAGGAAATGTGAAAAAAAGAATAAAAAATCTCCAGAGAGAGATATACATGAAGGGAAGAAGAGATATCGGGCATACGGAGACAATATATCTATGCCAAAAGTGAAGAACAGAGATATCTTGCTGCTTGGAGACAGCGCTATCAGTGACATAAGGAATGAAAGAATCCACACATGCAGTTATCCCAGTGCCATGGTCACTGACATCGCTGGACTTCTCCCCCAGGTTATATCAAACCATCCAGGAGTCAAACATATCATTCTGCATGTGGGTGCAGTTGATACAAAGAGGGGCGAATCAGAAGTTTTAAAAAAAGACTTCTCTGCACTCTTAGAGATGGTCAGTAAATCAGATGTACAATTTTTCATCAGCGGGCCACTCCCAAACATTGATAGAAGAATAAATAAATTCAGTCGCCTGCTTGCACTGAATACATGGCTGGCCAAAGCCTGTGAGACACGAGGAATGAACTTTATTGACAACTTCAACCTGTTTTGGGAACGTGACGACCTCTTCAAAGGAAAGGGCCCTCATCTGAATGGACGTGGACTGAGGTGACTAACAGATAATTTTCTCCACTCACTGAGGCACCAAACCCCTTCTGACCTCCCTCGGGGCCAGCCTAAAGCTCAAATGCAAAGTGAACATCATCCAAGGAGAGACAACAACACCCCTACTCCACTAACTCCACCGCAGAGAGAGCAACAGCTGCATGGTGACAACGACAGGACTGCTTCACTGGCCCTCCACATGGATCTCCCCATCCCACGTCCTCCTCTACAGCGCTGTACCCCCTCAGCTGCATCCCCCTCCGACTCCCCAACATCCATCTCCCCCCCTGCTTCACCCCTCGGATTTCCAAGTCACATGGAGAGTTTGGTGACGTCTGGGATAAAAATGATTCCCCTAACTCCCAACCTAGCCAGATCAAGGGTGCTACTATCATCAACACTGCAACCCCAACCAGCATCCCCCTGGACAGCACCTCCAAAGCCCCCCAGATGCAGTATCTCCTCCCCTTCTTCCCCACAAATTATGCAGCTCAGGTCAACTCAACCCACCCCTCCTTCTTCCACTCTGCTAAACCGCTAGGCCTCCTCGACCCCCACCCAGACCACTGGTTCCTAAGGCCTTTAAAAGCACCAAGACTGCTATCAGGGACTAGGATGCCCAGGGTCTCTGCTGTTTGAGGGCGTATAGCTACAATAATCCCTCTATCAATCCGAGGCCCAGGAAGAGAACACTCTCCCACAGTAAAGTAAATGTTTTTCCTGATGTTTCCAAGGAAAAGCCAGGATACAAAGTGCCGATTCTGATAAGCAAAGGGAAAAGAAAGCGTCAATTTTTAAGAAATACATCAACAAATCTAAAACCTATTCCATGTCAGCCACAGTCTGTCCCAGAATATGGACAGGACATGGGTTTTAGTAAACTAAACTTAGCTCTTTTAAATATCAGATCCCTGGCAGGAAAATCATTCTTAATTAATGATTTTATTCAAAAGCACAACCTTGATTTTATGTTTTTAACTGAAACATGGCTGGGGCAAGATAACAGTGCAGCAGTTCTTATCGAGTCATCTCCTCCTAACTTTAGTTTTGTGAGTGAAGCTAGACTGCACAAGAAAGGAGGAGGAGTCACCATTTTTTTCAATGACAGCCTCCAATGCAAGAAGACATCCTATGGAAAGTTTCACTCTTTTGAATATGTTGCTCTTCAAGTAAAATCCTCCTACAAAGCAATTTTCATAACCATCTACAAAACCCAGAAGTACAACTCAATGTTTTTTGATGAGTTTGCCAAACTGCTTTCTATTGTATGCATTGATTTTGATTGTGTTATTGTAGTGGGTGACTTTAATATCCATGTTGACAATCCTAAAGATTAGGGATGCACCGAATTTTCGGCCACCGAAAAGTTTCGGCCGGAAATGGCCCAAAAGTGCATTTTCAGTTTTCGGCCGAAAGACTTTTATCACCGAAACAACATGGCCGAAACAGGATGTTGTGATGACGCAAGCGAAAACCGCGGCCAGTACGAGTGTGTACGGAAAGGCCAACATGTCTGCGGTGTGGACGTATTTCAGTAAATATGAAAAAGACACATGGATAGCGATTCGCAAAACGTATTGTCGAAATTTCAAGAGGGGTGCATCTGCAGAGAATTTCTCCACGTCGGGTTTATCACCTGAAATCCAAACATCTCGATCACTGTGCTGAATATGAGAGGAATGCAGCGCAGAAAAGGAAAATTCCTCCGAGCACGCCCACTCCGACGTTTTTGAAAAGGCAAGGAAGTTTAAAACGTAACTTAAAGCGCTGCAATTCTTGGTGCATTTGTTGTTGTTAAAGGCCTACGGTTAACATGGACTATGGCAATCTTTGTTTTGATACACTATTATGTTGTAGTCCTACAGCGAAAATTTTAAAATGCACTTGACTTATATGCACTTTGTGTTTTTATGAGAGAACATATTTAATTTTACAATCTTGTTTAAATTGATTTATTCTTTGAAACATTCATATTAATTTATGTAATCGCAATGCCTTGCAATTTTAATGAGGTTAGTACACAGTCATAGCCATAAATGCAATGGTACTAATAATTGGCAAAATAATTTCTTTCGGTGTTTCGGTTTTCAGCCTTGGTTTCCTCATTTTCGGTTTTCGGTTTCGGCCAAGAATTTTCATTTCGGTGCATCCCTACTAAAGATGGAAGTGCTAAAGAACTCTTCAACATCCTGGACAACTTTGGCCTTTTGCAGCATGTAACAGATCCAACACACAACAAGGGATATATATTGGATCTAATTATTTCCAAAGGTCTCAATATTTCTGAGGTTGTGGTGACTGAAGTTGCTCTTTCTGATCACTACTGTGTTTCTTTTAAAACTATCACACCTGCTAATCACAACAAAGCTGAAGAAAAAGTGGTCAGAAAACGTTGTATTAATGATGACACCTGTGTAGCATTCACCCAGGCGTTTGTGCCATCACCAACCCTGCCCACAGCTCCCGTTGATGACCTTGTAAATAGTTTCATTTCCAAAGTAAAAACTATTATCGATTCAATTGCCCCGTTCAAGACCAAAGTTCTATCAGGAAGGAAAAAGTCACCTTGGAGAAATGCTACACTGGTTAAAGCTCAAAAAAGAATCTGCAGGCAGGCAGAACGCAGATGGCGAAAAAATAAACTCCAGGTTTATTATGTCATCTACAAAGAGAGCCTACATAACTACAACCAAGAACTGAAAGTGGCAAGACAATCCTATTTATTTACATCAGCAGATTGAATATTAAATGTATACTACTCACAGAACTCTGTGTGTGTGTGTGTGTGTAAATACAGATCAAGAGTCAATTTCTCAGCTCTGCTCCCTTCACAACAATCTCCTTTTCAATTAGCTCAACCTCCCGCCCCGCGCCTGCGGCGCGCCCCACTATTTGAGAAGGACTGTACTGGAGGCACTCGCTGGTGCTGAGGTCCCGACGCAGGGGCAAGCATAGCAGAGATGGCAGGAGTTTGCTTTTTAACTTTTACCTGAGCTCTGTGTTTGGACGACAGCTCGTGTGACTCCAATGCCTTGATTCCCATTGTCCCTAACTTAATCGTTTTCTTGCACAAGGTGCAGCGAGTCTCAAACACATTCCCTTTCACTGGCGTCAACCAGGATGAGAATGACCTTTTCTCTAACCACAAACTATTAAACTTGCACTTCCCCATACTGTTTACATTTCTACTTTCTTCTCGCAGCGTTGCTGCACCTGCAAGCTCATCAGGTGGGCTGCAGAGTTAGCCACACCTTGCTGCTAATTTCAACACAAATTGTCAGGTTGAAACAGGTGGAAATGACGTTACTTTCTTTGCGGGTTGGAGATTTCCCACACATTTAAACAAAATACAACGAGCAAGTTTATGACAACATAATTTAAGACCTATGACATCAAATTTAATACATTTTGAGACTTTTTTAAGGTATTAAATGTAGATTTGTAAATTCAATACTTTTAAGACCCTGCGGGAACCCTGCAAACCCAGGAGTATCAATCCCACCTGAACTGCTCTCCAAAAAAATCATGCAATGACTTTGCACTGTTTTTCACAGATAAAATATCAAAAATAAGACAGTTTGTAGTTCCAGCTCGGGTAAAATGATGATGTCACTTTTGCCTTCCTGTCCACCAGTTAGCCTAGCACATTTTAACCTGCTAGATAATACAGCAATTACAGAACTCGTCAAACAACTAAAATCTACAACATGCTCACTCGATGATCTGCCAACAAAATTTTTCAAAAATGTTTTTAACTACATAACTTCAGATGTGTTGCAGATAGTCAACAAGTCTCTTGAGTCAGGGCAGTTTCCCCAAGCCCTAAAAACTGCAGTTATTAAGCCTCTTCTTAAAAAATCTAATCTGGATGCTTCAGCTATAAACAACTACAGGCCAATATCTAACCTTCCTTTTCTGGGAAAGATCATTGAAAAGGCTACATCTGAATAATGATGCATCCAAAGTCTCTGTCTTAGTATTACTGGATCTTAGTGCTGCATACGATACAGTTGATCACAACATACTGCTCGACAGACTGGAAAACCGGGTAGGACTCACTGGCACAGTGTTGAGCTGGCTCAAATCTTACTTACATGGTAGGGATTACTTGGTCTCAATAGGTAACTATGAGTCTGACCGAACTAAGATTACATACGGGGTTCCTCAGGGGTCCATTCTTGGACCACTTCTGTTCAATATCTACATGCTGCCCCTAGCTCAGATCATCGAACATCACAATATCTCTTACCACACCTATGGAGACAACACACAACTTTATATTTCAGTGTCACCACACGACTACAGTCCCCTACATTCACTAAGCAAGTGTATTCAGCAAATCAATGAGTGGATGTGCCAGAATTTTCTCCAGCTCAATGCAGATAAGACAGAATTGATTGTTTTTGGCTCCAAAAGTGAAAGGTCCAAGATCAGTGCTCACCTTGACTCCATGTCACTGAAGGTTACAAATCAAGCCAGAAATCTTGGTGTAATTCTTGACTCAGACCTGAATTTCACCAACCACATAAAAGCTATCACCAAGTCTGCCTATTTCCACCTGAAAAACATTGCTAGGATCAAGGGTTTTCTATCCAAACAAGACACAGAAAAACTTATCCACGCATTCATTTTCAGTAGGCTAGATTGTAATGGCATCCTAACAGGTCTAAACAAACGATCTATCAGACAGTTGCAGCTGGTCGAAAAAATGCTGCTACCAGAGTCCTGACTAACACCAGAAAAATGGACCACATTACACCTGTCCTCAAATCACTGCACTGGCTTCCTATCAGTCAGAGTCAAAGGATACAGTTTAAAGTTCTGCTCTTAGTCTACAAAGCACTGAATGGTCTTGGACTAAAATATCTCATGGACTTACTGGTTCCTTATGAAGCATCCAGACCCCTTAGATCATCAGGGACAGGCCTACTGTGTGTTCCTAGGGTCAGGACTAAACAAAGCAAAGCAGGATTCAGTTATTCTGCCCCTCACTTGTGGAATAAACTTCCGGAATACCTGAGGTCAGCCCAAACACTTAGTTTATTTAAGTCAGGCCTGAAAACACACTTGTTTACTGAAGCATTCTCTTAAATTGTCTTAACTGCACTCTTATTTAATTATTTTACTGTTTTCTATTTTTTCTGCTCCAATGTTTTAATATATATTTTATTCTATTATTTATGATTTTAATGTTATATGATTTGCTTTTATTCTATGATTTTAATGTACGAAAATGTACGTTTGCCATCAGGCTCGTTTCATGTCTTTGATATTTGTGTTGCTGTCTCCCAGACACTAGAGACAAAGCACCTGGGTGTTCTGCTGATGCGGTGTCAACAGAGATTATTCTCATCGGATCAGGTGATCCAATCACCAAAAGGTTCCAAAAAAAAAAAAACGGTCTGATCAGTGGTCAGATTAAAAGGCCTATCCTGAAAAGATGCCAGACAAAAAAAAAACACTGATGTCATGGAATCACCCATACTAATAACTGCTTGCATGATGAATTCAAATGGCCAGAAAATGATTGAATCATTCCCCAGAACAGCAGATCTTTCAATGTGAAACATCTGTGCAGGAAATGTTGAGTGTTGTTGACAGCTGCTTAACACTGAATGCAAACACAGCAGAGATAATTACTGGATGAAAATAGCATTACTCTGTCGCTTCACTGAAGGATTTAGAGCTTTGAAATTGCCCATAATACTGAAGTGATCAAGACAACAGGTAAATATGGAGGAAGTGTTGAGTTTGACATTTAAACAAATTAAAACTGGAGCAAATAAAAATTAGTGAATATCTTTAAGAATTGTAAACAATCGGTTTTTGGTTCACAAGGACCAAGTAAGATTTATGGCAACAATTTAACCTGATCTTCACTGTTCAGGCAAAAATAGAGTTTAGATAGAGAATTAATTCTTTCTACTACATCACTGAAAAGTCAACTGGTTAGCGATGCAGAATCCTCATAGCAAACAAAATGGATTAAGGTCTCCTTTTCAGTGGTTTTAACAGGGCAAGGTCAGTCAGTTAAAAGTGTGTCAATCCATTGGACACACTCCACTGGGACGATCACACATGTAGATCATTACATACACACACACATTACAGTTACACCCGGGAAACATGACATGTCAGAGTTAATCTGACAGCCGGGCTCAGAGCTGTAATGAGAATATAAATTGTACATATTACGCTGGGCTGTCACCTGACACCTTGTCAAACAGACATCAGTACCAGGCATCCCTGTGTCCAAACATAGCCATTAATTTCATGTGCTGCTGAGGATGGACCCAAACGCATGCACAGCATGTTGGCAGGGTCGTCTAATTTTACTAGTAAGCCAATATGTCAGCATTGTAGTGTCACAAATACCAGTGATGTCAAGTAGATGCTGTGTTTCCCACTCCATGACTGTATCATCTATTCAGTGCAATCATAATGGAATCTTAGAAATAAAATATCTTACACGCCTATTTCATATGATGCTGTATGATGCAGTTTTTGTTTAGTACTGTAGTACTGTAGTACTGAGATTGTGACCTTGCTTCTGAAGAGTGCAGACGCTTTTCTGCTTGCTCCCGCTTCTGCCAGCTTTTCTTACTTCTTTTACTTCTTTTTTTTCACAATTCAATTTTTATGACATTCTTTTAACTGCACTCAAGATCTTAACTACTGGATACTTGATTTTAACCACTGGATACTTGGATTTTAACTTCTCAACAACCGAACGGACCAGCTACAACTTAGTTTTGTCTATTCCTCAGCCGGGTTGAGAAATGTCTGGCGTACACAACACAACAAACTCACTTTGCCGAAACTGCTGGAAATATTTTAAGGAAATCACTGAGCTCCAGGCAAAGATTTTTGATCTGGAAGCTGAAAAGGGACTTCATGAGACTCTCCCTATCACACCTGGTGGTAAGAAGGCTAAACAAAAAGCAGTGTTAATTATGATACTTCTGCCTCTGATAGGCTAAACTTGGACAACACTGTGTCCTTTCCAAAACTTGTGAAAGCAGGACCTGAACAGACTGATGCCGTCTGGCATACACTTGGTGCCAAGCCAAAACGACACAGAAAGAGAAAGGTGAATGCTGATCACACTGGAGTATATGCTGCATCACCGGGCATACAGCTCAGAAAAAAATACCAACCACTGTCTGAGCTAAATGGAAACAAACCAGTAAAGAAATGTGAAATAAAGAAATCTCCAGAGAGAGATATACATGAAGGGAAGAAGAGATATCGGGCATACGGAGACAATATATCTATGCCAAAAGTGAAGGACAGAGATATCTTGCTGCTTGGAGACAGCGCTATCAGTGACGTAAGGAATGAAAGAATCCACACATGCAGTTATCCCAGTGCCATGGTCACTGACATCGCTGGACTTCTCCCCCAGGTCATATCAAACCATCCAGGAGTCAAACATATCATTCTGCATGTGGGTGCAGTTGATACAAAGAGGGGTGAATCAGATGTTTTAAAAAAAGACTTCTCTGCACTCTTAGAGATGGTCAGTAAATCAGATGTACAATTTTTCATCAGCGGGCCGCTCCCAAACATTGATAGAAGAATAAATAAATTCAGTCGCCTGCTTGCACTGAATACATGGCTGGCCAAAGCCTGTGAGACACGAGGAATGAACTTTATTGACAACTTTAACCTGTTTTGGAAACGTGACGACCTCTTCAAAGGAAAGGGCCCTCATCTGAATGGACGTGGACTGAGGTGACTAACAGATAATTTTCTCCACTCACTGAGGCACCAAACCCCTTCTGACCTCCCTCGGGGCCAGCCTAAAGCTCAAATGCAAAGTGAACATCACCCAAGGAGAGACAACAACACCCCTACTCCACCAGCTCCACCGCAGAGAGAGAGCAACAGCTGCATGGTGACAACGACAGGACTGCTTCACTGGCCCTCCACATGGATCTCCCCATCCCACGTCCTCCTCTACAGCCCTGTAGCCCTTCAACTGCATCCTACTCCGACTCCCCAACATCCATCTCCCCGCCTGCTTCACCCCTCGGATTTCCAAGACACATGGAGTCTGGTGAAGTCTGGGATAAAAATGGTTCCCCTAACTCCCAACCTAGCCAGATCAAGGGTTCTACTATCATCAACACTGCAACCCCAACCAGCATCCCCCCGGACATGGGTTTTAGTAAACTAAACTTAGCTCTTTTAAATATCAGATCCCTGGCAGGCAAATCATTCTTAATTAATGATTTTATTCAAAAGCACAACCTTGATTTTATGTTTTTAACTGAAACATGGCTGGGGCAAGATAACAGTGCAGCAGTTCTTATCGAGTCAACTCCTCCTAACTTTAATTTTGTGAGTGAAGCTAGACTGCACTATTTCACTATTGTATGCATTGATTTTGATTGTGTTATTGTAGTGGGTGACTTTAATATCCATGTTGACAATCCTAAAGATGGAAGTGCTAAAGAACTCTTCAACATCCTGGACAACTTTGGCCTTTTGCAGCATGTAACAGACCCAACACACAGCAAGGGACATATATTGGATCTAATTATTTCCAAAGGTCTCAATATTTCTGAGGTTGTGGTGACTGATGTTGCTCTTTCTGATCACTACTGTTTCTTTTAAAACTATCACACCTGCTAATCATAACAAAGCTGAAGAAAAGGTGGTCAGAAATCGCTGTATTAATGATAACACCTGTGCAGCATTCACCCAGGCATTTGTACCATCACCAACCCTGCCCACAGCTCCCGTTGATGACCTTGTAAATAGTTTCATTTCTAAAGTTAAAACTATTATCGATCCAATTGCCCCGTTCAAGACCAAAGTTCTATCAGGAAGGAAAAAGTCACCTTGGAGAAATGCTACACTGGTTAAACCTCAAAAAAGGATCTGCAGGCAGGCAGAACGCTGATGGCGAAAAAATAAACTCCAGGTTTATTATGACATCTACAAAGAGAGCCTACATAACTACAACCAAGAACTGAAAGTGGCAAGACAATCCTTTCTTTCTGATATTATTGATAGAAACAGTAACAATGCTCACACGTTGTTTTCTATTATAGACAGACTGACAAACCCAGGAGTATCAATCCCACCTGAACTGCTCTCCAAAAGATCATGCAATGACTTTGCACTGTTTTTCACAGACAAAATATCAAAAATAAGACAAACAGTTTGTAGTTTCACCTCAGGTAAAATCTCACTTTTGCCTTCCTGTCCACCAGTTAGCCTAGCACATTTTAACCTGCTAGATAATACAGCACTTACAGAACTCGTCAAACAACTAAAATCTACAACATGCTCACTCGATGATCTGCCAACAAAATTTTTCAAAAATGTTTTTAACTGCATAGTTTCAGATGTGTTGCAGATAGTAAACAAGTCTCTTGAGTCAGGGCAGTTTCCCCAAGCCCTGAAAACTGCAGTTATTAAACCTCTTCTTAAAAAATCTAATCTGGATGCTTCAGCTATAAACAACTACAGGCCAATATCTAACCTTCCTTTTCTGGGAAAGATCATTGAAAAGGCTGCTTTTCAACAAATTCATGCATTTTTGGTGCAAAACAATCTTTTTAATGAATTTCAGTCTGGTTTTCGAGCACATCACAGCACTGAGACAGCACTTGTGAAAGTCTTGAATGACATACATCTGAATAATGATGCATCCAAAGTCTCTGCCTTAGTGCTGCATTCGATACAGCTGATCACAGTACACTCCTTGACAGACTGGAAAACTGGGTATGACTCACTGGCACAGTGTTGAGTTGGCTCAAATCTTACTTACATGGTAGGGATTACTTGGTCTCAATAGGTAACTATGAATCTGACCGAACTAAGATTACATACGGGGTTCCTCAGGGGTCCATTCTTGGACACTTCTGTTCAATATCTACATGCTGCCCCTAGCTCAGATCATTGAACATCACAATATCTCTTACCACACTTATGGAGACGACACACAACTTTATATTTCAGTGTCACCACACGACTACAGTCCCCTACATTCACTAAGCAAGTGTATTCAGCAAATCAATGAGTGGATGTGCCAGATAAGACAGAATTGATTGTTTTTGGCTCCAAAAATGAAAGGTCCAAGATCAGTGCTCACCTTGACTCCATGTCACTGAAGGTTACAAATCAAGCCAGAAATCTCGGTGTAATCCTTGACTCAGACCTGAATTTCACCAACCATATAAAAGCTATCACCAAGTCTGCCTGTTACCACCTGAAAAACAATGCTAGGATCAAGGGTTTTCTATCCAAACAAGACACAGAAAAACTTATCCACGCATTCATTTTCAGTAGGCTAGATTATTGTAATGGCATCCTAACAGGTCTAAGCAAACGATCTATCAGACAGTTGCAGCTGGTCCAAAATGCTGCTGCCAGAGTCCTGACTAACACCAGAAAAATGGACCACATTACACCTGTCCTCAAATCACTGCACTGGCTTCCTATGAATCAAAGGATACAGTTTAAAGTTCTACTCTTGGTTTACAAAGCACTGAATGGTCTTGGACCAAAATATCTCATGGACTTACTGGTTCCTTATGAAGCATTCAGACCCCTTAGATCATCAGGGACAGGCCTACTGTGTGTTCCTAGGGTCAGGACTAAACAAAGTGAAGCAGGATTCAGTTATTCTGCCCCTCACTTGTGGAATAAACTTCCGGAGGTCAGCCCAAACACTCAGTTTATTTAAGTCAGGCCTGAAAACACACTTGTTTACTGAAGCATTCTCTTAAATTGTCTTAACTGCACTCTTATTTAATTATTTTACTGTTTTCTATTTTCTCTGCTCCAATGTTTTAATATATTTCTTTTATTCTATTATTTATGATTTTAATGTAATATGATTTGCTTTTATTCTATAATTTTGCCTTGCCTTGCCTTTAACATTTGATAGCCATGGTGAGCGGTGAAGTGGTCGGCTTTAACCCAATGCCATAGCGAGTTGACCTCCTCTACCAGTTGCCCTCTGCTACTCTCAGGAGCAGCTTCTGATCTCTGTCCCCTGTCCTGCAGCCTGGTTCTCCTGGTACTCTCTGCTGCTGCTTTTTTTTTGTTGTTGTTGCTAATCATGACCACAATCTTTACCTGATATTAACCTTGTAGTTTTTCTTGTAATGATCAGAAAACCAGTTGTATATAGCAGTTTTAGAAGCACACTTACTGTGTTATCTTGCAGAGAGGAGCTGATTGCAGTGTAGACTGGGATGAGCCATGCTGTATTTTCCAGTTTTGAAGACTTGTAGTCCAAGGACGACAGCCAGCGTTGCAGAGCAGGTCCAGATGTTTCCTGTTGTGGAATCTGTGGGAGGGCAGGGATCAGCAGTACAACAGAAATTTTAAGACTCTGCTTAGATGTTCTGACAGATACTACTACATCAACCCTGTCTGCTGGAAATGATGTTTATACACACCTAAACTGCAACAGTACATGCATTTTGTAGAATGGGATTATGAAGGATTGTGTGAATTGGCTGGATCATATTCATAGGATTTTTTTTTTTGAATGAATGAATGAACTGCTACATGATTAACGGCAGTGTAGTTTTCAGGAGCTGGTGGGGTTGGATATAAAGCACTCACCTGTCACACCAGAGACCAGAGTTCGAATCCTCAGCCATCTGTGGTAGGTCTGGTAAAGGGAAAAAATGTGGTTATGTTAAATGTAATCTTTCTCTAACATTAACTGAAAGCTGTGAGCTCCTAAACATGACCATGAAAAAATGTAATAATGCTGTGGTTCCGGAGAGAGTCAAGCAAAATCAGAAAATCATGAAATGTCACTTAAGAGGTAAATCAGTGCTGTGGTTTTTCATATCAGAATTCAAACATATACATCCTGTAAACCTTGGATGCCATTCAGACTGACGCTGTAATGATCAGTTATTCCTTGTTGGGGCAGATCAGGCTGTCGATTTCCCATCAATGAATATTTTTGTTTTGTTTTGTTGACTGTATTCTAAATGCAAACTAAAATAACTGACTTGTAGTCCCCTTTTAAAATGTTTCTTCATCTATGAAATGATCATAACAATACACTTCAAACTATTGCAGCTGTTCTAACGGTACACTCCAGGCTCCTTCAGTTTGGAGGCACACACTTATTGATGTAGTTTAATCTTCAAGCTTTTATGTCATTTTTAATTCCTTAAAGTTTATGTTTGATACTAACTCAGAGTTTCCCTGTTTGTCTCCGTGCCTCAGTTTTCAATATGTCAGTCATCAGGGTTTAAATGATATCCTGTTTTCACTTTCTCCTTCTCTTGGTTGCATCCATTATTTCTCCCTTTTTTTTTTTCTATCTGTCCTCTTATTTTTCCTCCCTTCCTGCTTTACTGCCAACAGAATTTCGTAGCAGACGGACGGGCTGTGTCTCCACTCTGTGGCCACTTGGTAGAACTTCAGTTTTTCTAGTCATGCAGCAAAACCGAAACAAAGGGCGTTTAGAGGACACGTAATGTCTCAGCACATTATTGGTTCATTTATCATATTAAGTTACTGTGACAGGACAAATAATCACCTCAGATTGATGCCAGTGGAGTTAAAGAAAACAGCAACCAGCGCTGCTTTGTCAGCTCTGGTAAGATGAAGTGGACCAGAGAGTGGGCAGAAATAGGAAAATAACAGTGATAAAAATACCAAACTGTAGTATCGAGGGCAGATTCTGGGGGATCACAGCTGTGAGGTTTCATTAAAGAAAGGGAGGGCTTAAAGTCGCCTAAATGGGTTTTTTTTTCTTCCTCTCTGCTGCTGAGGAATAATGTCTTAAAATAGCAGCAGATGCAGTTTTAAGCTGTTTTTTAAGCAGTTCTGCAAAGACTCAATGCTCACAGTGGAAATGAAAGAACAAGATGAGAAGGAAGCTGGACTAAGTGAGAGACAGAATAAAGGAGGAGAGGGATTGTTTTTATGTGTCTAAGGGTTGCTGTTGCAGCTTCTGATGATGCTCCATGTGATGCCTCTGGTCTTTAGCATGATTTTTGCTTTAAAATGTCACAGTGAAATAATTTTAGTCTAGTCTTGTCTGATCAGAATTTATTCAAATCTGGTGTGTAAAAAATCAAAGCAGCTATATCGGGATATAAATTCCATTAAATGATGAGAGATCCCATGAGAATCACTCAAACAATCACAATACTCAAATTTAACATTTAATATTAATAGAATTGAGTAGGACAAAACCAACATCAGTGCTCACTGCTGTCAACATATCCACATGTCTCTGAAAACACTGTTTCACACTGAGAGCTGAATCAGCACACTACCACAGCGTAGTAGTGTAACAGTCAATCTGAAGAACGAGGAAGTGTGTCAACAGTTTTCAGTCAAACGAGGACACGTACAAAAAAAAAAAAAAAAAAAAAAAGCCATGTGGGATGGCTAATCCACAACTGCTGGAGCCAAATAAATGAGGTGTGCACTGTACGACTTTAGGTTTTGGCAAGGATTAACTGTTGTTGGCAGTGGAAGCTGCCTTTGTGTTATAGCAACCACTGCTGCTTCCACGCTGTTGTGTATTGTATCCACATAAACAACCCTGCATGAGTTTGAAGTCACCGGTGAGATAACACATACACCAAAAATGCTGTACCTGCTCCGACAGGGACAGTTCAGGGACGGTGTGTACATGTGAAAGAATCTCATTGTAGATAATTACATGTTGATTCTTGTGAAGTTGTTGTGTACATCAGTGCTTCCTCCACTGACCATCACCAGGCGGCTGCTGGGCTGTCCGTTGGTTTGAGTTTTCACATCCACAGAAAACATTCACTACTCTGTAGAGCTACTAAGCAACTAAGACAACAAAGGACCCGAAGGGAATCTGTTGAAAATTGAATTAAATTAAACAAATAAGGCATTTATGAAGACAACTACAACTTCTCTTCCTGTTGTCAACATCTGACCCCATGACAAGAAACCACAAACACCACCAGTTAATCTGATCACAGATCATTTGAATCCCCGTTCTAAACTTTCCCTTAACCCTCAGCAACAAGACAGAAAGACAACAGAGGAATGTCCAACATATTTCAGTCGATACATGTTCTGCATGTATAGAGAAAAAAGAGGCATGACTAATTGGATATGTGCACAAAGTATCATGTTGTAGCTCAAACCTCACTTGAAATGTAGTTAACATCTCTCTGTGCTCCTGACTGTCTTACACAGAGGCTTCCATCCTCTCCTACGATGGTAGCATGTATATGAAGGTGGTGATGCCAACCATCATGCACACTGAGGCGGAGGACGTCTCCCTGCGTTTTCGTTCCCAGCGGGCCTATGGCCTTCTCATGGCCACCACCTCCCGAGACTCAGCCGACACGCTCAGGCTGGAGTTGGACGGGAGTCGCGTCAAACTCACGGTCAACCTAGGTATCGTATGCCACACCCCCCACCCCACCCACCCACCCATCTGCCTCCACACCCACCCACCCATCTGCCTCCACACCCACATCCTTCACCGTGAGACGGTTTGCCGTTAAGCGGTGACCTGTCCTTCCTCTCATTCTCTATCTTTTATCTAGTCTTTTCATCAGTTACCCATCAGTATGAGCCCTTAAAGGTTTCTACCAGCTTTAGAACATAGTCAATAGAGTTTGCATGGGTGTTAATGCGTTTTGTGCACACAGATAACCATGGACTGCTTACTGAATACAACTATTTACTGGATAACAGCTTAGGCTATACCATCATAACTTATTTTATTTCAGTGGTAAACATGTTCGGCCCATCTTTGAAACTGACAAACCATAGTCATATCCATGTTGTTGTTTACAGAACTTTTGAGACAGTCACAGCACAATTAGCAGAATACACCTTATGATATAGAGATAATAGGCTTTAAAGTCTAATCTCTAATTAAAAAAAAAAAACAAAAAAAAAAAAACAAAGTGTGCTGAGACTTTCTAAGAGGTGACTTCCACCAAGTATGCCCTCTGATCTTCAGTCCATCATTCAACAGGACATTAGAAGAAACTTTTCTTGTCTTTCTCACTAACCTCATTTTTCTATCTGACATGAAGTAATTTCTCTGTCACCTTCCTGTTCTTCTGGGTGGTTGTTTTCTTTGCTAACGATGGTGTCTTATATGAAAGTCTATGCTTTTTCAGTGTTTTGTTTTTCTGTTTACCTGTCAACTCCATTTTCCATCATGCTTTGTCAAAAGATGGTATTCACCCCTTCAAAGGCCTTAAGCCTGCGGCCCGTCAGGTGAACAGCCCGAGAACAGAGCCCAGCAAAACCTACAGCTGGCTGTGACCCCAAATCCTTCCAAACACATGCAGTTATACTATGCAAAGAATGTTACAATGAAATTATAGTCAATTTATATCTTGCATATACATATATATCCAGTAAAAACCAGAAAATGTAACAATAATACAAATGTGAGCAGATGTTAGCTTGTTTGCCAAGGTACATTTAGAGAAATTCAAAACTGTTTATGCTAATTACTTGAAGTCCTTCCCTAGATTTCTGTCAAAATGTTTGCAGCTCTAATTGATCAGTGACCGTATGATTTCTCAGCCGATGTTAATCTGGATGATTTTCTACAGAACATTTGTAAAAGTCTAAATATAGATCTAGCTTCTGTTCCAGCTTAGTGACACATGTAGGCATAGCATAATACTCCAGTTGCAGTGGTTGGGGTTCCTGTGCCTCTGCATGGTGCTGGTGCTGATTGGATCGTGGCTGTTTGCTCCCACTTTTCTGTTGCGGTTGACGACACATGAAACCACCAGCCACATGGTGACCAACCCTCACTGTCTTTACAGCCACATGCAGCAGTTATTCTGGCCTCAGTGGAACTTCATATTTATACTTCATATTTACTTCACGTTTTCAGTTTTTTGATCAAACTATTGTCTTACAAATTCAAATTGTTGCTGTTTGAATAGCAACTCAAATGAAATCAATATGTACTTCTGAGCTTTTCAAAGATCCATGGCTCTAAAATGAATGACTGCTACCACTTTGTTGGTGGAGAGGCTTTGGAGCCAGAGACTTTGACTTTTCTAATCTGAATATTTAAACCTTAAGTCCAACGGTCAGTGCTGGGTTGGAAAACTCATGTAGCTGGTACTATAAGTGGCCATTTTACTGTAAATACTGTGCCTAAACAATTTATACATTTGAACTCTGCTACAACCGATAATAAAATGGCACACGCTATAGAAAAGCAGCCAGGACATTTCTGTAAGTGACAAATCCAGAACACAGCAATTATTTAATTTACTATTAAATGATGGTTTTGGAAATCTTTAAAATCTAACATTTATGTCATGGTAATTTGGCATGAACTTAAATATAAATACCAAAGAAATAAAATGGCTACCTTCCTGCATGTGTACGTCCCCGGAAGGGTGGACTTTTTGTTTTTGGATGTCTGCAGCAGTAACCTTGAAGGATGCAATTTCATCTGTCATTTATTCTTCCCCATCTAGACTGTATCAGGATAAACTGTAACTCCAGTAAGTTAACACTCAAGTTTCATTTTGCTTTCTATGTTGATGGTCTGTTGATGTTTTTTTTTTTTAAAGAAAATGTGTTCTCCCTTTTTTTCTTCTTTCTTTTTCTTAAAATGTGAGACCTGCACCATTCTCCACCTTCTCTTAAGCCTATCATGTGGAGAATGAGTTTTCTCAGTTGCTTTGAGTACCCAGGACCCAGCAGAAATAGTGTCAGTCAAACGGAATGGGTGGTGATATCTTAATGTCTTTTTAAATCAAACACTTTATTGTGACTGAGACACTTAAATCGGACAGTCTATTTATGGTTTAGTACTAGCTTTGCGCAGAACCTCTTACCCTTTTTCTAAACTGGATTTGTAACATGATTCCTTCCATCCTGTACTGTTAACTATAACGAAATAATAATTGGTAAGAATAACAAGTAAATTCCAGTAGAGCATAAGACAGTACTTGTCCAGAATCCATTCTTCAAGGGTCCACATTCTATTAAACCAAAACGTTGACTTCAGAGTAAGAGTATGAATTGATTTTTGTTTGGAAGACTATTCAAGGAGAAAGGCAACATAAATACAGTATTAACATGGCTTAGAGAATGTTAAAATCCTCTGCTAAAACAACATACATGGAGTCCAGTACACAGTCTCTAATAATTGAAAGATAGCTGTAAATCTTTGTTGTAATTTTACCAACACAGCTGAAACTCAACAAAATCCAAAAACAGATGCAAAGGGAATACCCTGAAGGTTATGCTGAGTTAGTCCTAACAGAGGGAAATAGCATAACAAGGGAACACACTGAATGAAATTAAAGGAAGGTTTCACCTTGTTTTTTCATCAGCACCAAAATATAGACATATAATTTCAGGATCATACTATCCTGTATGGACAGCTGAATATGACTACTTCATATGTTTATACTGAATGTGAGTACAACACCCAGATTTACCGGTACCTAAATTCTCTAGGTTACTAACACTTAACCCCCAGTACTTATGGCTAAATATTTGGAGGAACATTAAAACCATCTATATACTGTATGTATACATCACAGATGTGGGAGTGATTTTTTTCCAAGATTAAAGACACTAATGGGGAAATTTATACCCAAGGAAAGACTAATCATTAAGATGTGAAGCATTTTCATCTAGTGGACTTTTTCAATCATTACATTTTCTCTCTCAGCAAATTTAAAATGTCCCGAACAGCAGTTGTTTTGTTAATCTTTAGCAGCATGGATGTTAATGACAATTAGTCGATCATTGATTGGTTATGTACGTTCCTATCCCCAACCCAAAGACTGATCAAACCATTAGACTGAAAAATCTAAATGTTTCACACAGTTAAATATTTTTTGAATTAGACCCTTAAATGAGAGATTTTAGTTATGTCATAGAAAACTCCTTCAGTGAGCTCTGTTTGATACCACAAGTGAGTCTGCTGCTTTTACAACCTAGAGTTGTTTATAGTGTCACAGTTGTGTAGTCAGGTTGTCACAGATAATGAATTGCTTTTACTCATTATGGGACCATGGAGATCTTTGCCTTTACATTTACAGATTAAGAGGGTGAAACTACCAGTGGGTATATTAGTGTAAGTTTGTGTATTTTACTGCTAGAAATATACCTGTATGTTGATGCAGCCTCATGCACAGACAGAACAAGGGCACTGGGGGTGGTCAGAAACAGCTCTGAGCTTTTGAGACCATAGTGTTCCAGTCAAACAAAGAGACCAGGGAACAGAATAATGAAGATCCTGAATCCTAAATGGCCCAAGATCTCCAGTGTCACCATGTTAGATACAGGGAAATAAACATCCGTCTTTAGTTGCTCACAGCAACACTCTCAGTTTGGAGACACACATCATCCCAGCTGCTGTGTGATGCCTACAGGTGTTTCATAAAGTCAAAGGGAAGGATCCCACACAGCTGTGGGCAGCCAATAGAAAATCAGTATTAACGTGCAAAACCTGGATTCAACTCAGTGACTCACATGTCAGACTCACATATTACAGACTCTGCTTTAATTCTATTAATGGTTACGTTCAACAGATAAATTAGATGTGAAATTGCAGACCAAACTGAAAGAGGCAATAAATCAATAAAATAAAATAAAATAAAATAAAATGCCCTCCCTGAAGATTTCTACCTTGGAACTGCAGTGTACCACAAACAAGCAAACATCACTGACAAACAAATGAATAGGTAAACCTTGATTTTATGGGGGGGGAACTAAATATTTGGACATTGAGTTTGAGGACTTACCAGTATCTCACTTTAGGGTTCTTTATGTATTTTCTAATGCATTATATATCATTACTAGCACTGTAGCACTATCACCTACATGTATTTCCTGCCAGCAAACAACCCTTCTAATATGTTTGCTGGTCCATCAGGAAAAGATTTCTGAAAGCCTATGATGAGTAAAAGCAATCGTTTCTACTGCAGTTGCCCTTTTTCTGTTTGAACTATTTAAGAGCCACGTCTCTGTTCTGCAGCACAGTGGTCAGATGTATTCTATGAGAATTATACATGTCATAGTATTTTGTATATTTTCTCTGTGTATTTCACTGAGTAAACCAAACCTTTGTTTCCCAAAGGTGTAAGAACTAGTTTGAAAAGCTGCTAAGCTGCACGTAGAATTTCTGCCAATTCCAGGATGACTGGTGGGAAAACAAAGGTTTGGTTTTCGGCTCAGGATGTCTTTAACTTTGTGATTGACCATTGTTCTCAGGCAAGGGACCGGAGATCCTGTATGCCGGGCAAAAGCTCAATGATAATGAATGGCATACGGTGCGTGTGGTGCGTCGCGGCAAAACCTACAAGCTAACGGTTGACGATGATGTAGCAGAAGGTACATACCTACATCAACTCGGTTCATGCTTGAAGAAATGTTCTTAGCGTTGCCTTGTCAGCGGTATTACAACATGCAGAGATTGATAGAATCAGTATGTAATTGTGCTACAAAGAAAGCATGTAGATATGTAACCATTAGCGACAGTTTGCATCCCTCTAATACTGTTAATGTAATTTTCTCCTTAAATCAGCCCTTCTGTGTTAGTGTCAGACAGTGTTCTCTTTTCTTTTCGTTTTTTTGTCTTTCTTTTCAACCCATCCCCTCCACCCTCCCCGTCTTCAGGCCAAATGGTGGGTGACCACACTCGTCTGGAGTTCCACAACATTGAAACAGGCATCATGACAGAGCGCCGCTTTGTTTCCAGCATCCCTTCCAGCTTCATTGGTCATCTGCAGAGCCTTAGGTACTCAGAAGGCCCACTATTATTTTACTTTTTAAATTCATACGTAGTATTAAAGTTTCACAAATAATTATTTTCATATTAGCAATGAATCAAAGAATTATCAGCCAAATTCTGAAGCTCAACAGTATTCTTTTGCCTCTTTTACGTGATTTCAGTTTTAGAGCACATTTACTGTTTGGTTCAGTGTCAGTGCTCTCCCTATTTACAGAAGACACATTTAGTGAGTAGCTGGTGAAGAATGTGAAAGCAATTAAAGAGCCAGATATTTCTCCCAGAGTTAGTGGAGACCAAACAGGAGTGCAAAGTTATACACCAGACTTATATTCATCTGATGGACAGAAGCACAAAACAAAATGAATGCTAATGCTGCACTGTCTTCTGAATGGATAATTTCAAACGTTTAAATATGCCTTATAAATTTGTAAGCCATATGATGAATAAAGCAGTGTGTTGTGAAGCGCTTCTGCCCCCGAAAAAAAAATCACTGACTTCAGCTGTATTTTCTCAAGATGAAATGTACTAACTGGAGATTTATTTAGCTAAGGGTCTCCCTTATCCAAATATTTCTTTACTTTCAATTAACCATGACCAACATCTTTGTAATTTCAAGTGCCTGTTCCTTTTCTTTTCTCAGATTTAACGGCATGCTCTACATCGACCTGTGCAAGAATGGTGACATCGATTATTGTGAGCTTAATGCCCGCTTTGGGATCCGTTCCATTATTGCTGACCCAGTCACCTTCAAATCCAAGAGCAGCTACCTGAGCCTGGCCACCCTACAGGCCTACACATCCATGCACCTCTTCTTCCAGTTCAAGACCACCTCCCCAGATGGCTTCATACTTTTCAACTCTGGAGATGGAAATGATTTTATTGCTGTAGAACTGGTTAAAGGGTAAGTTAATTTAGAAAGGCTACCTTTGCATGATGAAACCATGAAGGTTTAGTAGTAAATAATAATTTACCAACTTAAAGTGGCTATAACCAGTATTTTAATGATAACAATGTGACAACAAAATAACAATGGCCTCACTTGTAGTGATTAACCTAGAGAGAATTATAGCTCAGCTGTCCAGCCCACAGTTTCACTATTTTGGTTTGCTTTCATAGCATCATTTTCAGCCATAGCAGGCACCACAGAACAGAGACAATGGCAACTGTTGTTGGCAACAGTTGTAGATGGTTGAAGGCCTTTCACCTCTCATCCAAGAAGCTTCTTCAGTTCTGACTGACTGGTGGGAAGTTCCAGGTCTTTAACCTCTGTAAGGTCATTATACAATTTTTGGAGTCACCTGAGGCTAAGAGAGAACAGGTGATAAATCTCCTCTTGTTGATGAGAGAGGTCAGAGGTCAGACTGGTTGGAGCTGACAGGAAGGCTACTCTAACTCAAATAAGGAATCTGTACAGCTGAGCAAAAAAGTCACGTTCCAGTCCTGTCAGCCAAGAACAGAGATCTGAGGCTGCAGTGAACACAGGTTCACCAAAACTGGTCAGATGAAGACTGAATAAATGTAGCCTGGTCTGATGAATCTGGATTTCTGCTGAGGCTGCAGATGGTAGGGTCAGAAATTGGTCTCAACAGCATGAATCCATGAACCCAACCTGCCTTCTGTCCACAGTTCAAGCTTGTGGTGGTGGTGTGATTGGTTCACTTTTAGCCTTAATACCAATCAGTCATGGTTTAAATGTCACAGTCTGATCTGAGTATTGTTGCTGACCGTGTTCATCCCTTCATGGCCACAGTTCACCATCTTCTAATGGCTACTTCCAGCAGCATAGTGCTCCATTCCACAAATCTAAAGAACATGGAGTCCAGGGTACTGCAGTGGCCACCCCAGTCACCAGATCTGAATCCAGCAGATTCAATCCAGTTGCAGCACATCTCCAAGTATTCACTTTGTGCTTGTCTGCAGAATAAATCATGGTTGAAGCTGGTTTACAGGAGTCTATTGGCAGAGCAATGACTCAAATCCAAATTCTACCAAAATACCAATCACCCACTTTGCAGTGCCTCACTGACTCAAATTAACCCATGTTAGTGCCATATGCCCTGTGCAGGGCACAAAAAAAGGAAAATCAGGAAGACAGGAACATGCCGAGTTGTCCTAACACAACTTGTGCTAGTCTTTTCATTGTCATGAAAATAAAGCCCTAATTATCATGATCTGGGAAATATACTCAGTATAAATTATAGTACACCTGTCGTGAAAGCTGTGTCCAAAAAACGAAACAGGTGAGTTTTGATCTTTTGAATACTGTTCAGTGGAAGAACATTTCTGAGAATTGACAGTTTGGTACAAAGCCATCAGAGATCGGCTGTTTCTTATACACTCTGTAACTCTGTCACTAACCTTTCCCTTGCAGATATATCCACTATGTTTTTGACCTTGGAAATGGGCCTAACCTCATCAAGGGCAAGAGCGAAAGGGCACTTAACGACAACCAGTGGCACAATGTGGCCATCACCCGAGACAACAGTAACACCCACACACTGAAAGTAGATGCTACAACCACAAGTCAGAGTATCAATGGGGCCAAGAACCTGGACCTGAAAGGTATGAAAATGACACTATACCGGGATATGATTGTTATATATCTGTGTGTTCAGTTTTCATTCACTCACACTGGTTTAAGTTGTTAAACTACTAGAAAACCTGGAATGACTTTCAATCACAGTCAGTGCCTTTGTTACCTAAACCTAACAGTAACAGAGTAGCTACCCTTTAATAAAGGCACTGTTCACTGGAGTTGGGGGGTGGCTCTCATCAGTGCAAAATTGTGTTGCTTACTCCAACTAATCTAATGTCATTAGAAAGTAGAAATATATGTTGTTTACATCGTGTTGCATTGTACTGCGTTACTTCCAGCATTTGAGGATTCGCCACTACACACCACCAAAAAATGTGCTTAGGTCTGGTTTGCAGTTGTGTAACTTAACTAAGTACATTTACTATTGAAAAAATACTGCAGACAAATACAGATGGCTCAGATCAGAAAGACATTTACATACACAGAAAGAATAACAGATGTATGAAGATGAGATCCTTCTGTACTGTCTCTATGTTTTCTACGCACCAGGTGATCTGTTCATCGCAGGACTGGGTCCAGGAATGTATGGCAACCTGCCTAAGCTAGTGGCTTCCAGAGAAGGCTTCCAGGGCTGTTTGGCATCAGTGGACCTCAACGGTCGCCTGCCAGATCTCCTCAATGACGCCTTGTTTCGCAGCGGGCAGATTGAGCGTGGATGCGAAGGTACACCGTCCCTCAAATCCAAGCCTGATTTAGACTACTACAACACAAACTTCAACTCCAGTTCCAGCTCCAACAGCCCTTTCTTCCTGCTCAATGCAAACAGTAGCTCCACAGCCCTGCATCCATACGGAAGTCCCTCCATCCTATTAACTGTACTTGTTGCTTCACTTCCCCACTGTTAGAGTCAGGCCAAATATCAAATACCTCCTCACCTACACCACCACATATTATCGGCCACATTGGTCGCCCGCTGACAGTGCTGTCCCAGTCATCACCAGAGCAGTTTTTGCCAGTGAAGTAAACATTAAATATACTGCCAGGTGCTTCATTTTTATCTCTAAAGCTTTGTAAAGTTTTGTTTGTTCTTTTTTTTTGCAGAATTTTGTGAATGTTTAGACTCAATACATAATATATAATTATAAATAAATAACATTATCATCTAAAAAAGATACTACAGAGCTTCGAACAAGTGGCTGGTTCAGGTGTGTGTACAAAAACACACGTAGTCACTTGACCAAACACAGATAAATTCATACTGATTCAAAACTCTATAACACATCTTATTGACCCTTCACTAAGCCCTGTCCCTCTCAGTTCATAGAGCACATAGAGTTTACAGTGATAACAGTGTCAGACGTACCACCAGTACATTGTACTCGTTTTTGAAACAATGGATCTTTGACTTCAGACAGAAGTAGACATAAACAGCATTAAATCTTGATCCTCCAGATGTTTACAATAGTGATATGTATTAGGTTAATTTTATGTGTCAAGTATTTTCAGTCAGTATGTTTCACTTTCACAGAATAAAAGGCTTTATGGATGAGGACTAACCTATAAGTTTGGCAAAGTCGTCTCAGGTAAACTTTCTCAAACTCAATACAAAGCAGGACAGAGCTGCTAACGTTAGCCTAAACCGTCTTCCATGCAGTGGATGTGTCAATCCTCAACAGGGACTTTTTCTAACATAACATATTAAACCCACAAAATAATGTAGTTTAATAAAATTATATTTATAAAATAAAATACTATACTAACACAGTGTCTCCAGAGCCTGCAGCAGCTTCCCTGCCCCCTTTGAGTCACATTTATACATGTTTACACATGAGCCCTAACGCAGCCCTAACACATCAATGACAAATAGAAACCAAAACTTTTCCATCAGACACGTGTGACGCTAGGTTTCTGCTCCAGGTGGAAATCCATGCTGAGTTACAGTTGCTGTTTGGGGTAGGGGTTTAGAAAACGGTCAATTACAGGTGTACAAAGAAAAACTAAAACATAAATACTTTAAACCTTAAAGTCTGTGAATTTAGATGTGCAGTTTTACACCTGGCCATGACAGCAAGAGCAGCCTTGGAAACCTGTATCAGGCCATACATGGACTCCAGACCCTGCAGTTTGTTCACAAAGCAAAACTTGCCAAAGTTTTTAATTTGTTTTGTGTTAATATCCAATTGCTCATGCATATTACGTAGCTACATCAAGAGAAGCCGTTGGAACATTTTGCACGAGCAAGCAAATGTCACTGTTGTTTCCATCTTCCTGTGCAAGTGGTGCATTTTTTTTTTCTTTGTCATCCTCTTAAGGTTCTGGGCCAGCTTCCACAACCTGTTCTTGTTTGCATGGAAGTCATTTTCTGTGTAGCTGTTTTTTCTTATGTCTGCCATATCATTCAGTTGGACATTGAGTATGCCGTTTGTTTGTTGGTTTTTTTTTTTTTGTTGTTGTTGTTTTTGTTTTGACATTAACTTCTAGAGCCCCATGTTAGACAAATGAATGTGTTAGCTGACATTTCATTTTAACAGCAAACAGAAAATAATGTTATGTGTACTGTATGTCCTCCTCGTTGTGACAATCTGAATGGGCTTGATAACAATGCTGTTCACTGTACTGTATGTACTGCAAGAAAGTAATGGTTGGTTAATTTATTTTTCAAAATAAAATGTCATCAATCGCGGTTTGTTGGTCTTGTCCATGGCATTCTGTCTCATTTCTATGTGTTCCTCTATGGTTTCTTTTCTTTTTGCTTTTCCTTCTCTTTTCTTTTTGCCTATGTATCATGATCAGTTGATGAGTCATTCAGAGTGTATTGCCATGTACTGCCTGCATTTCATTGCAAACTTCCATCGTATAAAATGGATTTGTGTTGCTTCAGCCATTGAGACCTTATCAAAGCCCACTAACGATGACTGAGTTGGCAGCTCAGGTTGAGGCAATGCATTTTTACTACCACTAGATGGTGCTACTGCACTGCTGACAAACATTTAACAAACCAGAATCGGCAGAAGTAACGTGAATAAGCTTTTGCACTGTTGTTGGATCTTACATTAAATCCTAAACCAGATCAGTGGATCAGTCACCAGAAATAGAAGAAGCTGCCACAGATATTCCTGTATTGTAAGTCAGTGTAAGTTCCCAAAATCCACCCCCTCCTCCAAACTCATCATCACTTCACTTAGCTCTTGAGCTACTCCTTTAACATAGCAGCTTGCATCGTTTCACCAGGTAAGTCTCTGCTTAACACAGTTACCTGATTTGAGTTAGGTGAGTTATGTAGACTAGGGTCGGCCTGACGTGAATGTGGAAGCAGATTCTGTGGGAAAATAAATTTCCTTCCTTTGGAAGTTCATCAAAACCACAGGTGAAATTTGGATGAAAAAATGTTTCATTCACCTATCAATGTAATAACCTGGCAACGTAAAGGACTGAAGAAACACTCCGCGCGCACACACGCACGCACGCACAAACTATCTCGTGAGTATCACACTCACTGCCTGCAGGCTTACAGTGCTGCAGTGAAACAAGTGTCATTTGCTTCTTCTGTCCATTCTCACTCTTCACTTTGTTCCACACTGTGATGTTTTAGCATAAATCTGGTTAAATATGCTCTTTTGGTCTCAGTCCTCTCATATGATCCTGTCACTGTATGACGTGCTTACAGCAGAGATGCAGCCTAAAGCTGGATCACATGACAAACTTGAGTCTTAAAATGTCTGTTCAGAATATTTATGTATTCCCCATGATTAGGTTTGAAAAAAATATTGAGAAATGTTTAAAAATGGTAATTCACAGAAAATAATAATATTCATTCACAAGTGTAGACATACGTGCACTTTGTGGTGCTTCTTTCTCATTCTTATTGAAAACTACACTAATAGATGAATTATAAATTTCACTTCACAAATTACTCTTCTCATAAAACAGCCTCTTGCTCCATCGGAAAAACCTGCTCTCTCACTCATCCCTCTCTTTCACAATCACTAACATGTTTATAGCCATGCAGGGTTTTTTTTTGCTTACATGGAATTTTTCTTGCTGTTGTGGTAACAGTAAAAAATATACAGGAATAATGAAAATACAAAGCCAAATCCCCCATTTTGTTCCTAAACGATAAAAGGGTGCTGGGAGGAAAAGAAAAGGAAGGGTGTGTGACTGGGTAAAAAAAAAAAAAAAGACAATAAAACATGAATAATCCTGTGCTATGCCCCACCCTTAGGTGGCCCTATGGGGCATGCAACACTCCACCACTGACCCAAATCAACCACACCTTTAAAACAACCAAAACCATGGAGTTTGTTAACATTAATATACAAAACAACCAGGGCACTAAATCAAGACTACAAAAGACAAAGTCAGAACGCAACAGCAATGCCAAATAGAATCCCAAGGAAGAGGAGGAGAATACAGTCTGAGTAAAGCACTATGGGTAAAATCATGTTTTATTTAGATTTTCGTATGAAGTCGTTTAGAGAACCAGTCAAGATGGGGGGGTGACAAAGAGCTAAGAGTTTTAAATCAAACCAGCGTCTCTTTAAAATCAGCTCTGTGTTCGGTATAGTCATGTTCTGATTATGGTTAAGCCTCCAGTGAGTTTGTATATTATTATTACACCCAGATCTGTGTGTATGTCTGTGTGTGTTTTGGGTTTTTTTTTTTGTCTGGGTGTGGTTGTGGGGATGGCTGGACTTCCACAGGTCCCAGCACCACCTGTCAGGAGGACTCCTGTGCCAACATGGGTATTTGCATCCAGCAGTGGGAGAACTACACCTGCGACTGCTCCATGACCTCCTACACCGGCACACAGTGCAATGACCGTGAGTACTGATGTCACTTTCACTTATGTAACGTCACACACACACGTGTGTGTGTGTGACCCAGCGGATGAAACCGTCTCAGTTGTAAACCACACATCCTATAAACACCTTCACTGTGCCGTCAGTGATGGTCAGAGTGTAGAGGACATTTTATGACTCCATTCCACAAATACACAGACTTTTAGATCTTACTGTTTCTGAGCTGCCACACATACACATACACAGACACACACCGCACGTATGGTCTGTGTGTGTTGTCACAGCAAATATCTGCATGGACAGCAAAAAAAATAAAAACAAAAATTGTAGACTGCACAATAACTCCAGAGGTTAAACTTGCACAAATTCAACACGACACTTTGGTTATTAACTCTGGCTGCACCCTATTGCTGTGGACATTTATACCCATCTATACAACGCACAATGTTCCTCCAGCAACACAACATACACAAAAATGATTACACTTCGCACAATTTGATTTCCTATGTGTCCATCAGAGGTGAGTGTTGGCAGTTGCACTTGGGTGAATATGAGTTTCATCAGTGGCTTTGGTGCTTGAAAGCACCGTAGCTTTCAAGCCCATTCTGTGAGTCATCGCCTTTCCACAGCCAAACAGCTACAGTGCAGTGGAATATCTGTCCACGGATGGGACTGTTAGAGCAGATACAAAGCAGCTTTAATGGAATAAGGGGGCTGAGGACTCATGTGAGTGTCCAGTCTGCAGCTCAGCAGAAACACATGTGAATACAGGTTTGCTTTGTGTGTAATTACTATTATTGTTGTTGCTCATGCTCTGGTTGAATGGAGGAGGAGGCTCTTCAGTCATACAGTAGAACATATTTCTAGTAGTTTGGACTGGAAAGATGGACTTTCATACTCATTATATTACTCATTTTCTTATTTTCTTTTTCTGAGGAGCCATTGGCTCTTCTACTAATATTTTATCACTGTGTGTGAAAGCTTTGTGTAGCTGGGATGAAAACTACTGTTGCCATCCAGAGAGCAGTCAGGTTTCTGTAACTTTGTTTAAAGATCAATTTAGTCTTAGTTTAGTCAAAATATCTACAAGAACAGGCACACACACAAACACACACGTGCACACAGTCTCAGTACTGGGCCCTGTATGCTCAAACACACAGACAGGCCCAGGTCCTTTGAAACAGGCAGCCGTCTGTCTGTTGACACAGGGTTCCATCCTCGCTGTGGCCCAGATGGTGTGTGGGTGGGGTTAGCCACAAGGCGTGTATTCAGTGCATCCAACCTTGGCACAGAACGCACACCAGAAATTGACTTTAGTTTTTTTAGAGTGCTTCAGATTTGCTTAGTTTGCCTCCCCTTCCACTTTCTTAACAGTGAACAATATTTCCAATAAAACCTACGGTGCTGTAAACATCACCCTTCAGGTGCTGAACCTCCGACCTCGGCAGCATCGGTGCCAGTTCTCTATCGGCTGAGTTATTTCTGAAAATTTGCAACGTGTCTCTACCCTCCAGTAAACTAACACTATCATCCAGGGTTTGATTAACTATACCAATAAATGTCTCATTAGCAGGCCCATTGCCGGGTCAATGATCTCACTTCAAACGAATGCAGGGTGTTTAAAGAGGCTGGGGAAAAGGCAGCCTGTTCAGCTGTCGGCTAAACAGAAAAGGTGACCTTATACTCACTTGGTTTCGGTGGTAGAAGTCGTTGTTGTTAAAACTTTGTTTCACATAATAAAAACCCAACTGTGAGAGTTATCACCTACAATCTACAGCTTTGCAGAACTTTCTTTTTCACTGTTAGCTCATAGTTTCGCTGTGGTTTAGTCTCCCGTTTTGAGAGTCAGAGTCAGATGTACCAGTATCAGCTAAAATGAAACTAATCCAATCCATGGCCAACCGATCCATGATCTAACTGTGTGCTTCGTCCACGTCAGCCTCATTGTGTTTCAGCCCTGCTGGGACCTCGACACAGTCTGAGACAACTGAACCTAAACCAACCAGAATAAGGAACGTTTGCTGTCCCTCTCCTCTGCAGGGAAAAATCCATGAATGATAAAGAAGCTATTGTACAAAGTGTTTCATTACATGTCTGTGGTTTATCTAAACATGCCTCTACACAGAAGGTACAGCATGAGCAGCAGCAGTTTCAGTGCTCTGTGTGTGTCTGCGCAGAATGTGTCCTGGCAAAGTGTTGACTTATAGGCCTGGAAGCGGACTGGAAGCACAGAGTGCAAAATATTCACTGCCTTTTTGTGTGTAAAATGCAGCAAAAATAGACTTGAATCACAAAAATATGCTTCAGGTTGCAGTTATGAGCATAAAGGCTGAGTAAAACCAAAACCTCAAGCTCTAAAGTCAGTTCAGTGCCATACCGGAGATAAAAAAAAAATGTCCTCACACATCAAAAACATGTTTGAATATTGATCTTCTGGTCAGTTTGGGCTGCAGTCTGTTGTCAAACAAAGAAAGATGCACTCTGATTCTAACGCTGTGTGATATCTACAGGAGGAGGGAGTCTCAAGTTTGAGAAAGATGCCAACATGCACCTCTTGCAAATGGCAGAATGAAATGAGTGAATACTTTAAGTTTCTTTAGCCGTCTTCACTTCACTGATCTGTGGTTCACTGCAGTGATCTCCTGAGCAGCCTCCGCTCAGTAGCTGTAAGCTGATGGAGGGGAAAAGTCTGGAGGATTGAGGGTGCTGGAGGTGGATATCTCTTGGAGCTGGAGCTTATATCCATCATGAGTCTGTCACAGGACTTATGATGAGGAGACTGACAAAAGATGAAGTGGTGCAATAAGAGAGTAAACAACCTCCCAGGTCAGAAGCAGCAGCTGCTAAAATATGGATGTGAACACAGCACAGGAAATACAACAGGGTTGAACTCCGCTGTGAGCGCTCTGAGGCCCGTCCACACGGGACTGGACTGGAATTGTTTATTATTTTTTGTAGGTCTTTCTGAATAGAAAGCGAAGGCGGAGGATCAATCATGGGTATGTGGAGGGAAAGAGGTACTGCCAATTAAGATATATGGCCCAATCAATTGAAACGATTGAATTCAATTAAATTCAATTTAAAATACCAAGACCTCAGCAGGAGGAGAGCACGCGCTGTGTGCACCAGGGAGAGAATCATAACATCTGTTCAGTACCTGACCGAGTCCGGTAGGACAGTCAGTATGCTGAAGATGTGCAGGTAAACTGCCATCCTGAGGACACTGGTTGAAGTAACCAAGTAGAAACCTAGGTGTGTCTGTCGAGATCTTGTCTATGTTGTCAGTCATGTCCATGGACACATTGCTGACAGTGGTACGGGGGTGGACCGCATGTATAAGTTAAGGGAATTATCTTGGTAAATAACGTGGGGTGAAGAAACACGGTCAGCTTTTTAACATCAGCCTGACGTACTACATAGTTTTACTCTTGATGGTGTGAATGTTTCCTGCATGTCATGCAGCCTCTAACATGCCACATGCGAGGACACTCAGCTTTTGGGCATCACCAGCCAGCTGGGCGTCTAAACTCTGTAAATCATGGCTTCAGTCTGGGCTCTGCAGAGAATAAGGTGGAAGGAAAAGAGAGTTTTTTTTTTAGTTTTTTTTAGCATGTGCCAACAGAGACAGGGGTGCCGCCAAAACCTGGTTTTTGAATTGGCTGGTTTCTTTAATTGGCACATGAAGGATGTTGATGTTGGCAGAAGGGGACATATGGATGGGTTCCTTTATGGTCACGCGTGCAGGGTTTTCTCTCTGACCTTTGTAGAAAAGGCAGGATAAACAGACAGGATGAATGGGGGACAGTGACTGACTTCAATGTTCTGCATTCTCTTTAAACTTCATTCAGCATTTTGATGGTGGAACATCATCTGGGTATATATCAAACCTTGCCATTGCTGATCTAGAGTCAACATTTTGTTACATAATAAATTATTATCCTGGTATTATTACTTTCTTGCGCAGTAATAAAAAAAAGAAAAAGAACCGATAAGTATCGATAAGAGTATCAATAAAACCCTGATAATACAAATGACTAACGAATGGTTTGTGGGAAGAGCTCATGTATCATGACCTGAGTCTCACTAGATGTTCAGACAGTGGAGCCATGATGGAGTCCCCTGGTCTAACCCTGCCTCCTAAAAAGTCTGTATTTATACAACTAATTTGCAGCAGCACATCCAGCAACATAAATATGACCAGAGCAGCGATGGCCAAAATTTCCACCTAGCTTTCAAGGTCCTGCCTGACACTAAACATCAGTAAAACTGCATGTATGTACTTTTACATAAGAAAAAATGGAAACCAGCCAGATGTCCTTGTAAATGGGGAAAAGATCCAGACTGTTTCACATTTTAAATATTTGGGGATTACTGTTGATTCACAGCTGTCCTTTAAGAAACACATAAAGCAGGTGTGTAACACTGTTAAATTTAACTTAAGAAACTTCAGACACATCCGAAATCAGCTCCCCTTAGATGCCGCCAAACTATATATGCACTCAATGATTTTCTCACATATTGCATACTGCATCACAAGCTGGTCACAATCTGGAAAAACAACACTTCCTCAATTGCAAACACTTTATAAGCAAACTCTCAAGGTATTAGACAAAAAGCCATCAAGTTATCATCATTGTAATATTGTTCAAAAGCATAAACTTCTGACCTTTTGTGTGTCTTGCCAAAAAAAAAGATTACACTTTCCGTTAACATAGTGAGGACATATTGACAAGTTGCAAACCGTTGATGCTGAACACATCAGTAAAATGTTCACTGACATTTCATTTGTTTTCAGCCAGGGTTAAATTCTGCTGTGCAATATCCACTTAGTAGTGACTGTGGTACTTGTTTATACTTATGTTCAGATTGTCACAGCATCTGGTTAAGGTCAGGGAATGATCCTAGCCTAGTTTAATAAGAGAAAAGGGAAGGAAGGAAAGCTTACTATCCCCCTTTCTTTCTCAATAACCTTCTCTCTGCTTTGTTAACGATTTCTATCACAACCTGTCACACACTCTGATTCAAGATATATTTCCCTGCATTTTGTGCTGAACTTGAAAGCTCACATAGTTGAATGCACTGCAGTGAGTTACATTTTCAGTTTGAGGTGGGTTTTGTTTGATGTTCAGAAGTTCAAAAAATATATATATCTCCCACTCCTGCCACTCTCCTCTTCCTACTCTTCTCCTTCCTCTTTCATCACAGAACCTTCTGTTCCAGCAGAGGAGGTTCTTAAAATTCACCATCAGTTTGACCAATTGCATGTGCTATTGACCTATCAGTAAACCAAGCTAATAGTTAACCAAACTTGTGGCTCCAGTTAAGTGCTTTGCTAAACAAATGCAATTCAGTGCCTTTCTCCAGCTGTTCCTCAAGTTGTTCTTCCTGCTCTAACGTAATAAAATAACATTTAGTCACAACAGAGAGGCAGAAACACCAAAAAATGCACCACTCTGAGCCCATGGTAGATTTATGGTCCAGCTGCATTATGCAGTCGGAAAGGAGTCTCACAATTTCTGCAGCAGCCCGTGTCTGGAAAGAGCAGACAGGAGAGATTTTTTTTTTTTTTTTTGATTGTGCCTGGATTTAATGTTCCATGCAGTTGCATCTGAACTGTCTGTGGGAAAAAAAGTGGTTTGCTCTCAAGAACTTCAGTTAAAGGAAGAGCTGTTTTAGCTTCAAGTGATGAGGAGGAAAACTAAGGTTGTAATCTGATAAAAAATCATGGTTTCACTGGCTGTAAATTTAATTTAATAGTCATATTCAGCACCTTACTTCATGTTGAAGTTAAGCCATCTTGGACATTTCATAACTTGTAAATTAGATGCAAAATAATTTAGACATGCGGTCCATGTGTGGCTGTATTCAGCACTGCGGTTGGCTGTCTGATTGTCTTGTGTCACTGAGTCTCTGGGTCCAAGTTGCATCAAGAGGTCTGGACCCTGTTCTACTAACTCCCAAGTAAAACTATGAGAAGATGCTAGATTCTTAAATATCACTGAGGGTATTCATGAAACAAAATTACATTTTTTTTAACAGATGTCCACCAAACAGACAAATTCAGCAACTGAATCCTATCCCTGCTTTTCTGTGTTCAGGGTCATTGCTCTGTGGGATTCTGAGGAATTCTGTTATTTTTATTATTCTGTCCACTTTCTGCAAATGCAGCCGTCCCACTGGCAGGAAAACAGCCCTGGAGCATGATATTACCACCAGCTAGCTTGACAGTCCAGTGCTCTTAATGTTGGATGCTTCACCTTTTTCTCCTGCAAACACACTCCTTGTCCTTGCGGACAAGCAGCTCCATCTTTATTTCATTTGACAAACTCTCAAGGTTTTTTTTTTTTTTTTTTGTCCTTGTGATCAGCAACAAACTTGAGTCGAGCTTTAAGGAACTGCTGATTGGAGACCAGCCTCTCTTCCCATGGCCATGTTGGACTTGTGTCCCTCAGGACGGTGACCCCTGTCTTCCAGCAGCTTGCAAATCATGCTAAATCTGTGTTTTGGTGAATCTTGGATTCCGTGTGACAATCTGGACTAATGTTCTCTCAGCAGAGGGTGACAGTTTTGGTTTTACTCCGGACTTTGGCAAAGCCGCCGTTGTTCCCAATGCTTGTGATTATGCAATAATTATTTGCAATTATTAGCTGTGGCACTGTTTTTTTTTTCGCTGAGCATTGATTGGGGTGGGCCAGCTGGTCACAAGCGAGCAGGCTGGCAGGCAATCAGCAGGATGACAGAGGGTCTATTTTCCCTCTCACTGGTCTTTATATTTGTGCTGCTCCGTGCTCGATCATTCTGATCGATCCACCAATCTCCACACCCCCTACCCTGACCATCAGCACCACACTGTAAACACGGCCTATCACATTTCTGTGAAACCGTTTTACATATGGGCTTTCACAAGCAAAACAGGGAATGTCGCTGCCACTGCGGTAAGCAATTTAAGTTTTCTTGAAATAAGTCAGGATGTCCAGGAACCACAGGTCTCAGAACAAGATCAAATGACCTAAAATAAGATTAGAGCTGTTTCTAGATAACAGAATATTGCTGACCACTGAGCCACAGTGCCACCTGACTGCTAGTGCTGCATCTCTGGCTATAGCAACATCAATCAGTGCGTCCACCACTTTGGTCTGATCTCACTAGCTCTTGGTAAGCCGTGAAATTTTGTACAAGCATTCATGATCCCCAGATGATGTCTCCAAATGACTTTGAAATATTTCCCTCATTATTGGATCTATTGGGACAAAGTTTGGTACAGACATTTAAGGCCTCCAGAGGATGAATCTTAGTGATGGTTGTTGTCCCCTGACTTTTCCTCTAGCTCCCAAAGTTTTTAATAACCTGGTGAAATATCCTGACATCTACCAGATAGATTGGGATGAAAATCGGTTCATGTACCCCTCAGGGTGAATTGCAATAATTCTGCTGATCCCCTGACTTTTTATTGAGCGCCATCATCAGGTAAGATTTTTTAATTTGTGCACTGTTTAGCTTTATGACCACATACCTGTAAAAATAATGACATCCACATCAGCCTCAACTGGACCAGCTTTGCATCCACCGATGTCTGTGATGGGATGAGTCTCAGGGTGGCAGCAGCTAGAAAACAGGAGATAACGCTTAATGTCATTATACAGTTGTCAGTCTCTTACCTACCTGCCTGGATGGTGCAGAAAGGTTAGAAAAGTCAGATGCGACCTGGTTTGTCTCTGGTGAAATGCAAGAGGGGAACAAACCATGTTAATACGCTGTTGATAAAGACAGGATAATGTGTTTGTTGACCTTCACCTTGCCCATCTGCCTCTGCCGTTGTTTGTGTTAGCTTTGCACCTCAGTCTTCTACCTTGCATAAATCTGGTGCAAGAGGTAAAATACCCAGTGAGGGAGAAATAAAGAGAGAAGGAGGGAGGGGAGGACCGGGGGAAGCTGGAATTCTTCAGGAGGTGGTGAAAAAAAAAAAACATCCATGCATCACACCGGACAGGTCATTTGTGCAATGCTGCATTTGAGTGTTCCTGAGATTAGGAAGCCTAATAATTTCTGAAGGGCATGCTTTATGTTAATGTGACAGGCTTCGCTGTATATTTCTGCTGAGGCACGGTCTCTGTGGCACTTAATTTTGCTTTAATGGAACTGTTGTGTTAGTATCAACAGCCACCTCAGAGATTTAAACCAGCCCTGAATTAACTCGTTTTTATAGCAGAGGACGTCCTCTGATTATTTCTCACGTGCACAGACATAACCAAGGACATTCCAGACAAACCAACTTTCATCACCCAAAAAAAAAAAAAAAATTTCACGATATGGGATGTGTTTGACAGCAAAAGCTGCTCTTTAGTGCTTTTTCCTAGAAGGTGACAAAGGGATATTCTTTCTTTCTTCCTTAGCTCATTATGGTTTTCTTCAAAAGAACACTGTTTCTGTCAGCTATTTTTTTTCCTCACTACTCTCAAGCTGCTCTACAGTTGAGTATTAACAGAGTCTTTAATGTGCTTCTCAGCCTGGACTCTCAACATAAGCTCTAAAAATAAATGACTGTTTGATTGCAGAGAGATGGAAATTAGCCAGTATTTACATCTGGCACATCTGTTCTCTTTGTATGAGATACATATATATATATAATATACTCAACTACAACAACACTTGTTATATCACAGTAAGCACTTGTTTCACTGTCAGCCACCACTTTCTCAAAAACCCAGATGTTCAGCTGACTACTTGAACTACTTGAAGTAGTCAGCTGACTGAACATAAAAATAATCAGTGATCACACATTGTGCTATTAGGCAAAATGAAAATGTAATACAAACCATGAATGGCTGTTGTAGCTCCCAGAGCACATTGTGTATTAAATTTCCTGAATTTGAACTAACTAGTTCTGAATCAAACCATCAAGTCTTTGTTTCTTAATTTGAAGGCTAAGATCAGAGTGTTCTGTGCTGTGATTTTTTGACTCTCAGATTTCTGAGTGGCCTCTTCCTCCTCTGGCTGTACACTGTCTCAGAGTATTTAATGGACTCTATTAGGGCTGAAAAAATAACCTTTGTAAACTAGGGGTGTGCCATCTAAGTCACCTCACGATTTGATTTGATTACGATTCATAGTGCTACGATTCGATGATGCCAGATTGTTTCTCATATGGATTTTGGACACTATATGGTCACTGCGCGTATTCTTACGTTTCCAGTCAACAGAGTGTTGACAGAATATGCAACACTCGACGCTAACCCCTCAGTACAGAGCCGAGCAGTTCGCGTCAAGTTTTCTCAGTTTCTTCACAGATGAACACAGAACCGTAGGCAGCCGCTTCGCCATGCTTATATTGTTTTGAAGGGGAAGGGGTTTAATCTGTGGAAGGGGCATAGACTGTAGCACCCGTGACGTCACCCATTGGTTTCAGGGAGTCGGTTTTGTGACCAAACCAAGGGGGGAGTTGTAGGTTTCAGCAGTGAGGATCAGTTCCGCGTTCACAAAGCTGTAGTTCCTCGGCTGCCGCTGGGGGCTGGCTCCAGAAGTGAGCAATTCTCCATTGACCCCCATGTTAAAATAGCCAACTTTACAGCCTAAAAACATATATATAGTCTGGTACATTTTTTGTTTTTGGTCTCTATTGATAGTTTCCACCTCCGTGAACACCGTGAACCTCCGTGAGGGGGGTGAATTTTTTTGTACCACAACTGTTTTAGTGTTATTTAGGCTTAATAAATTGGGGCATGGTTACGTTGAGTGACAGCCCGTAGACAGGCACTGACAGTTAGCTCGTTGCTAAAGCATCGGCTGGGCTAGGTGGCTACATCCAGAGGCCTCCGGCTACCTCCAACTGTTGACAGGGGCTGCAGCGTCCGTGTTTGTTTGCCAATGTTCGGATAGGTTTTTGTGACAGTATGGCTTGTTGTAGTGTAGACTGTACTAACTGACCGTCTAAGGAGTCTGTGTTGCAGTTTTTTCGGTAAGTAAATTTCCCACTATTGTACCTGGATGTTTGCACTAATTAGTACCGGCATATTTTGCCGCTGGCTTATGACTTAATTGCCGATTTATGGTCGCTGCTGATACAGATAGAGGACCGGAGCGGATAATGTTAGGAACGCTGCTGCGGTGTGTTCCATGCTCTCAGAGTCCGTTTATTGCGGGAATACTAGGCTACAATTTTATTTCGTCTCATTTTTCTGTTTAAAAAGTCCGACATTGCATGGACAGAGCAGCCCCGTCAGTAAGCGGCTGCTGTAACTGTAAGTGGATAGTGGGTGGAGGCAGCAGTGAAAACAATATTAAATATTAAACATTTTAATATATTGTTACCATCATTATTTTTATCGTTATCATTAATAATAATTACAATAATGACAATAATAATAATAATTATTATTATTATTATTATGTTTTTAACTTTTTAATATATTTTATCAATATGAAATAATGTTTTTTTCACAGTTAAATAATAGGCTAGAAAAAAATTTCCCCCCACAACTCCACCAAACCCTGCAGCTCCATCTAAAACCTCTCTATCTGAAACAGTCATGTTTAAAACACAGCAGCAACATAATAATGGGCATTTGAGCTGCGCCATCTTGGATTTTAGTGGGACTGTACTTTCCATATTTGGCGAAGAGGCAGTTACTCTACGGGTCAGCCGGACAAGAACCTGGCCACTTAGCTCGGAGCAACAGAGCTAGCCTAAGGCTAATCAGCTAGGCTAACAAGCTAAGCGGCAGATACACGCAGCTACATCCACCACACGATAGTCCCCGCGTCCGACCCAACTAGCTCGACCCCGTGTAACCGCGACACACAGCATACAACAGAGATCATAATGTTGCTGCTGTGTTTTAAACATGACTGTTTCAGATAGAGAGGTTTTAGATGGAGCTGCAGGGTTTGGTGGAGTTGTGGGGGGAAATTTATTTCTAGCCTATTATTTAACTGTGAAAAAATCATTATTATTTCATATTGATAAAATATATTTAAAAATTAAAAACATTATTATTATTATTATTATCATTATTATTGATAACAATAAAAATAACGATGATAATAACATATTAAAATGTTTAATATTGTTTTCACTGCTGCCTCCACTATCCACTTAAAGTTACACCAGCCGCTTACTGACGGAGCTGCTCTGTCCATGCAGTCTGACTTTTTAAACAGAAAAATGAGACGAAATAAAATTGTAGCCTAGTATTCCCGCAATAAATGGACTCTGAGAGCATGGAACACTCCGCAGCAGCGTTCCTAACATTATCCGCTCCGGTCCTCTATCTGTATCAGCAGCGACCATAAATCGGCAATTAAGTCATAAGCCAGCGGCAAAATATGCCGGTACTAATTAGAGCAAACATCCAGGTACAATAGTGGGAAATTTACTTACCGAAAAAACTGCAACACAGACTCCTTAAACGGTCAGTTAGTACAGTCTACACTACAACAAGCCATACTGTCACAAAAACCTATCCGAACATTGGCAAACAAACACGGACACTGCAGCCCCTGTCAACAGCTGGAGGTAGCCGGAGGCCTCTGGATGTAGCCGCCTAGCCCAGCCGATGCTTCAGCAATGAGCACTGTCAGTGTTCACGGAGGTGGAAACTATCAATAGAGACCAAAAACAAAAAACGTACCAGGCTGTAAATATGTTTTTTAGGCTGTAAAGTTGGCTATTTTAACATAGGGGTCAATGGAGAATTGCTCACTTCTGGAGCCAGCCCCCAGCAGCAGCCGAGGAACTGCAGCTTTTTGAACGCGGAAGTGATCCTCACTGCTGAAATCTACAACTCCCCCCTTGGGAAGGAGCTTGTTGTGCCACCCAGATTTGCTTCCCGCCGTGCAGTTTTCCCCAGACACACGTTCCTATTCCACACGGAAACAGCATTGCACTCAAATTATGTCAAATTCCGCGTTAAAAACAGATTCCGTTTTAGTCAGCCGATTCACTGATCGCGGAAATCATAGGGCCCCATAATATGTCCGGGGGGCACGCGCTTCTTTTTTTTTTCGTTCCGACACCCCTATTATAAACTGAATATATTTGGCTCTTGGACTGTTGGTTGGACAAAACAAGACACCTGATGATAACACTGTAGACTTTAAAGGGTGGAAATCTTCAGAAATCTCATAAGATTTATTGATGATTCAACAAATACAAACAGTGGCACTACTTATTTCAGTTCACACTGTGCAAAATAATTAACTCATGTCCATACTTTGTTAAAATACAGTGTGAAATATAACTGGTAATTAAGTTTAATGGGTTTGATAAAAGTCACTGACAAACAGAAAAAAGCAGAGAATGTGCTGAAGTCTGGAGCTGTTTCATTTGAAAAAGTTGAAGCACGATGCAGTCTTCAGTCTTCTGTTACTAACGCTGTGCTGTTAAACTCATGATTTTACACTCTAGCCTGAAGTTGTTTTCTTCACCTGACCAGAGTTTGCTGAAAGTTTTATAAAGTGCTGCAGTGTGTGTTATGTGCTGGTTTGTGGTGGAGGTACAGGTTTGGTATCCAGGTGAAGTTTTAACAGAATACTCAAAGCTCTGCAAAGCTAATTTAAGCTAAGTTATTGCACCTAAAACATGCCCAAACACTTTCCTTCTTTGAAGATAAACTAAAAAACAACACACTGTGCACCACCATGCTCCATGACTAAGTTCTGGCCTCTTCCACATCAACATAATTAACAACAGGCAAAAACAGATTTTTGGAAGAAGATTTTTTATAGAAGATAAAAAATGCAGTTTTCGTGTGACTCGTTTTTTTTTTCTCCTATCCCTAGTGGGCTTGAAGAATTTCTAAGAGATGCTTTTCATTGTTTTCTGATGTTTTAAAGACCAAAAGATGAATCAAAAAATAATCAGCAGATTAATGTGTAATGAGAATAACTGTTTGTTGCAGCCATATAATGTGTAAGGCTGAGGGTTGGTCTGATATTTAGCCCAAATGCTGTTCGTCTGATGGCACTGGCATCTCCTGCACCTCCTTGCATTTCCAGATGATTACTCTTGATTGACTGGCTGATTGATGATTATTTCTAGATGATTATTCACTGATCATGGCAAAGTTTACTAAGGGGTGTTTCTTGAAGACAGCCCTGAAGAGCAGAAAGACAGAAAGGCAAAGTGAATCAGGCTTGCACCGATGTCACTCTCTCTCTCTGACATTGGTGCATCTGCTGATTTGGCTTCATCATATGACTTTTGTTTTTACTCTGTAAAAACTGTGACTTTAAATGACTTAAAAAAAAAAAAAAAACAAAATAAAACGCCGCTGTAAAAGGGGAGAATAATAAGAACGACACAGAAGCGATGTAGTTTCAATCGAGTTCCGTGATGTAATGACTTTTTCCACAAACACCTTTTTAACATGCTTACAGAACTGTGAAAAATAACACCATATTGTATTTTTTTCCTTAACAACCACACTTCACTTCAAAACAGAAAAACACCGACATATAATGCGGACATCATGTTGCTACCGCGATTGTGCCGCGGTCCGCGCTAACACTGCTAGCAAACAGGCTAACACAACAACGTTTTACATTTAGCCGACAAAATATACATAAAACGTTACACAGTCTTACACATTACTGGCTACCGATTCCTCACAACGTATGTGCTTCATTATACATGCTAAAACCTTCACTCTTACCTGTAAAAGGGGAGAATAATAGGAACGACACAAGCGATGTAGTTTCAGTCAAGTTCCGTGTTGGAATGAATGAGCGCGAGCTGCGCGCCCCCCTCTACTGACCGAGTGAGGCTTTAGCAATCGAACACAGAGCAATAGATTTCAATAATCCCGATCTGCGAAGTATATTTTTAACTCTTTCCAAGGCTGTTTGGTAGGTTTGTTATAATCATGAATTAACCTATTTTCTACCACGGATGGAAATGAATTAAAGCGTTTTTATCATCATTGCATTTATAACAGATTTCTAGCCATTGCATTCCTACCATTCGTATGACCATTACACTAACTCGTTCCCTCCACTCTATGGGGGTTATCAGGTTCACCTCTAATAAAACCCGCTGTATTACCCGTCCCTTTTTCTCCTCAGTCACTCTTAAACCACTTGAACTTCAAAGAGCTGTGAGCTAGTGAGCAATGAGAGAATACATGATACAAGCACTGAGGACAAACCAGAGCACTTCACTGCATTTTCTGTCTTTCTTGTCTTTTGAGCCACAGTCTTCATGCAGTTTGTCTTCTGCTCCGAGGTTTTATCTCGAATGGCTCTGGTCGATTCCCAGGGCTCACAGTGAGGCAGAGCTAGGCCTCCATGGTTCAGTGGCCCAATCAATTTCCACAGCACTTGTTTAGATAACCCTGTGCTTCTTTGCAGGCTTTGATTGCCAGAGAAACTGTGGTGATGAATTGAAAGATTCTCAGCACGGAGGGGGCATGCGGGGACGATGAGGGCACCATGACCAGAAAATTACAACAAAGTTACAGCAGCAGATGGGTTGAATAGAGGGAGGACAGTGTTGCTGAGATTGCACCCTTAAAAGAGACTTCTGGACCAAATGATAAGAAGAAAAGTTGCCTTTGAAGAAGATTTTACTGATTAAATTTTATTCATCTTGCTGAAATAGGATCTACGCTGTGGGGTAGAAATAAGGTGGTTTCTCTTGTATTCTCCTCAGTATGAGTGACACAGCCTGGCCCGGGAGACGCACTCGGCATTAATATGCCATGTCCACTTGTGATGTCTCAATTTCTTATAATCTGTGAGACATTTACAAGGTTCAAAAGCTTTTCCAACTGACCAGTCCGATGTTCAGTGAATACAGTCTCTGCTCTGCAGTGTGCATATCACAAGACTCAACACAAAGACACTAGCTGCTCACCCAGCTGTACTGAACAGTGACAGAATTCTTAGTTCATACAGCCTGAGCTCGCTTGTATATAGGTGGGCTTCTAAATATTATGCCATTATAATTTATATGTTTGGAACAGTAGCCTAATGTTTTAAAGGTTTGGGACGAGGAAAAAGATGCTTCACGTGCTTAACAGAAAGGGGACATCCGGGGGAACGATCCAAGCGCGGCAATGGCCGCGTGGCTGCTTTAATGATGATGGCGGCCAAATTGAAATCAGGTACAGGTTTGTTTGTTAAAGGTGCAGTCTCTGAACTTTTGTGATCTCACCGCCCGTGGCTCATTGCACAGGTGCAGGAATTTACTGTGGACTGTGGCGAATGGTTTGGATTAAATTTAATTTTGATGCAGTTTTAAATTGTGAATGGAACCTAACACAGCTGGTGGTGTGTGTGAGTGTCACCTGCAGTTACATGAGCATCAATGAGGAGCACTGACCTCACTGACCTCAGTAGGGATCGAACTGCAAACCTTGTGATCTAAAGGTGACTCAGATGTAGCAAAAGTACAACTCACTGAGACATTCAGGAACTCGCTGTGAGCCCTGAACTTCGCGTTGAGCAGCAACCGACTGATTGAGAGGTGAAGCTTAAATCCTGGCAGAAGCAGCAGCTGAGAATGAGGACATGGAATATGTGCTCTTAGTGTTTGGAGGAGTATAGAATGTGTAAACACAGCCTGCAGACTGTATCACAGTGACTGAGAACGCTGCTGTACTGCCTGTATGAATTAAGGTTTGATTCGGAAAAAGTCCAGCTCCTGGGGGTTTTATGCTCATACTGTAAGACAGAGGAGGCCTGTGGAAACATTTCCAGGTATGATATATGCTAGAAGAGTTAGGACTGTGGGACCGAGCTGTTTAGAACTTTTTTTTTCCTCCCCCCTGGTGAATTTGAAAGTGAACTGGTATAAACTTCTCACAGTTTCCACAAAGTTTAAGTATTAGCTTCTGTTCACTATGTGTGGTGCATGCAACAGAATATCAAACTATGTGACTACATGTTTTGTTTTTGTTTTTGTTTTTTTTTAAGTTATATTTCTTCTGTTCCCACACCTGTATCCACAGGCCTGCATCTTTGACTTTGCATCTCCACAGCCAACAATGGCTGCCAACCAAACATTCACAAAACCTTTGACGGTTATATGGTGAATACTGTAGGTTATAATGAGAATTGCAGAACTTCCAGAACACACTGTCGTTTCAATATAAAACCAACCACTAAGATCTAATGAACGAGCCCCTCCTCTCTTAGTTCCTCTTTCTGTCAAGCTTTCCACTTTCCCATCACATACAGTGTGAAAGTGGTCTCAGACATTTGGACTCCACTGTGTGTAGATACCAGTGTCAATGGAACCCCTATAACCTCTTCCTTTTCTTTTTTTTTGGCATTTAAGCCTCATAGAGGCAGATAAGAAACAAGGGAAGACACAGAGAGAGAGAGAGAGAGAGAGAGGTATGATTTGCAGCACAGGTCTCTATCCAGAATCCACCCAGGGATATTTGCAGTTATGTGTTGGGATGTGTTCTGTGGCTCAATTAATAGCACAGGCAGTGAGCCAACAGCTGGATGTGCTGAAGCTAGTTTTTGGCAGTACTAGGTTACAACCCTCCACACTCTTTAAATGCTGGCTCTGTGCACACTGCTTCAACATGTGTGAAAGCTGTGAAAGTGTGGAAGCGTGCGGGGGGAAAGGCCGAGATTCCCTCAGGACAGGCAGGTGTGCTGGATGTTGGAGCAGAGTCAGGTATGCAGTGAAGCGTGAATGTAGCAGTGACTCCAGAGCTCTTTCATTCAGAAACTCCCAACACAAAACGGCACAGCACAGAAAAAGAGAATCCCCCATCATGGACTTGATTCAGGTGATCCATTCGGACACTGTCAGTCATTCTTTATACAGATATAAGATCATATCTTGGTTTTTAACATGCTCATAAATGACTTCATTGAATATCTCCAAATCACAGTACTTCATGCTATAGAGCAGGAACGTCTATGCTCGAATCCGAATTGTTCAATGAAGCAGTTGTTTCTGCGCCTAATGGACCTGAAAAGAGCCATTTTGATAAATGACCACCTTTCCCACTCTGCAGGTTGTTTTCAAGATACTTAACTGAAAAACTTATTGGCTTTCCACCGTTTTTGGATGTGCTATTTTTCTCTGTGTTGTGGCACTTCATGCATTATTGTTATCGTTAGAATTAATGCCAGAAATGTGTGTTCACCTGACCTGTGATATATGTTTTATCCAGCAATTCTTAACATAAAAAAACCCTTATAAACATCCAGCATAATATAGTATAGTATAGTATAAAGAACTTATTTGCACCTTGCATCGTCTGGAATTTTCACTTGTATTTTTCATCTTAAAAAAGCAGGAAGCTCTGAATTAGGCATGGACCCTAATGGCTGAATACATCTGAAAGGCAAACAAAAAAGAAAATTGAATTGAATTAGATCCACGTTTTGACCATTAGTGCTTCTGGCCGACTGAGTCTGATTTCGTGGCTCCTGCTCTCCTGCTGGTAACAGTTACAAAAGCTTCCTCGAAATAGCAACACAAACACTGTCCTTATTTAATTTTCAGCCCTTGTTCTATTACTGGCGCGAGTATCAACAGCCATTAAGCTTTTTAGCATTGGTAATTTACTATTTTTGGGGAGGGCTCTGAGACACAGTCGCCGTCCACAGGCAACACGATTTGACTAATGCGATGGCAGGTAGAGAGGAGCTCAGTGAAAGCAGCAGCAGCAGCAGCAGAAACAAATAGTGTTCCACTTTGATTGTTGTGCTGTCATTCTGTCCCTGGTGCTGTCTTTTTGTCCCTGGACGTCAGAGTTAGCTGTTTTTCTCGAACTGACAGATCCCATTCAGTTGCTTCCATGTTTACCACTCAGTCTCTCTGTGCTTCTCATATTCAAATTGAAAATTTGGTTCATTGGCATAAACACATTTAGGTTCAGTACTGCCAAAGTAGGAGGTGCAGGGTTTACAAGGTGCTCCTCAGTTGCCATTTTATTAGGTTCCTAGCTCCTTGATCTTCCTCTGTGTTTCTACTGGTTGCGGTGTTGTAGGAAGTGTTGTCTCTGACTCTTGTGGGTTGTGTGTCCACCAGTCTCAAAGGTCAGATAGTTGACAGTCTGTATTTTAGTCCTCGTGCTTCTCAGCATGTGGTCGCCCACATATAATCTCTCGCTCTCTCTCCTCATCCTTTTTGTGGTCTTTATTATTTTACCTGCTCTTTCATTTACATTCTGCCTCTCAGTTTTACAGCAGTGTCTTCACTACTCATTCTTTCCTGTCTGTCAGTATTTACATCAGATGTCTCACTTCTGTCTTCCTATGTGCTTTGACATTCCCCTGTCCCCACCACCGGAGTTGTACCTCTCTCTCTCTCCCTCTCTCTCTCCCTCTCCGTCCCTCTCTCTCTCTCGTTCGTCGTGGCTGCTCTGGGTTCCAGATCGTTTCTGCCGTCTTCTGTCGAAGTGCATGCGGCAGGACTGAGCTTATGTCAAAAGGACAGTCTGTTGCTGACACGGACATCGAAGGCAAAACCAAAGAAAATGATTTTTCCTGTGGCTGACATTGTGTGATTTCTTTCTCTTTTTTTTAACGGATACTGCCAAAACCTTCAGAAAGTGAAATTGAAAAGACAAGACAAGTGGAGCGTGCCGGAGCGGACAGAGAGGTGGATGTACAGTATTCTGTTTCAGGACTTCTTCTTGTACTAAGTCACTCTGCAAGTTGCACAGGATCAGACAGAGGATTTTCTCCTCTCTGTGCCTTTGAATTTCCTTCCTTTGCAAGGTCGCCGAAAGATATCGTTCAAAGAGAGAGAGAGAGAGAGAGCAGAGAAGGCGCGATAGGCTGAGAGATGTAGGAGTGTAGCACACGGAGAGCAGCTGGTGAGCTGGTCAATGGCTGCACGAGCTGAGCCGAGCGTCCTGCACAGAGCAGGAGGCAGGAGGTGTCCGTTCATCCTCCCTCTGTAATTGCAGTCACCTGCAGGCCACAGGGCGGGAGTGTATGTTTAATGATTTTAAATTAGACTTTCATTTTCTTTAATGCTCTGTTTTTTTTTTTTCTGTGGTTGACTCATCTTTACCCACTGGGTCTCTGAACAGCATGTGAGTGAGATGTCTGGAAATACGAGGTGCTGACAGGCTGCTGGTCTTTTATTATTATGGGGTTATCTCCACCATGAGGCCATTGATCTGTAGAACACTCTGTTGTGCTGTGTGTCTGTCTGAATCTCTTTGCCTTCCATCATGTGCCCCGTGGGTGCTTTACCCTTACGGGGTCCCGTGAAAGCGGGTTCCCGCCGAGCCCCCGGTCTTGTTGTCCTCTGTCAGAAAGCCTGGATGGTGTGGCTGATTCTGGGTTGTATCGCTGCGTCCACGAAGCAGAGCTCCTCCCTGTCGTGGAGGTCGCAGAACTCCGCGGCCGCCAGACCTCAGGCGGCGGTGGCTTCATACGCTCACACTGAACAGCATCACCTGCATGCGAAGAGGCACCGCTCCTCTCCGCCCATCTCCACGTACAGGTCTCCAGCATCACTAAAGGGGGGTCATGGTGAGTGGCCAAACTTTTCAGGTGGATTCTCAGCTTTCTGCTTCACTTGCTAATAATCCAGGTGTAATTTCAATAATTTCAACTTTGCTATGAAATAGAGGGAGAGAGACGTGTGTGCATGACTGTGCTGGAAAACAGAATTACTGTTATCTCATCTCCGTTTTCCCAGATCTCTCTTTTTTTATTTTTTTCTCCCGTTTGATTTGTGCTCCAGCCTTAATTGTGCCTAACTGTGCAGAGCTTTCCTCAACGCTCCTGTGTCACTGGCAGTGAAATAGCTGTATAGCACCAGGGAACTGGAGAGGGTGTATGGATTTAATGAGAGGGAGTGGTGAGGCAGATGAGGTGGCAGAAGGTCTCAGATGAAGTGTATTATGTGAAGCCAGGTTCTGGGCTTATATTGTGAGGAAAGGGAATTGGATGTAATATTGGAATAGCTGCATTACGTCTCTTAATTCAAAACACAGTGTGCACTGTCTGAGGTGTGTGTGACACTAGTTACAAGGTGAGATTGACATAAAATTCACATGACACTAAAGCAATTACCCCTCCAGCTCAAGGTAACCTCCAGAGAGGAAGTACAATGAGTACAATGAGTGCATGCTTAATTTATATATATATATATATATATATATATATATATATATATATATATATATATATATATATATATATATATATATATATATGAAGTCTTTGTAAACTGCTTTTAATTGTGTTTTGAAATAAGAACAATGGCTGAATGAAGCAGCTGCAGGATACTGTACAGCAGTAGTTAATGTTTGTGGGTTTTTCTGTCATACATACAAATGCCCCAGTTCACATGACTACACAAAATACAAAAAAATACTGTTGCAGTAGTGAACAAAAAATAGCATAACACAATACACATAACAATGATGTTTTTTCTTACAGATAAAAAAAAAACTTCCTCTTTCAAGCTCAGTATTGTGAATAAAGCCTGCCTCACCACAGGTTCTCTTCCTTCAACATAAATTAGGTTTTTATAACAGGACATACATTGTTGGCTCATCACTGTAGGAAATATCTGTCTGTTTCTGTTATTTACCCCTGGGCTTTTCTTATTGTAACATGTCAAAATCTCTTTGATGAAAAAAAGGTCTTTCTTTCACACAGACTTCCTTAAACCTATGGCTACACCATACAAGAAGTTGCAAAGCTGAGAGAATGGCTGCATTCAGCGACGCTTTTAATTACAAATTCAGCAAAGACCTTGGCTGAGATGGGGATGTGTGTTCAGGCTTCACCACGCACTGAGATGCAAGCCTTTCAGGAAGAGAATGAAACTCTATTACAATTCAAAGATTTCTGCCTAAATAACATACAGAATAAAAAATACATATATTTTATTAAAATAAGTGAATTTCTCATTAATGAAAGACCCAGAAGAATCAGACTCAGCTTTCACTGGCAATGTTTTTTTTTAAAAAAAACTGGTTTTCCATTCTCAGTAATGGTCACCAACCCTTTATGACACCTGAAAAAAAAGAGTAAGAAGATAATAGCCATGAACACACAGGGCTTCAAAGTCAAGAGCAAACACTTCAATGGCTTATGAGGACAAGCCGGGAAACTTACTGTTCAAACCAAGAATGTGAACAAATCTTTTAAGTGTGAATGTATTGTACACGTTAGATCTTGTGTACTTCCTCACTCCCTTTTTCTTCTATCCAGGCTTAAACAAAAAAAAAAGCTTTAATTGGTCAAAGTTCAGACTAAAACAGAAAATTAATTGACAGTAAAAACTTACAAAGCAGCCAGCAATAAAATGCTGTTATTTAGCATGGTGCAGGACACAACAGAGGCAGCTCGAAGTCAGTGTGACTGCTGGCTTTAATGATAAAATCATGTCATGGGTGACTGGGTCGCTATACCAGTGACATACTGTAAGTGCTGAGTCTGTGGGTGGAGGTCAGACAGGACATGAAGGAGGAGATGGAGGAAGAAGGAGATGAGTTAAACAGCTCTCATTAAATGTCGGTGCAGTTCGATTCTCTGAGTGATGCTGCAGAAAGTTTGAAGGTAATAACTTTTGTGGTATTTCAGTTTCAGGAAATATCACGAAATGCACATTTTCCCCAAGTTGAGCTGAATCTCGTCATATAGGCCACGCCCATTTCCAGCTATAATTTCCCAAAACTGTGAATGTTACGCTGCGCGTCCTGCACGGAATTTTACACGCAGAATCCGTGGAGTCATGATCAAAAGTTTTTGAAACAATTCTGATAATCTAAGAAATACAGGAACGACTTCCTGTAGGTTGCATTCAAAACATAAATTATTACAAATCTTCCCAGCTATCACTCCCAGTAACATAAATCTTGGCTTAGTCATTTCCATAGATCCACTGAAGCTCTGTGCAGAATTTGGTTCCAACTGGACACCAAAAAAATGCAAAAGCTATAAAGACGTTTACTCATACAAAGGAGGTGATGCTATATGTCTACATAGGCCTGTCCAATTAACACACAACAGTAGTAGTTTACTGTGCCACGCTGAGGTTCTGTACAATATTTGTTGCATCTTGGCCACTAGGTGGCACTTTTACACATAGTTAGAAGAACAAACCTACTTTTTTTTTAACTCATCTTAGGTTGAAGCCAAATCTGTATAAATTGATGCACGTAGCATCTAAGGACCCTCATGACTGTTGAATCACTTACTCTAAAGCGTAGTGTCAGTCGCAACAGGTCTACCCAGAGTTCCAGGCTATCCCAGTCTAGGTTAACAACGCATTGAAACACCCCTCAAAAACATTCTGTCGTCAGTGGAGTGTTTTCCAAACTCTGTGATGCTCTCCACGTGAGACAGGCATCACGCCCATGGGCCTGCAGGTCTGACTATTTCTTTATTTTTACATTTATTATTTATGCATTTCTACATTTATTTTATTTTTTCTATGTCTGTGTCCGTATGTTAATAAGGTGAATGACCAGCTCTATTCGCACACTGACTTTAGAGGATATTACAGACTTTGTAGAAGGGAGTTGGCAGGATAAAGTCTGTTTAATGTCCAGTTCAGCTGAATTGGAGTTCATACATACATAACCATCAGGGTTACAGTGCCGGGGGGGTCCATCGTTAGTCAAGCAGGCTTGTGTCATATAGATTTAATAGGAATCGTTTGCTTCTGTCTGTTTCGCCCAGCTGACCCGTCCTGCTTCAGACAGATGTTAGGACCTTCCACTCAATTAGCACATGGACACAGAAATACAGAAATAAATCAGTCTAGAAATGCTGGAATACAGAAACCAATAAATGTAGAAACACACAAAATAAATGAGGTTTTTGGCTGTTCCACTTTCCCTCGGATGCAGTTTGGATCTGAGCTGGCAAATTTCTAGTCATCTCTGTGATTTTGCTTTTGCATCTCTGAGTGTTTATCTGCTGTAGTGCTGTCTTTCAGCTACTATTTGTGGATAAATGATTGTTTCGGTGATTGCAGAGGGACACTTTTTGATCCTCGTTGTGATTGATTATTGCAATCATCATTCTTTTCCAGACAACAGCCTTGTCTTTCAGCTTGGAGTGGCCAGGTGTGTGTAAATGGGGGATGAAAAGAGTCATCAAACATGAGAAACTAGATTTAACTACACAATTCCACATTCCACTTTATCACAGCCATAGTTACCTCTGTCTTTATTTTTTTTAAGTCTCCCGCAGCGTTTTAATCCAGTAACCATCCACAAACGCTTATTGCCCCGGACTTAATGAGCAAAAGACAGCTGCACGGTGGTACTATCAAGCAGTCTACGCTTTAAAATACTTTGAAGTAGAAAAAAGCCCTTTGATCGTGGTTTAACATTGTTATATGCTGTTGCATCACCAGTCTATGGAAAATATACTGTAGTGCTCGCAGGAGAAGGAGGAAAGGGACAGATGGCTGCCTCTCCTTCTCGCAGACTTTGAAGTTTGCTTTGAAACTGTCACCAGTTTACCAGGAAATAAAAAAAAAATGTGCAGGTTACATTCGCTAAGTAAAGCTTGTGTATTTTTACTGACAGCCTGTCACTGTGATTGTGTGTGTTTTGATATTTGACTGTGCTGTCTATACTCTGTGAGCTACACTGCTGTTGTATTTCTTGGATTGGTGTTGTTTGCTTTTTTTTTATTATTCCTGGAGAGACCGTGTGTGTGTGTGTGTGTGTGTGTGTGTGTGTGTGTGTGTCGGCACCATCAGAGAAAAAGGTGTTAACTGCTGCCTGTGGGGAAGGTCTGGAGCATGGTTTGGTTTGATGGATGCCTTGTTTAAATCTTCACAAAAACAACCTGAGAACATCATTTTGATTCACAAACTGGCTTTTGTTGTTGTTTTGTAGATTTAATCAGCTTTTGTGGACATGGACAACCCTTCAAAGTGTAAAAAACATAGTCTACTGTTCTAATGACCCCCTCGGTTCAGCCTTCCCCTTATTTCTCCCAGCCCTCAGTGGGCACACGGCCCCTACAAAGGAAGGCACTTGCACTGAAATCCTCAACTGTGGACTGATGCTTAAAAGTTAAACACATTAGAAGCTTTTTTTTTTTCTTTTTTTTTTTTTTAACAAAGTAAAATATTTGCCCTTGAACATCCGTTTAAAGTTGTGATGTCCAGTGTTTTGGTCCCCACAAGTATAGAAAGCTCCTGGTTTTTGGACCCCATGAATATAGTAAAATAAGCCCACAAAGCCACCCACCCAGGCAATACAATTAAACAGATATTATAAGGGTCTCTAGGCGTCAGCCCTGTGATAGGCTGGTGACCTGTCCAGGGTGTACTCCGCCTCCTGTCCAATGTCAGGTGAGCCCAGCCCCTCCCGCCCTCATTAAAGAATAAGTGATATATCTAATGGATGGATGGAAAGAAAAAACATAAAATTCAACAGCAGCTGCATAAGTTAAGCAGCTTATAAAGTACAGTAGTTCGTTCGTGGGTAAGGGACATGGGACAAGGTGTGTGGATGGGCAGGGCAGTGAGGTGAATGAAGACTTCTGTTGGGTAACTAGAGGAAAGCAGGTCTGGGGAGATGAGGGGAGAAACATGGGCCAGGGAGCAGTGAGACTGGGCTGGGGACGTGGGGCCGAGGGGAGCAGAGGGACAGGTCGTGACACATTTGGAGACACAACCATAAGGAGAAAAAAAAAAAAAAACTATGGAGAACTAAGGCAGCATCCCATCAGGATGTTCTAGATGAGTCTGGGTGTGAGCTGTGGAGTAGATTTAACTAACCAGCATACCATTCATCGCTCTCTCTGCCAGCTCACTGTGTGTTTTTGGATCCATTCACACACTCATCATCTCTTAGACTCAGTGTACTTGAGTGTTCAGTGCAACCTGTCCTACCAGGCTGCCTCTGTGGTTGTGTTTAACATGAAACCCACAGCATCACCATAACGTGACACGTGACCACGACTGCAACACAAAACGACCACAAGACACGATTCTGCGTCATACTCCACGCCCTAAAGGGTGAAGGCATCAGCTGATTTCCATAATTCTCTTTGTGTTTTAGCAGGCGGTCAGCCACATGGAGAACAGTGGGAGGGGGGGCAGGCAACTGAAATTGGTACACCCACGCAGTATTAGCATATCGTGGAGATGTACAAACAGTTTTTTCCAGCAATCACAAGAGGGAGGCAGTGTTTTCAGAAAGGCTCTAATTTGTTCAGGCTAAAGTGGATTGGGTAGAGAGTAAGGGGGGGGAGGTGTTCCACGCTCTGGTGACACAGTGCCACTATTATCTGCCTGAGCAAAGCGTCCCCTCATCCACCTGCCCCTTCGTTATCATTAGCTAGCCTATGTGAGCCAGATAGTGTTTATGTGGGTAAGAAACTTTGTGGGTTTTTCGTGTAAGAGCGCTGGTTGCGTGTGGGCTTGAGGTAAAACCGTGGGCTGTACAGTGTAATAGCATGCATTCATACACCCCCTCGCACACGCAAAAACACACACATGAACAAACGTTCATCACTGCCTCCCAGCTTAGCAGCAGTCCTACGGGGCGGCATATGGCAAGACAGCCAACACGTTGAGGCCAAACAGCAACTCACACACTCACTCCAGTATGTGAGGGACTGAAGCAGCTTATTGTTCTTCATAGTAATAAATGGTTTGAAGCACTGTAGCTTCATACAACGTGTCCACATTTAGGACTCTGTTCTCCTACAGGCCGAAGCAGCACCAGAGCAAAAGTGCTCTTAGTCGTCTTTTTTTTATACCTACTCTTGTAATTTCCTGGCTGCAAACATTTGTTTGCATCAGGGTGGGAGGACTGAAACAATTGAAGCTGTGTTTGTGCTGATTAGCATCCGTTATGCAGCCGTTGCCCCAGTTACCCAATGTTCTGGATGGACACCCCACAGGAGGAGAAAGGATCGGACAGAGGGAGGAGTTTTAATTGATCTAAGATTTTCATGAGGCTGAGGTTTCAAACTTTTTTCAGTGTGTTAGTATCCTACTAACTGTCATGGATTACAGAGCGGTTGAGAATCCATCACTAATCTTTATTCTGTCCTCCTGGCATTCATGCATTCATAATCGGACTACAGCTTTCTTGTCTTTCTTGAAGCAAAACTTGAATTAGAGATTTTAGGTGAGGTTTATATGGATGTGATGTCACTGGATAAAGAGATCAAAATGCAGTGGAGCAAAAGTTTCTTTCTTATTCTTTATTTTACGATTTAGTTTTTAATTTGCTGCCTCGTGTGAAGCACTTTCTAACTCGAGTTTTGAAAAGTGATCTACGAATAAAAACCATTTTTTCTTACTTTCAGTGCATTGTGCAGTGTGCCACTGCATTTGCTGCTCCTCCTTCATCAAGATACCAAAGCAGCGAGGTGAAAGAAATAATGTGTGCAGCAGCCAGACGGTGCGAAACACAATATTTTCCTGCAAACGCGATGTCCACTTGGACAAACGCAGCCCTTATACAGTTTTTTCTTTGGGCCCACGTCTGTTTTCTCGCATCTGGGAGGGTTTGGTAATTTTCAGACACCAAAGAAAGTTGCTTTTGTGCCCGTGTAGGAGGAGAGGTGCGGCTGAGCCTTTGTTTATACTGATTAGGTGGCGCAATGTAATTTTGGTGCAGACATCGAGTTTTCCTTAAAACCTGGTCAAACCACCTCTTGATGGCAAAGGCGGACGAGGGGTAATTTTTGTGACTATACTTGGCATAAACAGTCATAGACCTCTCCAAAATAAAAAAAAACCACATCAATTATGTTAAGTGTGGCCTCTTTCCATTTGATATACTTTTTTTTCTCCATCTACTGCAGATTGATATGTGCGCCCCGACAGGCGCACAACCTCAAGAGGTAATGAAGCATAAAAAATAAAAAGGCACTAATGGTGCATGCAGAAGCCAAAACAGTTTCAGAGCATCGTGCTCACTTGTTTTTATTCTGCTCAGAATGAACTCCATGGCATTCAGGAAACCCTGAATACTTCACACACTGCCAGCACACTGTTTATACCTTCATTCAATTATTTAAAGCTTTAGACGAGGCACTGGAATTTAATTTGAACTGACCTCGTACATTTTTTTTTAAAGACTAACCAGCAAATCTCCATGCGACCGTCACTGCAAGATTTTGTTTCACTGCAGAAAGTTAACACCAACTACCAGACTATTTATTTAATTCTACTGTAAAATGATGAGAAGCAAACGGTGCCACCTTCTTTCCATGTGACAATCTCTCTTCTGTGTTCAGAATTATTCCTTTCACACACACACATGAAATCGCAATAATAAACTCCATCAAAGTCACTCACTTGTACGTGTCTTCACGTCCACATTCTTACACGCTCATTGTGTGTTGAAGCTGCAAGCAACAGCAGAGATGCTGTTTCTGTGCGCGCACACACACACACACAGTAGGCCTACTGTAGGTGAGTTTTTGGTTGAGAGGGTTAGGGTTAGGAAAAGTCAATGCAAAAAGAGTTTTTCATACTGGCAAAGAAAACATGTTGCAAAATGACTGAACTGATGCTGTTTAGTCAAAAAAAGAGAATTTTTTTTTTTTTACATAAGATTTCTTTTTTTTTCCACTGAAGAGTAGTAGAGTGTTCTATTTTATGTAATTCATAAAACACTGTGTTTACTGTATAATGTTAAAAGATTATGACAGAGCTAAAAGCAAAGGTCACATAGTTGCTGGCTCTGCTGTGGAGGGGTTAGTTACAGGAAAACCTTGGAAGTGTGGAAGTGTTTTATAGAAAAAAAGAAGAATAAGGGGAGAGTATGGCAAAGGGAAAATGCCAAAATTCAGACTACTTAGAATCTGAAAATCTGTTGGGTTCTCAACCACTCATCAGCTTTGGCTACCCATAACATTGGGTATTACCGATAACACTGGTTATCACCCATAACATTGGCTCATTCATGGTTCGTTGGTAGTGATATCTCTGCCATCATTATTATATATACATAATATTATTTAAATATATGTAGAGAGAGGGAGTCAGGGTGTGATTCTTGTTTTAGTCCAGAGTCGAGTTTTTTATTTCTCCTTCCTTCTCCTGCTCTGTTCAGCTGGGACAACGTACATCTTTGGCAAAGGAGGAGGCCTCATCACATTCAATTGGCCAGCCAATGAGAGACCGAGCACCAGGACGGACCGGCTGACCGTCGGCTTTAGCACCTCCCTGAAAGACGGCATCCTGGTTAGGATTGACAGCGCACCTGGTCTGGGGGACTATCTCATGCTGCACATAGTAAGTTCTCACACACGTTCTGCTTGTCTCATTTATGTACGGTAACGTCTCAGTTTTCTTTTCCAACTGCTCTTATCTTTGCTGTTTGGTCCGCCCGCTGTGTGCTGTGGGTGTCAGTTGACTCCATGCTGTGTGAGGTGGTCAGTGTTAGACTGAAAGGATAGAGTGTCATTACCAGCTATAGAAAAGTGCAGCAGAGAGAAGTGGTAGAGGAGAGGAAGAAAAAGGTGGCCAGAGAGAAGCACATGGTGGCATGTGGTGTTTCCATTGTGATTTAGAAAAACAAAACAAAAATCTGATCATGTATGTTCGCCTGTTTTTTCACCTGTAGTGTCAGAGCTGTTTTTTTTTTTTTTTTTTTCCAATCAACACAAGCAAAGTCTTAAGGCACAAATGGACATGACCAGCAACTTTTTTTTTGCAGGCTTTTTTTTTTGCTTTTTGAAACTTGCTGTGGTCACTAGTAAAAATTAAGAGCTCTGGAAAAAAAAATCTGTTACCCTGCTTGTCTAATGCTGCTCATTTCTCCATGATGCTATACATCTCAATACTGCTGGCTTTCATCCTGTTTGTTAGGGTTCACCACCACCAAGACCTTACATTTGGTGCCGGAAGTGATGAAGATGAAAACAGCTAGATTGAAGGGGTATAGCTTTTAGAGCGGACAGTATGGGACCTGAATGGATGTGCTGCATGATCATACACCCTAGGGAGGTGCACCTGATGCTATGGACTCACTGGCATGAGTGACTTAAGTGAAGGGTGGGACAAAAAGACTATTAGACTGGACAAAAGGTGGCACCAAATGCTGATATCATATGCATAACTTCAGAGATAAGAGGAGAGAGTCAGCCCCAGCTGAACACACCGCCACAGCAGGAGAAGGAACATGTTTTCCAGTCCAGTGCCCAGAGAAAAGGTGGGAGGCAGGCGGCAGTTCTCAGACAGGGGTAAAGTGATGACATTAACCACATTTTGGTGCCTGGTGGTGACATCAGTAGCCAGAGGTTGATTAGGCAGTGAGGCTAATTCCACATCTGACGGGGAAGGCAGGAGCAGCATATGTGGCCGTTGCAGCAGAGGACACATTTGCCCTAACGAGAACCTGGGAGAGTGGAAAAGCTCTGCCACTTTCTCCAGAGCTCAGAGTGTGGAAGAAGGAAAGGGATCCACAGTCAGCATTGGAAAGGAGCCTGACTGGTAGAGACCTTCCTGGTAGCCCTGTGAGGGTCCAAGAGCTTGTAGTTCAAGGCTCCATAAAAGTCCATAACTGCACAAGGTGGAGCCAGCTAGGCCTCTAGAAAAACCTGTAAACTCCCATTAAGACAAAGTCATCTTGTAAGCCTGCTTACTTTTACTTTACTTTGAGGTAGTAAACAGCTTAGCTCACCACATAATCTTGGGACAGCATAATACCCATCCTTCAGGAGTTGGTTTGGTTGCATAAGTCAGCTGACACTGTCACAAGGTCACAGAGATACACCCAAGAATTGGAGGAGCAGGTTGTGAGTGGAGACCAGGCAAGAGCAGCTGAAAATGTTCAGGTTCTAAAGGAGCTGGTTCCCCAGTTCAGTCCACAGTTTCAAGGACAGAATTAAACTGAGGAGGATCTGAATGTTCTCTCCAAATTGCCTTACTTTGATGCAGATCTGTTGAAGTGAGGCAGAGTATGTGGCAGAACAGGCAAGAGAAAATGGGGGTACACTGAGAACAGGTTGAGGGCTACCAGAGCTGGAGGTTTGGAATGCTGTCTTTTTTTTTCCTAGCTACAATACTAGGATGAGTCACTGCACGACAACAAGCAACTGTAGTGCAGCGATGTCAGGTGGTGGGGGATGGCTGTTTCCTCCAGAGACTAGGTGCGGAGCAAATCTAAATGATAGGGAAAGACCAGTACTTAGTACACAGGGGCTCCAGGAACAGGTGTTAAAGCTGGACCATAGCATTGCTTTGGCAGGCCATCGAGGGACTCTAATGACCATGGAAAAATTGCAAGCAGGTATTACTAGCCACGTTTGAGAACAGAGGCCCAGGGTTATTGTCACTCTTGTTCAATCTGTATGCTAGCAGGGGATAACAAAGTTCCCAATTGCAACTGCTTCTAATTATGGATTTTCCATTCAGTCAGATAGCTATGGGCATTATTGGGCCATTAAAGCAAACACAGTCCGGGTGTTGCTACATATTGGTAATTTGTGACTAATTACATGACTGGACAATCCTGAAGCATTTTTCCTAAAAGAAATCACTGCTAAACAAATAGCATACATGTTACTGCCTGATGTGTAGGCTCTGAGGCATTAGGAGTTTTCTGACAAAAACAAAACAAAAAGCATAAAGAAGAAGTTTATTTCTACTAATGCCAAAGACTAGAGCAAGTAGCTCCCATATCTCCTGTTTGTCTACAGCAGAGGTGTCAAACCTGTTCCACAAAGGGCCATGTGGCTGCAGGTTTTTGTTCCAACCAAGCAGCAGCAGACCAGACTTGACTCATTTAATCAACTGATCTCAGTCTTTATTGGTCAAACTGTGTGCTCTTGATTGGTTGGAACAAAAACCTGCAGCCACATGGCCCTTTGTGAAACAGGTTTGACACCTCTGGTCTACAGGGAGGTGCCTCAGCCTTCAACTGGCTTTTCACCTTGTGAGCTCCTTTAGGGGAGGCAGGTGAGAGGTCTCCTTGGCTTGCTGCTGGAGTCCTGGGTGGGAATAGAGAGGGAAGAAGTGCTAACTTTTTGTACATTGCTGTGGTCACTACTAAAAAAAAATAAAAAAAAATCCCTGCTTGTCTGATGCTGCTCATTTTCTCCATCACGCTGTACACCTCAATACTGCTGGCTTTCATCCTGTTTGTAAGGGTTCACCACCACCAAAACCTCACACCTTTGTTTCAGTGTTTATAATGAACAATTGTGTTTTCTCATTTCAGCAACAAGGAAAAATTGGAGTGACATTCAACATTGGCACAGTGGATATCAGTGTGCAGGAAAGCAGTACCCCAGTGAATGATGGGAAGTATCATGTTGTCCGTTTCACAAGGAATGGTGGCAATGCTACGCTGCAGGTGGATAACTGGTCGATCAATGAACACTTTCCAACAGGTACAACACTAATTAATCAATCCAATCTAAAACTAATCATCTTTACTGTACTTACATGTTCGCAAGGCAATATAGTAGCTGCTATCAACAAGATAAAATGGTACTGGAATAATGCTGTTATGAATCAGTTGAGAAGGTCACTGGACAGGATCTGCATCCAAAAGGAAGAGCAACATTATTAAATCTAATTCCTGCTTTTGTTCTCACTTTGTGTCTAACTTCTGCTTTAACAGAAGCACAAACATATGCTTTGAGTTACCTCATGATGGAGTATATTTGTCAGTGCCAAAAACCCCGTCCATACAGTCACTGTTCCTTGTCAGACATTAACCTCTGTGCTTTTTTTGTTCTCTCTCTTTTTTCTGAGCTGTGAAGCGATTAAACTCTGTGGACCTCAGCTGGTCTCCAGCAGAAACTACACCATTCAGTCTGTGACACAGCTCTCTTTGAACTTGGTGGCTTAGCAGGGAAATTATTATTGAAATATTATATATATATATATATATATATATATATATATATATATATATATATATATATATATATATATCAATGAGACAAACTGAGTTGGCTCACTTTTATTCTTGCCTTAAATCCTTGAAAGATAACACAGGTGCATGTAATGATAAAAGCATGGCAGCCAAAGCTCTAAACAGAAATTTATTTTAAACTCCGACTTTTTGAATTCTGCTGCTGTCAACTTATAAACCCAGTCTTTCACTGTCATAGGCAAAAATAAGTATATTGTCCAACTGTGGTTTGAAAAAAAATCAGGTGAAGTGACTGCCTTTAATGGGTAGTATTACAGTTTTAAACTGATTGCATAGAAATTATCTATGAAACCATGGACTGTTGTTGCAGAACTCTATACACTAACCACGATCTATAAACGTACACCAAACCAACAAAACAATATACACCTCTTATAAGAAGCAAACGATTCTTGTAAAACTCTTCAAACTCATTTAAAATTAGTTTTTGGATCAATACAGTAAACCGACATCTGAATAAGCACATGAAACACCATCTATACATGATAGTATGGATGTGCAATCTAAGGTTATCAGTACAAATAAGGGGAATATGTTTTGTTTTGTTTTTTTTCATTAGAATGTTCTAACATGGGATTATTGAGAATCTAATTTCAGGTTTAGTTTCCATGAAGCCTTGTTAATGGAACATATGGCACTGTGGGGAGAGCAATTGGAAAGTGGTGTTAAAGACAGAGGAAAATTGATAAGAAACGGGTCTTTCTAATTAGTTTTTTGCAGAGTTAAAGGGAGGAAGAGGAAGACAGGGGAGAGAACATAAAATGAAGATATAAATATGGGTAGTAAAAAAACGCTGTAGGGAAGAGTGTGAGTAACATTCCACTTGGGGACGTAGACCACAGGTAGTGTGGGGAGATTTACTGCACCACCCTATAAACCCCAACAGGACAAATACAATTACCACTATCAGGTACAATCTTTGAAGCCGTATAAAACCTTTGGGGAGTTGCTGCTCAGTGCTGTGTGTGAGGGAGACAGATAAGAAGCTCACCGAGACTTTGCCATCTAATCCCATGTGATTAAATGAAAACACTGTGGACGGTTTAATACAATCATATTTCCATCATGCTGACACAGCAAAGACCCCTCCCAGTGTCAGTGGAAAAGAGACTGTAGACAGAAGAGAGGAGGAGGAGGAAACAGGAGGGCATGTCCTTGAACCATGTTGATGATCCAACAGTACTGTGACACTGGCTGATTTGTGTTAATATGATGTCATTTAAAGTCTTTGAACAGTTGTTGCAGGGTTTTCAACGTCTTCTCCGCCCTGCCAGTTTCAGAACACTATTTTGATCCCAATGAAATTGTAGATTATATATTTAATCAGGAAACAGTCTTTGCATGAACCCCAAGGTTTAAGCCTCAATGGCCAAGCAGTATCTAACCTGAATGGGTTCTCTGGAGAAAGTTCAGTAAGGAAGAAGAGAATCTCTTCTCTCATGTTCTGCCTTTTTTCCTTTATGGGTTAACGTTGGCTATATGTTCCTGATCTATTTTCTTTGTTTCTTTTTCTCTTCATGATCTTTTGCTGGATTCTTTAAATATCAGTGCAGTTCTGCCCATCTGTCTTTCAGACCTATTAGTACATATAAAACACTCATCTGCTTGAGCTGCTTCTCACTTTTTCAGTTGTTTCTTTTTGTGGTCTTGTGTTAGTGGACGAGGCAGTGACCACTGAGGAAGATCCTACTCGCAGCGAGGGTGAGCGTCTAGAGTCGAGGCTTGTGTCGACTTGTGTCCTCCAAAACTCTCCTGTAAATTGGATATAAACGTACATCTAGATCCTAGTCTTGAGTTCAAGATCTCGCAAAATCAGCCAAAGCATGACAGCATGAATGGAGAGCACTCAGTCATTGCACTCTCCTCACTGCGTTTTTCTCTGGCTTCCTACACTTCTGCTCTGGTGCTTGTTCGTCCACCCCACAGGTTGCCAACATTCCTCCAAGACAGCTTTCTCAAATCTTTCAATATACTAGCCATCCCCCACTCTTTTAACATTTGATAGTTTTCTCAAGTCCTGGTTTAACCATAGGAAATTCCTTTAAAATGCGCCAAGTAGTACTGAGGCCATTCCCTCAGGTTAGGTGCTGCTCTGCAGTGAAGTTCCACATGCATCCTCTGTGCTCAGATGTCTCTTAGGTCTCACGACCCGTGGGCTAAGTCATGCATATAGCTGCTGGTGGTGGTGACTCATTTACAACCCCCTTCAAATTCATTAGCTTAATTTCTTCTACCCATGTCTTCCCTGTCATTCCGCTGGATCTGTCCCCTTGGCTTCTAACCTTCATTGCAGGCTAACCTCTAATCCTCTCCTCAGGCCATCTATAGCCTTTGTCCAAAAGTAACATCTATCTCTCTGTCCTCTGATCTCCCCTGCCTCTAGCCTTCATCCCAGGTTAACATCTAATCCTCTCCTCAAGCCGACCCTATATCCTTCTCTGCACACTAACACCTATCTCTCTCCTTTGGACTTCAGCAGCCCCCTAACATCCATCATAGGTTCATATCTAAATCCTCTACTCCGGTCCTTGGCAGCCTCTAGCCTTCATCACACGATAGCACCTATGTCTCTCCTCTAGCCTCCCCTGCCTCTAACCTTTGTTGCACGCTAACATCTTTCTCCTCTGGCCTTTGATGGCCACAAGCCTTCATTCCAGGCTGTCATCCAGTCATCTCTTCTGGTCTCATACAGCCTCTAGCTTTCTATCATAAGAAGTTGTTCCATTGTAGGTGACATGGCTCTGTATTGATCTTTTTGTTCATTAAGTTTCATGATGTCCAGTTTTATCTCCTCTTAGAAATGAATCACCCTCACCATGGTAAGAATGCTTTTATTTGACTTGGGGGGCCTCGTCCCATCACCCATCTTCATATGGGCCTGTGCTTAATGAAGATTCTTAACACTGATGAAATCTAATCACCAAAACTCTTGCTGTTGTTTACCTCAGTAAATTTTGTTATTCCCTTCTATTAGATCTCTCTTTATTGAAATGAAGCTTGGCAAAAGTTCAGTAAGGAAGATCTGTTCCCCCCATGTCCTACTTTGTTCTTTGGCTCTACTGTCCTTCATTTCCCATTTTCTTACACTGTTAAATCCCTCTGTTCACAATCCCGACGTTACCATATCTAACCGATGATCTTTGTGCTCACAGTCTTCGAGCCAATCACTCATCACTGGATGCCATTCTTTAATTACTACTGCAATTCTGCCCATCTGTCTTTCAGACTTAGTATAGCATAACCCACCTCCTCCCCATCACCACCACAGCCTCCACCACCCGCTGGCTCTGCTCCACCACCATTAGATGCTTTAGACTCTGGGGGATCTATCTTGTATCTCATATGAGACTACGCTTCATCCGCTTAATGAAGATGCTAATGAAGGTCTAATCACCAAAACTCTCTTTGATGCTTACCTCAATACATTTTGTTAATCCCTTCTATTTGATCACTTCTTACTGAAACACAGTTTTTGCACAGTTGATCTTGCCAACGCTAAACTGTGGCTGAAAATTCAACAATATCCTGATTTAGCTAAAACCAAAATCTGTTGTCTACTTATAATGCTTCCATGTTCCATAACCGGCAGGAGAAAGAATTATTATGGTCTACAAGAATGAAAAAATTAAGTGTTTAATGATAAAATAAATCATTTGTACAGAGACTTGTACAAATGCACTGCAGAAAATACAGACAGATTCAGTTCCAGCTGGAGTCTTTCTGGTAGCTAACCAGCAGACTGGTGTAGGAGACATGGGTCTCTGTCTGCGACTCCATCAGAACATGTATCCTGCAGCTCAACCTGCAACTGCAGTTGTAAAGAAACAGGACATTCACAGAGTTTCTCTTGCGTACACTCTCTCTGTGCCTCTGTAACATCATGAGTAGAGTCAGTAAATGCTCTATGCAAGCAAACAGTCTCAAATACGCTGCCGCTCCACATCACTGACAAACTTTAACATGCTTCCCCCCTAAGCAGCAGAAGTATGCATGAAAAAAAAAAAATAGTTAGTGTTAGGGTGTGAGGGTGGCATTTGTGGATGAGTAGGGGAATAAATACTGTAGTAGATATTTATGGAGACCAGGGTTTACATACCTTTGATGTATTGTTCAGTGACCTTCCAGGGCCTTATATTTACTTCTCAGATCTGCTACCTGAGCATAAGGTGTTCCTTAGGTTTGTCCACTCCCTGCACATACACTACATAAATTAACGAGCAAAACTGGACATACACAGGGAACAATATCTGTGGTGCCGTCAGTTTTTTTTCAAGGCATCTGAACTGCAATTGGTTAAAGATATTTGGTGCAGAGATTGCTAAAAATGGGTGAGGTTTTTAAGCGAGTAATAAAACTTTTAGCAGCCCTGAACTCCAAACTTAGTTTGAATGGTTAAAAATCAACAGGTTTTAGAGGCTTCAATCTGTAATGTATGAAGAAATCTTGCTTCACTGCAATCCAGGGTCACCTGAGGAGTCCTTCATGCTGTAGTTTTTAAAATGTGCATAATCAATTAACTCCAAAAACTCCTCCTCAGGGATTAATGTTTAAATTTTGCAGATGAACTGTTGCAAAAATAAATAAATAAATAATAAATAATTAAAACAATTTAAATAGAGTGTAATATCTACTATAACTGTATGAAAATATTGGACACATTTCTGTGTTGATCACAGTCGTGTGATCTATTTCAGGCCTATATATGGACAGTGGTTGGGTCTTCGTTCTGTACCTTGTTTAGCCTGTTCCAGGTTTAGTTGGATGGTGTTCCACTTCACTGACCTCATGGCAAATTTGGTACACTGTTGTCAAATGAGTACAAGTTCACTGAAATTACAAAAACAGATACTGAGAATGTGCAGTATACATGTAGAGTGCAAATGGAAGCGTCACACCAGCTGTACGCTTTCATCTGTAAACATGTGTTTACTTTGTTAGCTCTAACACTGTGGATTAAACCCTGCCTCAGTATCAGATGTGGCCAGCACAGAGCTGATTTTAATGGTTAAAATATATAGAAATTAAGTAAAAAGTTGCCAGGTCTGGCAGTTGAATGTGATCTTTTCCAGTAAATTCATAAAGGGTAGAGAATAAATGCATTTCTAGCTTCTAAAGAACACATTTAACGCAGAGAATGTACATTTACAAAGTCCAACATGTCAGCAACACAAGATTGCACTTGCCCACTCACAAAACCTAACCTAACTAAACTAAACTAACCTAACAGACAACAAAACACTGTCCATCAGTTTATTATACTCTGACACAAGATATTTTACAACAGTTATCACAATCAGCGACAGATCTTCTGTGTTAATGATATTGAGATACACAGCAGAATTCCATGTTCACATAAAAACTCTCCCAGGAAGGTGCATTTGAATGTATTTGATCGGCCTAATGCAGTGTCTGGCAGATGATAGTCACATTGCACTGCAGCAAAAAAAATGAGCCAGGTTCAGCTTTTTTTTTTTTTTTTTTTTTTTTTTTGCCAGAGCTCAGTGTTGATGCCTGCTGATCCAGCCCAGTGGTCTGACTGGACTGAAATGACTGAGGAGGCTTTAGAGTTATGATGTGATCCAAACCCATTTGGATTTATAAAACGTTTCCATTTTTTTCCTGCTTCATGTATGTAATAAACTTGTTCTGCATGTAATGCAGAACCTAGTTATGCCATATCAGTGTCCCATTATGTGTAAGCTCTGAGCCCTCGCTGACAGATTTACCCATCAGCTATATTTTATAAGGGGAATCCTCATTTGTACCAGTATGCATATACTGTCCAGTGAAATGTAAATAATATCTACTATAACCTTATGGGATGTGTGTTATGTGGTGCTATGTCCTGTTTTTCCTCTGCCATATTACAATAAGCAAAGCCAAAAAAAAAAATGTAGCTGATAATCTATTCTGAATCCTATGATGCATGCAAACCTCAGTACAGTAGCACAGGCTATTTCCAACTATTACTTTTTTTTCCTGTTTGTTTTTCCATAAAGACCAAAGATAAGGAGTCCACTTTTATGATGTAACTAAAACAAGTTTAATAAAAATGTAATCTTCAGATAAAATTCTTTAAACATATTGTAAATGTTAGAGGGAAAGTCATATTTCCTCCAGTTGACATGATGCTGATGACCAATAAATGTCTTTATAAATGTCTTTTTAAACTTTGAAGGGAACAGCGACATTGAACGCTATCAAATGGCCAATAAGAAAATTCCTTTCAAATACGCCAGACCAGTAGAAGAGTGGCTACAAGAGAAAGGTAATCTCAAACAAACATATTTCTGTTCTCATGTGTGTTCACTATACTGATATCATGTGAAGAATCTCACCTGCACTTCCACAGTGAGAGAGGACTAAATGTTTGCTCAGTGTCTCCATTTAAGGCTCAAATGAACTGTGTGATTTTCAAAAACAATGAGCAGTTTTTATTTGAGTGTTTTCTGTGAAACTCAGAACATACCACGCTGATGCAGGACATAACTTATTCATACAAACTTTTTCTTCTTTTTTTTTTTTGAAGTTGTCAGATCAAAGTGCTGGTTTCCATTTCTAACAAAGTACCGTTAAAACTTGAATGTAAACCCATGCATGCAACTGGAAGTTCCTGTGGGCTAAAAATTATAAATACATATTTAACTAAGGAACTAAATAAGAGTAAATAAATGAGCCAATAAACTGTCAAATAATTCAATGTATTTAAAAAAAAATGAGTTAGTAATGAGTTGAGAAGAAATCTCATAATTATACCATGTTATGCATAGACCTGTTGCCACTGACGGTCGTATTTTAATTGTGTAAGTGTGACAGCCAGTGCAAAGTGGTAGGTGCGTGGGTACATACTGTGGGCATCTTAAAGCTAACCTGTCATTCTGGTTCATGTGTATCCAGCAACACAAAGTGCAAAAACATTGGGTGTGGTGACTAATAAATACATGCAGCCAGTCACATCACTGGTCTTACAGCTGGAACAGCTGGGGCACAGAGACAGTGAAGAGACAGAAAATCAACAAAAAATCTTTAGCTTTAACAACATGATAACAACTTCTCTCAGTACAATGTCTAAGACCCGATTTCCACCAAAATGCCGAGCTCTCACCTGTTATGTACCTGTGCACTGTTCACTTTGCACCGGCCGCTCAAATACCTGAAATAATAATATCGCTTGCACTGGTTGTTGCGCCACAAAAATAAGGCTCTTAGTCTTGTTTTAAATGAATAGTGCAGCTACAAATAAATATATGAAAAGGTTCTTTCCTCTGCCGAAAATATCTCACATCTGGATGTCTCCTTCAGGACGGCAGCTGACAATTTTCAACACCCAAGCAACAGTCGCAATCGGTGGTAGTGATCGCAGCCGGCCCTTTCAGGGTCAGCTGTCTGGCCTTTACTATAACGGCCTGAAGGTGTTGAACATGGCTGCTGAGGGTAACCCTAACATCAGGATTAACGGCAGTGTGAGGCTGGTAGGTGATGTGCCCAGTGTGGCAGGCTCAGCCAGGACCACGGCCATGCCTCCAGAGATGTCCACAACCTTCATTGAGACTACAACCATGATGTCCACCACTACCACACGGAAACACAGATCCTCTTCAACTGTACAGGTATAGATACACTTCCATAATAACTACACCTATTATTTTATTATATTTATTCATATTTTTACTGAGAGAAAAAGATTATAACCAAGTCACTGTCTCGGGGGGACGGGTCTTACATAGGGAACTTTTACTGATTGCTCTCACAGCTGTACTGGAGTTGTATTTGAACTGAGTTAATTGCTAGTTCAAACTGAACTGCTCCTGTTAAAAGCTTGCAAAACAAACCAGTCTGTGGACACAGCTAAATGAAGGTGGAACTCCTTTCAACTGGCTTAACTGTCAGAACAGAGTCATCAAATCACAAGGAGTCAACACTTACCATAAACCATCCAACACCCTAAGATCTGTGCTGGTACACCCTGAAGACAGGAAAACCACACCAGATCCAGGACAAGACACTGAATGAACAGGTCTAATAACAGAAATTGAAGGTATTCCATTTAAAATAATATTTGTAGGAATCGGTCAGAAGGAGTGCCGTCCAATATCTGTCCTCTAATTCTAAAGATTAAAGATTTATTTGATTTGTGGCTCATGAGATACTGAATTTTCTGTGGAAAAAACAAGCCTCACTGTTTAAAGAGCGACTTCAAATGAACTTTCATGCTCACCTTCTAACTTGTTTTGTGCATTCTCCCTTGTCTTTGTGCGTGTTTTTTTTTTTTTTTTTTTTGCTGGGACTGTGACCAAACATTCTGCCCTCGAAGCATACGGCAGATGACATTGTGTCATCCGCAGAGTGTTCGAGTGACGACGAAGACCTGGAGGAGTGTGAAACTAGCCATGCAGGTGGGCTAGGTTAGTTTGCATTTGCTTGCTTTCTATGTGCTTTCACTCATCTGCACCAGAGGATCGAGAGATCCTCAAAGCATCACACCCCCATGGTTAGACAAAGTGTAACTTCATAAAACAGCTGATGTAGTGTCAGTAAGTACACCACACATTACCCAACACAAGGAAAGCTGGATTATTACACGCAAAGTTCAAATTCAAATTGAGAAAATGAATAAAAAATTGAACCGGTACGTCAGTCATACAGAACGTTCATTTAACATGTTGCTAGTTAGCCACAGTAAGACAGAAGCCATTTAATATCATGGTCTACACTTGCACATGGGGTCGTCCAAAGTGGTTAACATGGTCGCCAGTGCGCATACAGATTTTGTCTACTGAGAGGAATAAGGGTTAGTACATGTCATCACAAAGGTGCAAAATTTGTATGACGGTGAACCATGTTCTCTGCACTGATGCTGCAAAACGTGTCACATCGTGTGTGTGTGAGTCCACTGCTACTGCCATTCACTGCTCTACAAACTTTCATTTTGAAATAATACATCCTGACAGTTTTTGTTCTTGAAATTTGTTTTAAGCTAATACGCAGCGTGTTGTCTAGACCACATTGATTTATTTTCCTATTTTTTTTTCCCCCACGTGTTTTTCCATACTTAGAGGCTTGCGTTGGCACATGTAATAGAGAACAGATATCATTGAATTTCTGTGTACAAGCTTTTTTTTTTATTTTTGGGTCATACTTTTGCTTTTAGGTGTACTTGTTATTCTGTCTTTTTTGTATAGAAATATTAAAAATTCTAAAATGTTTTAAGAATTGTGATAATGCAGAGAATCAGTTTGAAAGAATTTGGGAATTTCCACGTTTTAGCCACATTTATATTTTTGTAGGACACTTTGCTATTAAATAATATGTTTTAACATGTTAGTAACATGTTTAATTTCTGTAGGCTGTTCTAAAAAAAAAACATAGGCTTTGAAAATAATGTTCACAATTTGAATTCATGATATCCGCCCAGACAGCTTTGACTAAACACAACACCTTTACATTGCTGCCAGTGGGTGTAAATGGAAGTCAGTCTTTCTGCCACTATAACCAGTTATTATTAAAACAGCAAAGGACACAGATTTAAAAACTTACTGATAATACAATTTAATATAATATTACCACAATACATTTTAAGAAAACTTTTTTTTTCTAGCTTATTCAATCAGACAGTCAGACTTTTAGTTCAAGAATATTTGCATCTTAAATGATGGTGCTGCAAATAAAAAGCTAGTTGAAGAGACTTTGAGTGGCCCTACATGACATTACACGAGTAAATAACTATTTTCGTTTTACTTCCAGGATCAACATCAGGTTGTGTATTTTTCTATCAAGTGACAAGTTTGTGGTCTTATGCTTAGTGGTAATATTCAGACATGACAGGTGAGGAATTGGATGACGTTCTGCTGCCTACCCGTAGGTTCACCCTGATGAAGGTCATTCCCAAATTTTTTCAAAGAGTGTGAAAGGTTGTGGTGCAAATGGGTTCAAAAGTTGTGCTGTGAAGCCTGAGATTCATGGGGATTTGTGAAGAAAGACAAAGACAGGGCCCCAGTCATCCAATCATATGTTTACACAGAAATTCACACCATTCTAACCCTAACATCACTTTGACGTTAACAGCGGCATGCTTTGATTTGAAATTTCCTTTGTTCTTTTTTTTTTTTTTTTAAGTCAATGCTGTTTCCTTTTTTCTTTTTGTCTTTTCTGAGTTTTGTTGTCAAGACATAATTCCCGTCTATTCGCCAAATATCCAAAAACACATTCTTGTATTTTGGCCTCATCATGTGTGGCATGATGTTTTGGTGGGTGATAATTGTTTCCACATATATTCTGGAGAACCATGCAGCTTTGTACCATGCAGCTTTTCATAATAGTAAAAAAAAAAAAAACCTCCCTTTTTTTTTCGAAGCAAATAAAAAGGCAAAAACAAAAACATTTTCTTGCCATCAACTTTTTTTTGTCCTGAACATGGAAAGTTCCAAACGTAACTGATGGCAGCTTTAGTTGAAAACTAGTGGGTGTATTCTCCTAATTCTTCAGTCTTCCGGTGCCTTTCCTTCCCCTACCAACCTTCCTAACGCTGTACTGCATTTGCACATATTCTTGTGTGGATGGCAAAAAAATATTTTTTTTCTTGCCACAAATTCTTGTATTTTCCACTTTAATTTTTTTTCTTAAGCAATCATTGGTGCCATGATTTAGCAAAAATCATTCTCTCCCCTTTGATCATTTCTTTGCATGCATTTTAATCGACCCTTGGCTCCATGCCCCCGCATTTAGACTAACTTGGTTGCTCCGTCTGCATTCATGTCTTAAGTTGGAAATCTTTTTGGCGGTCGTAGCGTCATCGAATGTCGTCTATCTTACCCCACGCTGTCTTTACTTTGTCAGAGTGGCTGTTGTCTGTCTGGTTTGTGTGGAGAAGTTATCAAGTGATTCTGTTCTCTGTTGTAAATCTGTCGTCTACTCCTTACCTGTCAATTAATTTCATAAGATGGCAATTAAGAAGGGTTCTTAAAGAGTTTACGCTGTAAACTGTGAGATATTTGATGGACAAGTAAACAGGTTCTGTATTTGTTCTTGGAGACCAAAGATATTCTGACTCATACAATATGATTTCAGCACAAAAACACCCCACGGCCAATAATAAACAATACAGTTCTTTCCCATTAACGCCCAGGTTCATTTCTTGAAGCTGTGAATGTCACTCTTAAATCTTACAACTTTATTTAATAAGACTCTCAATACTGTTTTATAATACAGTGCCAAATGAAAGGTGGGGTTACTGTCTATCCAAACTCTGTTAGACCCACTTCACCAATTTATTCCTCACTAGTCATAACTTTTAGTTATGATTTGTCCAAAACTGAACCTGTAGTACAGCACAGTCTTATTTCACAGTCATGGTGAGCTATCATAAAAAATAAATGAATATATGAATAAATTGTAAATAAAAAAAATACAGACATCAAAGCCTCTCCTCTGCAATCGGCCATCGTTCCTTGGTCTAGGAAGCACCTTCCAGAATATACTGGATATTCAAGGTCCCACATAATCAAAGACTTGAGCCCATATATGATAAAATATATCAGATTTACCTTCTGTCAGATATCCCACAGGAAAAAGGTGGATTATGACCCTTTGATTTATAGGCGTGGTATTCCTAACAGAAGGAAACTGCTTTCTCCCAGAAACCCTGAATATGGACTCAGGTCCATATAGTGTGTATAAAACTATAAACCTCAACTGTAGTTCCTTAGCTCTGCAACACATGGGGGTAGAGGTAAAGAATGAACTGTGATTATCAGTATTCTGACCTTATTAACAGGATTAGGTACCGGCCATGAAATACAGTTAGATAGTTCCGACATTTAATACAGCTTCTTTGCCAATGGCATTACAAAATGAAGTGTTTCGTTATCAGTCGCAGCGAGCTGACAACTTAGTTTTCTGTGCCTTAGAATTCAGGGCTTCTTTTTACCACATGTAAAAAATTAGGCCAATGAGTTCTCTGCAGGGAGGAGTGTAGAATATGTGGGAAATAAAGACAGCACTGGTGCTGGACTGGGACTTCAACAGATATGCAGCATCAGACATCACATGAGTGGTCACTTAACGAGTAAAGAGGCTGCTTTCCAAGGGGAGGGGAAGATTAAACTCCACACACACACACTATTCAGTGATGAACTGTGAAACAGCCATCTGCCTAATTTTCTTATTAACGACAGTGCCTAATGAATGTCTATGAGGAGGCAGCATTTTGATTGAATGATTGCAATGTGTGATCATCACATGTGTTAAAGATTTGCTGCTTTTTTCCGAGGGGGCTGATGATGTGTCAGCACTGCCAAAAACAGGACGAGGGTGGCTACTGTAGCTTTGGCAGCCACCAGCTTCCAACGACTCGCATCAAAATGCAGTCGGTGTGTGAGAGATGACTGACAAAACAAACTGTTGCACTGTTTGGATAGATATCTCAGAACAATCCTTATCTGGCCAACAGCGTCACTGCACTGGCAATCTGTTCATAACATCAACAAGCAGACACCAAATACTAGCAGCAAATGCACACCAATAATGGAATAGTAATGCCTAAGATATAAATAAACTACACTAGTACCACCCATAGATGCATTTATGTTGGCATCAAGTAATAACATTTAATGTGGTCAAAGCAGGAATGTTTGATAACGTAGTAAATCAGGTGATTCTTCCAGCATCTCTTCCTGTCCTCATCTGAAGGAGGACACATATGCTGATCCCAGTTTGAGAAGTGCGGCACCAGAGTGCAGTTACATTTCACACAGCCATCCACTGTGACACCAGGCTGCTACAAAATGACAACACACCTCTACACACATCAGAGAACCGTTTCAAACATAATGGCAATATAATTTCAGCCTTCACAGTGTGAGATACAGTTGAATTATGACTAAAATAGTGGAATTGAAGCAACCATATAGATGGCTTTATCAAAAATATTTTTAGGATTATTTGCTTCTGTCTTTATTATACTAATTACTTGATAGAAAAAGCCTTCCACCCATCTTCTGCGTATGGCTGCAGATTTGTGGTGCTGTGTGTTCACATCATGGTTGCTCTGCACAGAAATGTGATTTCCGTGTCTTCATTCGTTGAGCTGTTGTTTCACATGCTTCACTGTGACTGTCTGAGCTGTGTCGGAGCCATAAAGACCAGTGATGTGATTGGCTGAGCAGGAATTTATGAATCACCACACTCTCTGATCTATATTTCACTTCACCCAGTCCTTTGTGCTGCTGCACATGCTGAGCCTACATGAATCTAAACAGCAGGTGCTCTTAGAGAAAACCACACAATCACACACACACACACACACAATCACAATGCAACAATGCATGTGTGTTGCCCATGAGACAGGCAGATGAAGACAGACAGAGGCGGGTGTGTGTTTAGAGGTGGGGATCTTTGTTGGAAAGATAATAATAATTCATGTTAATAATACCATGTAGCTTTTCTCAGTTCTTTTCTGGGTGTGTTCATGATTTGAGAGCAGATATGAGTGAAAATTGTGCATGGGAGAAAACCTGATGTTAGATTTGACCTGGATTTTAAAAATCTGGAATCTGAAACCGTTTCCTGTTGCTTCATTTTAGCAAGGCTACGCGTTTCCTGGTGTAGGACATACACTTCATTTACTATCCCTAGTTATATAATATTCAACAGAATCCTCATCCATAATAGGAAATGTGTCTTCACACTTCCACAGCCGAGCAGTATCAGACCTGTCAATCACATCACTGAGTTAGTGGGAAAGTGACCATCTCATCTAGTGCAAGCCAGTTGAACCAGATGTATAACTGAGCCTGGTAAAGGCAGCAAGTGTCCCAGCCAACATGTTTACCAGTGCTGAAGCATGGGACACCATGGCAGTCACACAGATGCTGTTCAATAATGTCAGGATCATAGTCCCACAGTGATTAATAATGCACTTAAAATGATTAACAATAAATAATTAAAAGTAGGTAAAAGCTGAGAAATAAAAGAAATGTAATTTTACATTATGGGGTTGTTTTAAAAAAGAACTGTTGATATAATCAGATCTTATGAAGAGTCAAAACAGTTTTCATTAAATCTACTTTACACACAAATATGTTGTGTTCAAACAGCAGATAGATTCTTGAGGTTTCACAGAACCTTTCAAAGATCACATATGGCATCTGCAATTAATCACAAACCAGACACCCATCAAGTGTCGGCCATTTTCTACAGCATGCCATATGCTTATGAATACATCTCCTGCCCACCCCCACCCCCCCTATGAAACCATTGGTCTCCATTCATTCTCACTTGAGCATAGACTTGTCAGACATGTGCCATCTTATGGAATTCCTCTCTGTTTATATTTTCACCTACATGGAAAACAAAAAAACATGTAGGTTGCATTAGACAAAAATATGGAATGATATGTCAAAAGACACTGTGGAGTTAAAGCTGGTATCCATAATAAGTTTGACAGTTATCACACTAGGTTTGTTTGTTTAAAGCCTGAACCTGAGTCTGCTGATCCTCCATCAGGACAGCAGGTCCTCTAACACTGGTTGGTTTTAACTGTGGTTCTGATGTGTTTTCCATCATTGTAGCCTGATTTGCTGTGGGCACAACTTAAACCACAGTTTAAATACATATAAAGCAAGTACTCATCTCTCACTACCTGCATTAGTAACACAGATGGTGAACCTCTGAGGATTTCACCTTATATGTGAGCACCTATGGGTCCACTATGACTATGAGCTGCTGTTGAGAAATATTGATCAGCTGGTCTAGGCTTGGTGGTTCACAGTGCCAACAACTGAGGCGTTACCTGATCCGTGCATCAAACTCAGCAGCTGAAGTCCATCAGAGCCTGATTTCATCGGCTGGAACAAGTTTAGCTTGTTGCTCCCGAGTCCACCCTCAACCCCCCCGCCCGCACACTGTGTTATGGATATCAGCTTTCAGCTTGTCCTTTGACTCCTTATCATACTTGAATCCTGAATAAACCGCATTCCACATATAGTACATGACACAATATTATTAATATGTTTTGTGTTTTAATTTTGTTCCTCTTCCCCTCTGCTATTAGTTAAACTTAAGCTGTGTCCCAATTGCATACTACCCACAAATTTTAAACGAGGTGGTTTTTTCTTTTTGGTTTTTTTTTTTAATGGGGGGTGGGTTGTGCAGTGCGTTCACTCTGCTGAAGTGACAACATAAATTCACTTGATGTTGAGTAAGGAGTAGTAATGGATACTACTGTGTCACACCGCAGTGCGCAGCAGAAGAAGTAGAGAACTGGCCGTAGCGTTCCAAAGTCACAGTTTGACTGATGTCTGTCTGCATGCATGTCGTATCACATGTTGTTTCCTGCCAGTGCAAACTGTCACGTTAACCTCGATAAACCATTCGTTCATAGTAAGGGATTGGGACACAGTGTCCGTCTCCTATTTTTCTAACATTAGTCAGTCTTACCTGCCCTCAGTTTGCTGTGTTGTTTCTTTTCTACTTTCCCTAAATGCAACTTACTTTAAGCATGCATCAACATCCTGCAGTACGACTAAAACAAACCCCCTCCCACCCCAAAAAAAAAAAAAAATTAATAATAATAACCCATTCTCAGCCAGTACCGTCTCTCTCTGATGTACACCCAGACTGCACGGCCGGTTCATGTTTAAAGACTAACATTACAGATAGATTTGTCATCGAGAAACACATGAGAGAGGATCCCGTCCTCTGGTCGAGTGCCTCTCTCAGCAGTGTCTGTTTTCTATTGTGTGCATCTGGTTGTAGTGTGTGCAAAAATTTAAATGGCTTTGTTCTTTCATCTTAACATATATCATTTGGTAGTTTTAACTGGTCATATTTTTTGCATTTACCCAATTGATCACTGGCATTTTGGTTCTGATTATGGTTTTTGGCTTATTAAGTATGTTTGGTTTGGTTTGGTTTTTTTTGTCAATCAGATAATATTTAAATCACAGTGTGAAATCCTTTTTGATATAATTTGACTTTTTGTGATTTGGAACTGCTTCAGTGACTGACTTGTGTGTTTTTTTTTTTTCTAATTTTTGACTCTATGCTTTCCTGGCAAATACGGAATTAAGAAAAAAAAAAAGAAAAAAGTAAAAAGTAAAAAACAAAAGCTGCACAATCAACTCAAGTACTGGCATTTTGTAAACATATGCTCAAGCCCACAAATTAGTAGATGAAGCAGTTCCAGATCCACTTCTCACATATCTTCCATTTTTTCAGATTTTTTTTTTTTTTTTAAATCTATTTTGACAAAACAAATTAATCTTTGCTGAGTAATATTTTGACTGTAAGACAAAAAACAAAATGAATTGCATGGCGAAGAAGTTGCAGTTTAGGGTTTGTCAGACTTGTCAGTGTTAGATTTCTTCTGTTCTTTTCTGTAGATGGGCATGTATATTGCTCATTGTTTGTATATCCCCATCCCTTCCTTACAGCCAAAAGCTCTAATGCCGCCCGACCGCTTCGTACTGCCTTTACATGGACATGGCAACTGACTTACACTGTCACCCTCATCACCCTCATTTCCTATGTAGTGTGTTCATAGGTCCCACCCCTTCTTCACCTTCTCCCTTGTCTTTAGAGATATTAAAATATAAAGTCATCCATCCATTCTACACTAAAGAACAAATGACAATTTAAGCAAAAACTGTAACATGAATAGATTTTAGATAATATTGAAGTCTATTGCAATGGAAAAAAAATGTAGATACACATTTTTTTGTAAAAGCAAATTATTTACCAGGAAAAAGCAAAACATAAAAAAAACAGAATTATGGTGTTTATTTTTTGTTATGTGGTGTGGATGTATGTGTTGTTGCCTCCCTGTACCGTCATGTTTTAAGATAGAACACACTCTACAGTGGATAAAAATGATATTTAACGGTACCAAGTGGCTATCCAACATTCTTACACAACTTTTCCTTTGTAAATTCTTTTCTTCATGCCTAAATCATGCGGGCAATTTGTTGATGTAAGTTGACAATATACAGTATGTATGTTTTCATTCTCTCTGAAGTGTTTTTTTAAGATGCAGTTTGTAAAATGTGAGAAAGTGTGTAAAATGTGTGGAACATCTCAAAATCTATAGGTTTGTGTATCGCACACTAAAAGCAAAGTGGCTAAAAGGTATTAAATGTAGCTGTTTCAGCAGTTTCACGCCACTGAATCTGAAGCTACGGGAAACACCAATCATATGAAAATAGGTAGGTGTTAGTTATGTTGGGGGGACATGTCGCCCACCAAGCTGTAAACTGCTGTCAAACAAGTGGAGAGAGTTTAATATGGATGCTAGAGATGAAAAGCACCTCTTCCTTTTATTCCAAATAAACTCTATTGTTGTATCATATGATTCAATAGGATCAAATCCTTTGGTGCAGATTTGTTCCAAGGAAACCCGACTGATTACTAACATTTCATTCTTACATTAAATAGAGGCTGAATCACTGTTCAGCACTTTATATGAACACAAAATGCTACATGTACTACCTCAAAGAAATATTGACCAAATCAGAGACAGTATGTTCGTACAAAACATCTGAGTGAAGCTGCACTTTTCTAATATTTCAAACTGCATCTCCAATCAAGCTGTGGACACTGACAGCTGAATCTTTGATTGTGTTTTATTGTTTGGAATCATAGAATAAAATGGCCTTTGTTTGATCTGCAGAGTTGTGTGCCTGTGAATGTATATGTTGATGTTTGTGATAATTTGTCTCATATTCTTTTTGGTTTTAACTGATACAGAATTTTGGGATGTGCATCAAAGATTCAGTGCACACATGCTTGATGGCTGTGTTTATATTTTTCATGTCAATGGTAATTTGAATGTTCACTCCAACGACAGAAAAAAAAAGGAACTATTTGCATTACGTTGTATAATTTTCCGTACATCACATATAATCTGCAAAGACGTACAAAAAGGTAGGTTTTGTAAATTTGTTAAAAAACACACATATATAAGCACACACACACACACACACATATATATATAAAGGAAAAAAGAAAACAATATGATGCAGTGTCTACCAAAGCCCATTTTCTCTCTGAAGCAGCCAAGCCTCCACCTCAGCTCGTCTTCAGATTCATCATGGAGTTTAGATTTGAGTTTCAACATTACTCTCAGTTGGAAATAATCATTCTGATCAGTAGTAGTAGTATAAAATAAGATCAGGTTCAGATTTATATTGATCTGTTAGCCCACTGTGTTGTTAAACACACAGTGGATGAAAGTACATGTACATGTGATGTCTTTCATCCAGACCAGTGTTTCTCAGAGGGTGAGCATTCAGGTGACTTTGCTCTGCCATTGACATTGTACAAACCTAAAATTAAAGTGATAGTTAAACAGGCTTTTCTTGGTCACAGAGCTGCTGTTGTGACAGAACCTTACTTATTGAATACAAACTGTATAGACCACAAAGGGCTTTTTTTTTTTTTTTTTTTAAATTGTCAAGAAACATTAAAGTGAAGTCCAGTGAAAAAGCAACGGAGGAGAAATGAGGCTTCTCATGAAACTAACATAACCAATTGTTCCCTGTTTTTAGTTATCTGGTCTGTAGCATCTGGAATGTCTTGGTAATGAATACTTGAAACCACAGGGCCTCATTGTGTTTGCGCAAATTTGATCCAGACTTGTCCCTGAACAAACAGATTTCTAAAACAATTGAATTTTAGGTCACATGGAAATTCTTTGGTTTTTGCACATGGCAATAAAGACACTTGACTTTTTCTATAATTATTTGCCTGGAATGTGCATTCAATTTTATATCAAATCCTGATTCTCCAGATTTTTCTCTTGAGTACAAAGAAATCAGTGATTTGCAACCAGTTCACTGATGGAGAGATTTTATCATTTTTCTCCTCCCGTTTTTTTTTTTTTTTTTTTTTTTTACAAACAGTTCAATCTTCAACAATTCACGAAGGCTACAAGGTCAATCTGTAGTTGTTTGTCTCCTCTCACTGAGCCTCCAGAGCAGCTCTACGCCTGAGAAATATCTGTAGAGCTATAACTCTAATTTCCTGTGTTACCGTACAAAAAAAATCAAAAGGTTTAAGATGATCTGAGAGCCATCGAGCAGTGACTCTACTGCTGCTGTCAGTCTCTCGTTTCTGTTATGACAGCAACCTGTGTTCCTGTGTCTGGAATAATACTCTTTATTTTGTGTAAATCAGTATGACTGTATGAAATGAGAAATGAGAATGAAAGGGAAAAATAAAAGACATAACAATGACTACAGCATCTTTTGACTGTAACTCAGTTGAATACATTTTCATTTAGCTCTTCAGGTTTATGAGTTTGCATTAGAATTCTGCACATTCCCTTAGAAGTTTCTTGAATGATATTGAGAAAGGATGAAGTATCCCTAACTACAATGAGCATATTGAATTTAAAGCAAACTTTGCTTGATGTTCATGTTCTGGCTCATCTCCTAAACCTTTTGAAATTTATGTCAGGCTTTGTATCAGAAATATGTCGATTGACATTCTAAGTTTATTGTCATGTGTTTAGTTGTTGCCTGTTTTGTTTTGTTTGGTCCAGATGTGTCAAATTTTGTGTATCTCATAAACTCCCATGCTGCCCTCTAACCTGTCTGTCTCCAACCCCAGGAGCTGAGTTAGTCATCCCAGTACTTGAGGATCCATTAGCGCACCCCTCTGTAGCTCCTCGTGCACCCTTCATTCCCACTCCCTCAACCCACCACCCACTCCTCACCATTATTGAGACCACCAAAGAGTCCCTGTCCAAGGCCACTGAGGCGGGGGTACCTTGCTTGTCGGACCGAGGCAGCGATGATTGTGATGATGATGGCTTGGTGATATCGGGGTATGGCTCTGGGGAAGCATTCAAGTCTAACCTGCCCCCTACTGATGATGAAGATTTTTACACGACCTTCTCCTTGGTAACAGATAAGACCTTGTCCACGTCAGGCTTTGAAGGTGGCTACAAAGCTCACACGCCCAAGACTTTTAGACCTAACAAACCGTCAGTCTCCAGACGCAGTAGGACTACCACTACCGCCATACTACTAACCGCCGACCAGAGCCGCACCACCGCCACCTCTGCCTCCACCGCAACCCTCCACAATGCTCCGGCCAAACAGCCGGCCGGCAAAATGAATAACCGCGAGCTAAAACCCCAGCCCGACCTAGTGTTGCTTCCATTGCCCACATCCTTTGAGGTAGACAGCACCAAGCTGAGGGGCCCATTAATAATCTCCCCAATGTTCCGTAATATACCCACAGCACTCCCCACAGAGCCGGGCGTCAGGCGAGTTCCAGGGCCCTCGGAAGTGGTCCGTGAATCTAGCAGCACCACCGGGATGGTCATCGGAATAGTGGCGGCCGCTGCCCTGTGCATCCTCATCCTTCTGTATGCCATGTATAAATACAGGAACAGGGATGAAGGCTCCTACCAGGTGGACGAGAGCAGGAACTACATAACCAACTCAGCTGTGCAGAGCAATGGCGCTGTGATGAAGGACAAACAGCAGAGCTTGAAAGGCAGCAACAAGAAACAGAAAAATAAGGATAAGGAGTATTATGTGTGACTGTGAGACTTTCGTCAACACAAGCGAATGAAGACAGAAAGCACTAAGAGAACATTTATTTATCAGTTTCCTTGTGAGGAGCTATGACAAATGATGGTATAACATGGAACTTGAATAATCTTATACTGTGCTGAGTAGTTGAACTGATGATATGTACTGTAATATAAAGCACACTTACTATTGTAAGCATAATGACAAGGCTAAATAGCAACTTTAGAGATCTTACTCTTCTATCTGGTCAGAGACGTTATCAGTATAGAAATATTTCACAGCTACACCATTCTCCGAAGTGACTTTTAGAGCTATGTGATCCTTGGCATTAAACAACAACAACAACAAAAAAACAAAAACAAAAAAAAAACTTTTTGTAAAATTGTTAATTACAAAAGGCTCATAATCTTATACATTTTCAGCATGTAAGCAACATGTAATGCTTAAAATGAGGGGGTCAGGCACATGATCACTGTAAAAGTAAAAAAAGGACTGCTGTATCAGAATATGAGGAATTTTTATGGTTTATACATTATACAAGTGTGGTGTCTTACTTATTTTTGCTTTAAGCAAAAGAAGAAAAAAGTGACAAAAAGAACAACAAGAAAAAAAAGTTACTATTTCTGTGTATAAAATGAAAACCAAGTGAGCAAATTGCCACGGGCTGAACTCATAGAACCTGTTCGCTCGCTGACATCTGATTCACCACAATTCTTCTCATTATCTGACAGACAGAGCGACTGTCCACTGTCTGTGGAAAGAAGTGGCCGGTTCTCTTGGTAAGAAGCAGCTGACTGTGAAATGCATGCCATCCTAATTCTACAGTAAAGTACAGTACAGTAAAAGTCCAGTATACAGTGTTCAACTCGGACCATGTTCTCTTTAATGCCAAAACAGTTCTTCATCATCAGATCAGAACTTAGCCCTTCCCCTCTTTCTGAACCCTTCAAAACGTTAACCATGGGAACAAAAAAAAAAACAAAAAAAAAACAAAAAAAAAACAATCTCTCAAAGAAAAGGGTCTATTATTGGTGCACAGCCAGTGGTGGTTTGGTTTTATGTTTTTTTTTTTTTTTTTTTTGCAAAACTGTATGTCGGTTCATTGCCTATCGTTCTCTTTTTCTATGGAGGTGTCAGGAGGAAGACAAATGCAGTACTACAACACTGTTAACAAATGTGTAAAAAAAAAATAAATCAAATGTTGAAAGTGTGAATTCTATTCTGCTGTCACACTCAGCTGTGTCAAAAAAAAGAAACAAGAAATTTGTTTACATATTTTATTACACACTAGCTGTTGTACTTTGTAGGTAGAAAATTGTACATATACCATGACAGTTGTAATTTTTTAGTACCTCTATTGTACAGACAGAACATATGGTTTATCAGCGTATTTGACATGATGAAATCTATTAACTGTTAATTTACATGGCGAAAGACTTTAATCAGAATGTGGAGAATCATATTGATATTCATAAAGAATAAAAATGTATTGTTAGCCTAGAGATCTAACCAGAGATGTTTCTAAAGTTGCATGAATATTTAACTACTTGCAGTTGTCCAACAAATACAAGGTGCCCTTCCTTCTGTATCATGGCTTTCTTGTTCTGGGTTACACTAGTGTTATTTCTTTTTGAAAGAGAATAAAGTCAGAGTTATGACAAAGACAGAAAGACGAAGAGGCTATAATGGATGGGGCTTAAGTTTTTTTTTTGTTTTCTTTTCTTTTTTTAAAGCTTAAATGGTGTTTTTCAGGTGTGGCTGGTCAACCTCAAATCATTGTCTTGTCACTTCTTTATCATTACTTAACATCTTGTTTTGACAGTATTTTACTGTGTCTTTATGTTTCCATTTTCTGCCATTGTCATTTAACGATGTGGAGCTGTTTTTCTTTTTTTGCCAGGAATTCATATTTTTGTGTTACAATTGTTACTTTTCATTACCATTTTCTTTTTCATCAGTTTGATAACAAATAAAACATTTGTTTTTTTTCCTCTGAGATTACACTGTAGTCCTTGGGTAAATCCAATCCTGCTGTTCCTCATGGCTGCTATATACTATACACCACTTTGACATGCTTCTGATTCTCGGCATAGAACCAGCTTCACTGGCCAGGACGAAGAAAGCGAGGCAGCTTTAAAGCCCCTGAAAATTTTGCCTCAAACCTTTAGTTTTTCTCTATAACATTAAATACTGTACTAGCAATGATCACCATTCTAATGCTAAACCATCAGGACCGTGTGGGTGCGGTTTGATTACTTTTTAATTGACGCTCAACATTATCAGAAATCCCACAAATATCATTAGAATTTGATTCAAATGTTGTTAAATGACATCACCATTGTCCAATCAGAAAACTTTGTGCAGTTGCACGTGTTGAATAAAGCTGTTGATACTGGAGTAGTAGCACAGTTTGGTGAAGGTGCCATCCACACACTGGCATCAGATGTGACTTGGGAAAGAGGCCATTGTCATGGCAATGTGTTTAAAAAGTTCCACTCCAAGTGACTTACAATGGATGCGAGGGGTGAGCCCATGGCTTTACCCTTAGTTTGCTTCTAACATTTCCCTTCACATGAAATATAAAGTTAAAAGATCTGATCCAAGCTTTGGTTTGTTCTGTTTTACAAACTGAGGTCGTGTGTTAGCACCTGTTTAATAACAACACAGTGTTCAACCCTCCACATTATGTTGTTGCTCCAAGACAACATAAAGTCTCTAATGATGTGATATGTGTTCATCATCATGTTACTAGAAACTTTATGTCATGTTCTGTTCATGAAACCAGTTTGAGACGACTTTAAATGAATGTGTAAAACATTCCCCACACCATCACATCACTACCACCACCAGCCTGGACTGTTAACACAAGGCAGGTTGGGTCATGTCTGCTTGCCTTTCTGTCCGCTTCAACCAGTCTGACCTCTGACCTCTCTCATCAACAAGGTGTTTCTGTCCTCAGAGCTGCTGCTTCACTGGATGGTTTTTGTTTTCGGCTCCATTCTGAGTTAAACTCTAGAGACCGTTGGGTGTGAAAATCACAGGAAATCAGCAGTTTCAGAAACACTCGAACAAGCTCGTCTGACGCCAACAACCACAGACAAAGGTCTGTGTCTCTGAGATCACATTTTTCCTTCATTCTGATGTTTGATGTGAACATTAACAGAAGCTCCTGACCTGTATCTTTAGGGTTTTATGCACTACACTGATGGCTGATAAATTTATACAGCCCGGCCACATATATACTGTATATTGCTGGCCTGTTATCCACATGTCCACTAATCTAAAGGTTGGTGGCACTACCCCTGGCTCCTCCAGTAAGCATGTGGAAGTGCTTTTGGTCAAGATACAAAACCCTAAATTGCCCCTGATGGCTGGTCTGTGCTATCAGTGTGTGAATGCATGCATGAATGTGCGTGTATGGGTTAGTGTGGCATGTAGTGTAAAGCACTTTGCATGGTTGATAGGACTAGAAACGTGCTATGTAGGTGCAGGCTGTTTACCATTTACAGTGGGGTCCAATGGACCTAAACTGTGAGTATCCATTTATCGCCCCAAGTCAGACAGCTTGATGGGACAATGGTATGCTGAGTGATACGGATGCATTATGATGTAAAATGCTGAACTGAATGGTTAATGGTTTTATCTATTTATACTGACTGGCAATGAAGACCCAGTTCATGCAACAAAGGGTCAATATGACAATCTTAACATCTCACTGAGGCCTCAGTGATACTGAGTCTGATAATTGAATTTACAACAGAAGTATTACCTCCTCCACAGGTCCTAGGGTATGATTTCTTTCTTCTTCTCTCACAGAAGTGAATATGTTAGCCTTGGATTGTTGTACAGGACCTGACTTGAGTTTAATGTTGTTGTTTTGTTTTTTTTATCACTAATTATTTGTGCTTTTTTCACTATCCATTACAACTGTTACCCTTCCTTTATCATACCTATGTGATGATGATGAAATCATCATTCCAGAGCTCCGTCACACCTCTCTGTTCTTTTGGGGGCAGGATGTTCGATTTGGGCTATTTGGCTCGACTCAAAATCTTGGCTACATCCCCTCATGAAAGTGCACCCAGTGCACATTCTTTATCCCCTTCTGGGGTATACTGAGGCCTTCCTTGTCTTGCTCTGGGGTCTCCTCCAAGTTGGACGTACCCAGAAAACCTTCATGAGGAAGCGTCCAAGAAGCATTTTAATCAGATGCCTGAACTTTCTCAACATAGTCCTTTTAACTCAAAGATGCAGCATCTGTGCTGCATCCAGATATTCAGCCTTCTGAAGGGTGGTTCCTGCTGTGCTGGATTTTTGTATCAGCCATTTTCACAATTGATCTCCAAAGCTCATGACTGTGTTGAAAACTTATGGCCCAGCTCTCCCTTCATCATGACCCACTGCTGTACCAAACACGTCTGTTCTACAACATCTTCATTACTGCCTACATTTCATGAATCCTCCTGCTAATCTCACAGTCCATCTCACCCACACCTGTGGACAAAAGCACAACATGCTAAATTCCTTTTCTTGGCAGCAGCTCACTCCAGTCCACTGTGTTAGCCTCAGACCTCAGGACCAGGGCTTCAGACTGTTCCACATTCAGATGCAAACGATCCCAGTGCAGGTTAAGGTCACATGCTTTGATGTGGCTGTTCAGAACAGCTATAAAACTTTTGCCTTCAAACATGGTTGGACAACATGTTGTACAAACGTGTTCAAGCTGAACCCCGGCCTTAATCTTGTTAAAGATACATCACTGTGAGACTGTTCTCCCATCCCAAACAACCCCATCAGTCGTCTTTGCAAGCAGCTTATTACAATCCATACTTACATTTTTTTGTTAGGTAACATTTAGTAGTTGCCGTGCTAATGATGACGAAAGCAAAGGAGGAAGCTAGGTGACGTAGCAGATAGAGCAACAAAGTCAGCATTAAGGGGAGGTTTGAGTTGATGGATGTGTCAACAGAACACTGTAAACAGGAGGATGCTATTTGTCCCCCTGTGTGACTCTGATAATCAACATTGTTTCTTTAATTCATCATTGTCCCACAACTTTAACCACAGGTTTATTATTGTAATCAGGACGATGAAGGTCTTCTAACCACAATGAGGTGTTTATTTCACACCAAAATCTTTTCCTAAATCTAACCAAATAGATTTATGCCTAAACTTAACCAAACCATGACCCTTTAACAATCTTAACCCTGTTTATTAATTGTTACCATGACCACAAAGGTCCTGCCACTGGTATCCTCCTATGGCTCATATCTGAGCATAGGGATACTCACCCTATGTGGAAACTGGAGATGACTGTTGCTGCCAAGAGCAGAGGTTTTGAAAATGGCTCAGTATTTTTCAGGTATTTGAAAGAACAAGAAAACCATCTATCAGCTAAAATCCTGTTAGATGCTATTTCCTAAACACTTAGCAGGCATGTGTGTGAGAGACGCACATCTGTATAAAGGACATGTGTCATGTGACAATGGATGTGTGCATAAGTTAGATGGATCATGTGCATGACCAGGTATAGTGGGGTGAGGGGAGTGAGGAGGTTGTAAATAAAGGGTGTTCAAAGTTTAAGAAGTTTACATATATTACCTACACTGATCACCTTCACCTTTGACCTCTCAACCATGGATGCTGCTACATCAGGCGGTCAACCTTTCACTACCACGTCTTCATCATCACGTACAACGGTCTTCAACTCGTCAATATTATTTCCAAGTTGTTACAGTGACAAAATATATAATAATATCAGAGAGTGTCTTATTCTACTGCTTCTTTCATTTGAAATGGAGTGGTGTGTGCACCTGCTGTTCGTGTTAGGCAAAGTTGTTCAATGATCTACGGCAAATCGACAAAAAGATGTGGTTTTCTTAATGTTGCTGACAAAAAAAATGTACACTGTCTGTCTGACAACATCAAATGTCTCGAGGACAAAATCTCACATTCCGGACTCAACAACTAATCGAAGATGCCGGAGGAACATACTGACGAAGACCGCACAACGATGTGGGAATGTTCTGAATGTTCTGAAATGATCTGTCACCACCTTTTCCCCCATGTGCTGCCAACATTTTGAAGGCTACCACATGTCTGGGAATCGAAAATATCATCTCTAAAAAAAGATGAAGGATTTAATCATCCATGCCAGAGGCAGTGTAGTTTGTCTGTGAGAAGCCTTTGCTTTACTACGAGACCTGTGCCCACATATTTAAAAAGATATAGATATAAGAGTTTCTTAAAACCAGTTTTAGATAAAAGTCTGCATGTTTGTGTAAAACCTGTGAAGTTATTTGGCGTTACAGATGCTGTGTATCTCTGGCAACAATCACTGCAGAGAAAAAAAACTATGTGAAAGCTTTGCAGATAATTTGAGCTCATTTTATTTGTTGCTGTGACTTGCCAATGTTAAAAGAAGTAATAATATTTTTTCATACAAATGAATTGTCTATCACACGACTCAGATGTTTGGTCTTTAAATTTATTTTGCAGAATATGTTTTATTTTCCAACAAAAGGTGTAGAGAGAAAATATATATCTATCACCAATAAAGTGGAAAACTGAACTGTGATCTGTGTTCATTTCTGTGGTATTCAAAACATACAGAGCTGCAATGGATGATGGTACTTCTGAGGTACAGTATTAACACAAACTGTGCTCTGCTATTATTAAAAAGCACCATCACAGTAATAAGTAAAAAAAAAATAATATCGGTTATTCAAATAAAAAACTTCTGTGCTTCATTCATATGCTGATAAGCATTTTCCATGAAACACAGCTCTAGTTTGTGGTACAGATAAACCATTTCAGGTGGAGTTAGTGGAGATGAGTGAATATTCAAAGTAGAACAAAGGTGTTCAGTGCCTGTTGATGTGCACTGATGTCTTCTAAATATGCTTAGGCCCACTGTCATACTTCTAGTTTGGTGATATCTGAAGTCAGAGCTTTGTGCCTGGAAAGCTTCATACTTGATTCTGGAAAGGAATTTTATATTAAACAATCTCAATCACTGACGAAATCAGATAAAAATTAAACTACCTCAGCAACTAATGAGACACAAAACTAACATGGTTGAAGATCCTAAAATATGTGTCCAGGTGTAACAGTGGTCAATTCACATCAGCATACAGTTAAAACAACACCTTCTCAATAAGCCAAATGGAGTGGAGCGTTTTCAAAATAAAAAATATATTCTGCCATAGAAACTACAAAACATACCCCCCCCCCCCCCCCCCCCCAAAAAAAGCACTGCTCTTTGGCTATGTAGTTACTGCATTCTGCCTTCGTCTTGTTTCCCAGGCTGCAGTTCCTGCTCTCCGGCTTGGTGATCTGTGAGCTGTGCTGCCCTTTAAAGGCAGAGTGCTGCCACTACAGAAGCAGTGATGAAGAGAAAAAGAACGGGTTTAAAGGGCTTAAAGTGGGTATTTTTTTTATTTACAATAGTTTTAATTAAGGTTTGCTGCGCCTATCTCACAAGTTAGGTTTCACTTGCTATAACCTCGTTCATCTGCCTAGTTATCTTGTCTTTCTATGGTAGAGAGTGCAGTGAGGATGGTAACAAGTCCTACACGTGCTGTATTTATAAGCCCCTCCTCCCGGTTTGGACATCGAACCTTTAAACAGGCTGACGTTTTCCTCTGAACCCATGAACAAACTGTGTTTCCATTGACAGATAAACTCATTCACATTCTGCCTCTGCGTAGATAAAGACGTCAGTGGAATTCTTTCTTGTGTTATTTAGAAACTTTAAGATTATTTCACGTACAGCAGCTGAAAAGTTGTCCGATTTGTGGTGGAAAATTTGTTGTGTTTTTTTTTTTCCCCACTTTTCCCCTCTGTTAGTCAGCCTCAGCCTTTTCTTTTCCGACATCCAAGACATAAAGACAACATATAAAGCTGTTTCAGTAGCAAACACTCTCCTTTATTTTCCACTTGTGTTGTTTCTCTCCTTTTCACACACTAGAAAAATGAAACATTGCACTCAGCAGTAATGAAAAAGTAGATGAAAAGGAGAACAGGGATGTCCGTATCAGTTCCAGAGATGTAAAGTAGTTTTAGCAGATTGACAATGAAAGCAGATGTAATGTCTCTGTGTCACGTTGACCAGGTGCAGTTCACATCCGACCAGAGACTGAGTCAGGGACTCTTTCGTCAAAGGTTTTCATTTGCACACCTTTGTCACTGTGACCAGAACAAACCATCTGCGTGTCCTGTGGAGCTGAGACGCTGTTACCTCTGTATAATGACTGACAGATCTACACCAACCTCAACCACAAGTACCACACAAACCGACTGACCTTCAACAGTTAACCTTAATGTGTTAGAAATATTCTCAACGTGTGAACAGGTCCACTCAGTAATGAGTAATTAGTAATGCTGCGCCTTTGAGTTAACTGGTAATTAGCTCTGGTTACAGTGCTGATCTGTGCATTTCTAAGGCAACTGAACTGAGGCACAGAAGGCCACAGTTTTTATGCAGTTGTGAGGAAATTATTTAAATTTTTGAAATTGGTTTTTACAGTATGATTTTGGATTGATTCCCTGGATGTCTGCTTGTCATTTGCTGAACCATCAAGAACTGCTGCTCTGTCTCTCTCTCTGTCTCTCTTTGGGCTTGTCCTGAGGTCACTTTTTGACCATGGGCCTGTATCACAAAGCAAGATTAGCAGGTTAGCCTTCTTGGGGGCTAACCTGCTAATCTCTGGACTTAACTTTGGGCTTAACTTTTCCGATATTCTGATGCTGCGTTTAAGTGCGGTAAATTGTCATGGTAACCTATGCTGCACGGTTAGCCTGCTCTGGAGCAGCAACTCCAGAGGATCAGATCAAAACCTGTCAACAGCCATGGCCATCATTCCTACAGGGGCCTGACAGGGACAAAAGAGTTAACAATAAAGTGACAATAGTAAAGAGCAACAGATTGTTTTGCTATTCAAGGTTTTCAATGTGTCCACTCTGGTTTTGTCATAAATAAAGGGACAGTTCACCACACTGATTAACTACATAATGACCATTCTAGCTGTTATTACTGTGCAAAGATTCTTTCATTCCCAACAACTTTTACACTCTACGTGACTGACATGACTGAAGCTCTGTTGTCTTATATGAGAAATAATCCTCACACTGTTAAATAAATTAATTATAAATGAATCTTTTCAGACATTAACTACTTCTCTCTACTTTGGCAGCACAAGCAGTCACATACATACATACATATATATAAGAATTCCAGCTCTTCTTATAGCTTTGGCCTTTTTGTTTTAGATTATTTCTAGTATTTCCGTAGTTTCTTATATTATTCCAGTTGTATATATGATCATATTCTTTGTATTTCACCCTGTTAAATATTATTAAATATTATCCCATTTCATCAATCATGGTTGTGACGACATCGCTTGGAATGAACAACTGCCCCTCAGAGGCAACCTCAGAGTGAACAGAGCCCATTGATAACCAGCTTTCGTGATACAGGTTAGGCAACGTTACGCTCACCGGACAAGCAGCTAACAGTGCTAATCATTTGCTGTGAATGCAACCAGAGCTCGAGCTGACTGAGAGGGCTGTTCTTAGGCCACTTAGGTGCCAAAAAAAAAAAAAAAAAAAAAACATTTAATGCAATTGGTTTTTTTTTTTCTTTTAGAATTGTAAACCTAAGCTCCCTGTACTACCTCTCCTGCTGTGAGACAAGTAAATCCTCATACGTAGATAAAAAGGGTCTTTAAATGCATCTGGCAGTAGTGCTGACCTCATTACCAATACCATCTCAGAAATTTAAAGCTAAGCTACAAATGACTCTGCAGCTCCATTAGGAATGCATGTTAGCTCATCTGAAATTCACTTTCTTCTGGCTCGTTATTGAGAATGCAATTATTTCCAGTTACTGTAAATGTAAAAGAGAAAGCGTTTGCCAAAGATCGTGCTGGCGCTCAACCCCTGCCCTATCTCGTAGAAACGCCTGCAACAGCAAATATGTTTTAAAAGAAACATAATGCCAATCTGATTTCTGATTTGTTTTATCGACATAATGTGGAAATATAGTTGCAAAGTGTCCATCCTGTATATATCTGCAGTTTTTTTCACTGGTTTTGAAATTAAAGTTGCTCCTGGCAACTAACAGATGATGAACAGATGATGGACAACTAGTAACAATTTAGTCATATATGAATGTAGTGTCTAGGAGATAGAGTCATGGGACTGCAATCATGCAAAGTTAAAAAAAAGATGCTCACACATTGCTCCTCACTGTTTGGGACATAAGGTGCTATTATGATTAAATGTCATGACCTGTATGCATGCAGTAATTCACTGTGCCTATGGAAAGTATTATGGAAGCTTTTATGTTTTATTGAATCTAGGAAGGTGTAATGTGGCTTTTTTGACACTGAGCCTTTAGTGCTGAAGTAAAAACCGGCCTCTTAAAAACAACCTAAATGAATTACAAATTTTAAAAAAATACAAAATACTTTTTTTGGATTAGTATCCACACCCTTTAATAGGACACAACTAAATCATCAGTGGTGCAGCCAACTGGTTTTGGAGATCACGTAATTAGTAAAATGGCGATCACCTGAGTTTCAGCTGAGCCACCAGAGAGAGAGAGATGAGAGAGAGACTTAAATGGGCTATCACATGCTCTGGTTCCAAATACTACACTGAGAGATGAAGACATTAAACTCATCGCTGTGAGAAATGTGGGCCTGCCTCTGTTTGTCATTGTGTGGAGACATCACTGGGGTATTGTGTTTGGTACCTGCCTTCTATTGTGGAAACTTGTTTTGTGGCTAAAATACCAGAGAAGCCCGGTTCACAAAGAAGTCTGGTCAGGAAGGGCAGTAAAGCCCTGATGGACAGAGGGGATATTCTGTTTTTATTCAGCATAGATGACGAGAGAGGCTGCTGAACTGCACGTGCTAGCAGGAGGTGAAGTCCAGAAGCCAACACTGCATGGCCCAGTTCTGATCTGCCACCAAATCCATGTTCAATATTTACGCATAAGTGCATGAAACTACACGATGCGCTTCTTATATCACTCGACACAACTCTCAGGTTTTCAGAGACCAAAACTCACACTAAACACCATCATCATAACACAACCATTCCCACCATGAGGCAATGGCAGTGGCAGCATCATGCTCTGGGGTTACCTCTCTGCAGCAGGCTGAGATTCATGCAGTCAAAGTCAGAGAAATCCTGAAGGAAAACCTTCCTGCAAGAAACCTGCCATTCGGGTTTGTTTGTGAGCCAGTACACCAGGGCATGTAGTCAAAGCTACACAAGAATAGCCTCATCTCAATCCAGTTGGGACTCTGTGGCTGGCTGTACGGCCGTGATCTCCATACAACCGGACAGAGCTTGTGCAGTGTCCAGTGAAGCATAACCCGCTCTAACCTTTAGTAATTATTTATATTTGCTCCTTGGTTCCCATTGGAAAGATCGATTGTCATTTTTACATGTAAGGGTGTGTTTCTGTTGATCAGTGTCAAAAAAGAAAGCCACATTAAATCTACTCTGATTCAATATTGTAAACATGAAAACTTGATAGGTGATAAATACTTCTCTAGTCACTATAAAGAATGGGAAAAAACACCATACAGTAGAGTTGTCAGATGGGTAACAATGCTCAGTGTGCACTGCATGAACTAACATTTTTCCAAAGAGAAAGGAGCATAGGTAAAGATTAGACACAAAATTAAGTTGTTGACATAGTGCATAAAAACATTTGACCACAGTAAAAAAAAAAAAAAAAAAAAAAAAAAAAATCTAATATTAAGATCTCCATAAAATACTTACAAACCTATTCCTTTATCAAACATAGTTGGGAAATAGGAATTTGTGATTTTTCTTCCCTATTTCAGTTATTTGGTTTTCAATTTCAATGGAAATCATGTAAAAATAGGATTTTAGCAGCAAAAGCAGGCATAAATACAGATGAAGCACGTAGACTGTCGCCTTCATGTTGCATCCAATCAACTTGCTGCCTAGTCAATGTGGATCACCAGTGCACGCTTTTAACACGTTCATCTCAGTTTGCAAAGACTGGTGTGTGAAAAGTTGGCCTGATTTCAAAAGTAAAAAAAAGACTGCTTCACAGTTCTGCCTTTTAAAATGGAATGATTTTTTTTATTTCCTCACTGAAGACAGGGAAATGTCCTCCTCTGGACTCGTCCTTGATTACACCAACCGTTTACCAAAGCTCTGTTCCAGCCATTGCCGCACATCCTTCAGATTGTAAAAAAAAGGCCCCTTACCGCCCAGGTAGGCAATCTTTTTCTGCTGCACTATGCACACCCGTTCGTTGGACACACCGTAAGCCACATTGGCATTGTTGTCCATGCAGTCGGCCACCAGCTGGCACTGCGGCGGCAGGGAGAAGTGCTCAATGAGTTTGCGCGCCGCTCCCATCCTCTCTTCCAGGTTCTGGTGTTTCCGTACACTGAAAGAGTAAGAGCCCATAGGAGGGGCCACCCAGCCGTCTGACGGGTGAGCCTCGTCAATGTACACTAACAGGAAGTCAGCCACATCGCTGAAGTCCTCCACCAACTTCCGGAAAGCTGGCAGGTGACTGATGAAGGGGGGTCAGGTGGCTGAGCCAAAGTTGACCACCAGAGGGCGATCTGATGACTCAAAGTCCAGAAGGCGGCACTCATCCCCATTTCGGATTCTGGCACCAGTTGGCACATTGGTCATACTACTGATATTGCTGCTACAACAACCATCGGGCACCTTCACCACTTTAGAGTTGGGTGCTTCGCAGCCAAGCTTCACCTAAGGAGGTAAAAACAGGGATTGGTGTTTATCTCCTTTTTTGTTTTTGTTTTGTTTGACTTTAGCAACTGTATATATATTAACTGTATATATATTAACTGTATATATTGCATGTCTCTGTGGTTTCACAGTTGTCCAGCTCATCAGTTTATTATTTTTCAGCCTAACTGTCCATTACACACACACACACACTTTTTTCACAACAGTATGCACAACTATTCGTGAAATTTGTTGTTTGCATGTAGTAGCAACAGATACATAGCACAACAACAGAAGCTAATTTAGACTGTTTATCTAGTGCAGCTACGAGGCTGGTAGTGGAATCTTGGAAAGAACTCACCAACATCGGAATAACAGTTTGGGTTTTTTTTTTTTGCTGGTATTGGATTTTTTTTTTCTCACTGTTATTAGATGAGGCTGCCAAACTTCAGGAACTAATTAGAATCATAAAGGTTTGACTCATGAAGGTGGTTCCTGCCCTAACAGGTAACAATTAAACTGACGGTGGGGGGGTGGGGGGGTGCACTCAGCCTGTACAGGCCCACACAGCCCTGCATGGAGGTCTGATCAGGAAAAGTGAGTATGAAACCAGTTTGGCAGAGTGAACCTCCTGTTTTAATAAACAATGAATCAATGAAAAGACTTTTTCTGACAACCTGACAATGATTAAAGTTGACCAAAAAAAAGTGAAACACTGATATCAATGCATCTATTATAACCCAGTTTTACATTTTCTTCTGAAGCTATGCAAATCAATCTTGAATTCATTTCACTTTATTTTGACTTTAAACCAGCCAGCAGCTGTATGATAGGGTATCTTACTCTGACAGGCTGCTGACAGGTTATATTATACTGTAGCAGCCAAGTGCAACAAGCTAAGCTGAGGGGTGACAGTTAACTGTAAGTGCAACTAATCATTTACCAGTGAGACGCTGTCAAAGGGCTCATATGGCACAGAAACCTACTAATGACGAAACCGTGCCAACGATAAAGCGAGGATCAGACTGGTAAACCATGAAACCATGCCAGTGGATTATTTATTAACTTATTTATTTATTTATTGTGATCAGGAAATTGTGACTTTCTTTCTGCAGTTGAGCTTGGTAATGACTGCTGGGCAGTATATAGTTTATGTACAACATTTAAACATATTTAAATTAAAATAAACCGGCTGCATCCATACACAGTGGCATTTATGTGACCACAGAGAATACCGGCGGGAGGGGGGGGGGGCTTAGAAGGTTTAACGGGCAGACCCCCCCCCCCCCCCACCCCCCCCACCACCACCACCACCACAGGAAAAACGAGAAAAACAACGAGAAAACAATACGAGGTCAGGCGCTTTGTCAAGGATGTGGCCCTAATACTAGGTCGTAGGTCAGACAGGTGTGCGCTTAGATATGTAAAGTGTAAATGTTTAATCTAAAACACCGTGAGGAGCATTAGATGAACACGGGTTCATCGGCAGCAAGTTTACCTGCTTATAGGCGTCCAGGAGGAAGCTGTTCCAGATGGAGCGGAGCCCCGCTGAGGTCAACATGCGGCGCCACTCTCCAGAGCCGGCGGATCTGGAGCTGCTGAGCAGCGACACGACGCGCTTCACCAGCACCACGGAGTCGTACAGGACCAGGAAAAGACAGTTTGAAAAGAAACCGGGTAGTATCTGGAGTGTCACCAGCAGATCCTCACTCGCCATTCCCATGTTTCCTCTCTCTCTCTCTCTGTCTGTCTCTCTCTGCGTTTCTATGGCGGCAGGAGAATTATTTCAGGCTGCCTCTCATTACGCACATGGCTGAACGGCAGAACTCAGTCGCTCCCCTCATAGTTTTTATTATTATTATTATTTAGCTGTGCTCCGCGGACTGCTCCAGACTTCGCGCACGAAAGGACGGAGGTGTATATCAGGTACGTGTCGTGAAGCGGTGTGGTCTGTTAAATCCCCCTTCAGGTGCTCAGCGCCCCGAGGCCGCTGGAGCTCGATCTCTCTTCTTAGAAGGACGAACATTGTACTTAATATTAAGCCTCCCGGCTTATCTTTGTAGCAAGATTCTGACGTCAGATGCGGTGCGTACCGTCTGTCCCCTCCTTCCTCCTTCCTCTCCTCCCTCAGCTCTGTGCACAGTGGCTGAACCAAGCCGCAGCTCGCCGTGTTTTCCCCCTCTTCTGTTCTCTCCTTCTTTTTGTGTGTGTGTGTGTGTGTGTGTGTGTGTGTGTGTGTGTGTGCGCTGTCAGGCAACTGTAATTTTATGATCCAGTGGAAAGAATAATAGAAACGCACAGTTACACAGCCCGGTGCAGTGTCAACAAACTATACCCAGAGGTTTATATAAGTTATGATCTTCACCCAGGCAACATTTGCTCTGTGATTTGTGGACGGGACTGCGAATGTTACAGGTGTAAAATACCAATGTGAATTTAGTTTTAACTGTATATGGAACAGTATTATTTACTTTGATTTAAAATATATTTGATTCACTAATCGAGTATCTGCAATAGCTGTCTGGATTTTTTCATCATAATAAAGAAAACATGTAGTGAACAAATCTACAGAGAGGGAAATTCTTACCTGTGTTATCCTTCTGCAAAGTATCAAACTCATTTGATTAGTTTTTCTACCAAAGCTTGGCTTATGGCAAATCAACCCTTGTGACCTCATAAACCATGAAACAGAGTTTAGAACCAGCCCATGAAGACTAGGGAACTCTGTGTCTCTCCTAAACTTGTGGCTTTTTGTGATGGAAATCTTGTGAGCTACTGGAAGAAGTTTCAGGATACCCCAGATATCTTAAGCAGAAGCCTTTACTCTAAATGAGTAAATAAAATACATAAATCAATAAAAATAAATAAAAACAAGTAAATAATACAAAATTAGCACTGTGTAATGCCACCCAACTCCGAAGGCTTCCGTCTTGGTAAACCACATTTGACCCCTTACTACCTCACACTTACTATACATCCAAATAAGGTCATTCTTCTTCATGGAACCATATCACACCCTTACATGTGCGAAGATTAGATTAGGTACCTTAATCCTAAATATTAATATTATAAAGATTTTACCTAAATCCTGTTGTATTTTCCCCAGGCTGTTTGTTATGGCTGTTCCTCCAGGCTACCCTAGTTTGGACCGGGCCAGCTATCAGAGTCCCCTCAGCCATCCTAGAGACAATGAATTACTGCTTTTAGGACTTCTAAATGACCTGTGGGCATTAATGCCTAATACTACCTTACTACCTACCTAATACTACCTAAAGACCTAGTAAAGGAATAATACTTAAAGAAGGAATAATTCCCTCACAAGGTTTAGATCAGGGTAAGAGTATAAAACCATTTCTAAAGCTCCGAGTGTTCCCAGGAGAGTACTGAGTGTCAATACTTTCTGAACTCACTGCCTGAGTTACCGTAGCTTTTCTGTCAGCCCCAACCAGTCTGGCAAATCTCCTCTGACCTCTGTCATCAACAAGGCGTTTCCTTCCACAGAACTGCCACCCACTGTATGTTTTTTTATTTTCTCTAGGGATGAGCAGTTTCACAAATATTCAAAGCAGCCCGTCTGGCACCAACGATCACGTTACAGTCAGAGTGACCGAGATCACATTTTCTTCTCCATTGGGATTTTGAGATAAACCTTAACGGAAGCCCCTGGCACGTATCTGCATGATTTCATGCATCACACTGCTGACTTTTACTCAGCACCGGAGCAGAGAGCTGCAGCAGCGCAGATTACACTGTCACAGGTGTGGTTGCAATGAAAGGCTGGAAGATGCACAAGACCTGTCCTGATGTCAAGAGGGGGAAACCTAGGAGCTATATGTGTGTGTGTGCGCGGAGAAGCTTACTGGAAAATAAACGGGGGAGATGGATTAAATGGTGACAGTTCTCCAGATGCCAGAATTACAGTATATATATATATATAAAAAAATTACAAAATACAAAATAACTAGTACAGTTCTATAAAAATATCTTTGATGCAATACTTTTTTTTTTTTTATTGCAGCAGAGAAATATCTCTTCTATCAAAGAAAAATGGGTCAAACCTTTAACCCTACCCCTCTTTGCATTTTAAGTCCAAGGAGTCCAAATCCTTTTAAGCATAAGGTCTTTATATTAGGAACAAGATCAGCTTTACAACATTAGCAAATTAATTTATTTTTAACTTCTCCACAGAAACAAGGAAGGAAAATCCAAATGGAATTCTGGAATGGAAAATGAAAAAAAGTGTTCTTCATTCACTTCATCCACTGAATATGATGTATATTGATTTTTTTCCTCATAAGAGTTTTGTTGTGCCACCAAGAGCTAACAACTACAAATGATGACAACAAAGTAAAGAAACAACATTTTGGTTTTTTTTGATGGTTGACATTCACTTTGGAGACGGTTAAAATTATTTTTTCGGGACGATTCCGATACAACAGGAAAAAAAAAACGTGTCTGGATCTCAGAGCTGTGTGTGTTTCTGTCCTTCTCTCCAACTTATTCGGTAAAAGCCACTGGCATTGTTAATTTTTAATTTTAATTCTTAAAATTTAATTTAGTTTCACAATGATGTGCAGAGGAATTCTGACTGTAATAAAATTTAGATATTTTATAGATCTGAATGAATTCATGTGAGTGAATGAAGTTGTCTTTTTAAAAGGCTAAGAACACTGAGGCGCAGATGTTTTAAAGTTCAATACTCAGATATTCAGCGAGGTTCATTCTCAATAATAGATCTGTCGTGCAGAGCAGGATAAATCTTGAATGATGTTGCACAGAGGTTATTTTTACCTCACAACGAGCTGAAGTTAACAACCATCTCAAAAGTGCACGGGAAATGGTCACGAGAGCTTTTCACTTTTACTTCCTTTTCAAATTTGAGTTTGTACTTTTGCCTTTTGCTGCCTCCAGGCAACACGGCTGAATAAAGCAGGAGCCCTTCCCGCCCCGACCGAGTCTAAAACTTGGCCGTGACAGGCTATGATTGCATGCATGCATTCAGTGTGTGGGGCTTTTCGGTCGTCACACATCTGCATTTGTGGCTGAATCTGACTCAGATGTGGGACACAGAAAACAATGGGCTTCTTAACGCACCCGTTTAGACTTCAGGCTTGTTGACTCACACAGTGGATTTGATAACCCACAAGTTCGAACAACAGCAGAAGGAGTCTGTTGCCCTTGAAAACCTTATTTCCCCACAGCCCCCCCCCCCCCCTACAAAACTGCCAATACACTATGCAAACACACAACATTGTTCAACTCAGAAATTCTTGCTGTCTTTGTCACCATGCCCCGTTTGACACTCATCATTGTGAGTGCCTTGGCATCAGACATAATGAGCCCAGAGCTTTGTGTGGAGCTGGGACAGTGAAACAAATCAGAATCAGGCCCCCAAAGCCTTGGAGATGAGACCAGGGTGACACTTTCTCAACGTCTGGCTCTTGCTCAGCGGTCTCTGCCAGCAAGCTCCTCAGTTTCCAAACGTAGTGCCGTGCCTGTCACTGAAAATGCGCATGTGCACCATTCCCCCTGGCGAGAGAGGACCCGGAAAAAGGGTCGTGCCGTGGAGTTCAGTCGACAGCCACGCTGGTGCCGCACAGACAGCAGTGTCACAGCTCACGATGCTGAACTCTTAGGCAGGATATTACTCCCTAAGGGAGCCGTCCACCAACTGGCAGTCGAGGAGATGAACTGTGGCTTTTATTTTAGGCATTTCCTCACTCCCAAATCAGACAGCTGTTCTCAAAGGCCAATGTTGGACCTGAGAACAGTAAACAAAGCATAACAGAAGATTTTTTAATTTTTTTATGTTAAGACTCCGTCATCTGTTCAAATCTTTACAGAAAGGAGACTTTCTGTCGTTTACAATAGATTTGAAAGATACTTTCTTTGAAATAATATCTTTTGCTTTTCAGGACGGGCTACGCATTTTGCATTATCCCATTTGGCCTCTCTCTTTCCCCAATAATATTTTCAGCGTTTGTGGACGGGGCAGTAGCTCCTCTATATGTTTAAGGCATCAGGATCTTGTCGTATCTCGACCTTCACATCCCGAGGGAGCTGCCTCTTTCTCAACCACACACTGCTCAGTCACCTTCACAGTTTGTCTTTGTTTTCCTCTGAGAACATTGTCTTTTTGGGTCTCAAGCTAAACTCTGTGTCCACAGATGCACGTCTGACCTAAAAGGGACATGTGATAATTATCACAGCTGCCTGTGTGGTGCCCCCAGAGACACACAAGCAGAGTGTGATTATTTATGTTTTTTCTCAGTCTGATGGCAGCAGCATCAGTCGTGGATCCCTTGAGTCTGCTCAGCGTGAGACCTCTGAAATGCTGGTTTATCAGTCAGCGAGTTCAGTGAGGGATCTCTAATGGTCACACTGTGTTACACACAATGTCGAGAGACTCTGTTGTTCTGACTTAACACTCCATGTGCTAATAAAGAAAGATGCTTTCTGCGAGGGTTGACCGCTCAATAGATGGACAACACGAGGACTGACACGTCTGTGTACTAGAGATCGAGATGCTCTGATTGGCCTTTGATTCAACGACACTTGATTTTATTGAGGAATCACAGTTAGGGATTGGTACGGAAACCTGGTATTAAACAGGCCCCGGGTCTAAATTAGTAAAGACCAAAGTGGAGAAATTAAGAAAATACACTGTTTTCTTAATACTGACTGTCACAATCATTTCATGAGAAGAGGTAAAATATATTTTATTCCAACTTTATGGGCAGGAGTAGATTTCCTGTCATTACTGCACCATAAAAGTTAAGGTATTTGTCTATGACGCATTTTCACTATTCCATATGCAGAACATATCTCGCTCTCACTCGGAGTATATGTGCAAAGGGTGGGGGCACACACACACACACACAAACACGGGGACACACACCCTTGTGTGGCAGCTACCTTGCTGAATCCTCATTCAGAGTGAGACACAGAGAGAGAGAGAGAGAGAGAGAGAGAGAGAGAGAGAGAGAGAGAGATAAAGAGAGAGCACGGCCCTTCACCTGTTAAATTATTGACATAACATAATTATAGCCCACACTGGGTTTCTGCTATGACTGTACAGTACACGTGTGGCCTCCACATGCTTTTGCTAAAATACATATATATATATATACACACATATATAACTATTTTCCTGTCTGAGTCATGCTCAGATACAGCCTAGACACTGAAACTGTAGTGCAGTGAAAGTTTTATGTAATGTTGCTGCTCTGATGTCTTTTCACTGTCTATTTTTCCTGGAAACCTCGTCATGTGTGAAAAATATGCGAGCAGGCGTGAGCGTGTGATTTGGGGGCTGCAGGCAAACTGCTGCACAGTAACCATAGATTATTAATTTACATACGGCACATGTGACAAAATAAAGTCTGTTCTTAACAAAAAAAAACAAAACAAAAAGAACCGATAAGAGTATTTTTAAAGTACTGGATCGATAAGCAGTGTTGGTAAGTGTAGTTTTAATGTTAAATCTTCTATCCATCTGCTTAAATCTGGAAGCTAGCTGCTTGGCTCCTGAGATGGAGCACTGGTTAGGCGACAGTGATGACCCCATTTGGTGGCACCAGCTTCAGTGAATGGAATGTGAAATTTGGCAGCTTTGTCCGTGTACCAATCCTGCCTTAATGTCGCCCCCCCCCCCTCCCCGATAAGCAGAGAGTGAATCTGGGGCCTAATCCTGATTTTCAGCCTAAGATTATTACAGCCGGATTAAAGCCTACTGTCACTGAACTTTCTGCATTTTGCCCTCTTCCTTTTCAGTCACAGCATTCAGAGAGCTTGCATTATTTTGTGTTAGGTTCATGTAAAACCCTATCAAAAGAGGGTTTGTCAAACTGCACAGTGTCAGTGTGGTACCCCTGAAGGGACTGACACCTCACTATATGTGTGTCAGTTGTTACCAGGCTTCACAGCATGTGTGTGCTGCTGCCTCCTGGGCTTTTATTTACACTAACTTTTTTTTTTCTATTTTTTGTTTTTGAAGATTTCTAGTTAATACAGATTATGTTTCATTTTAATTTAGAGACATGGTTAAAATATCATTTTTTTAAAAACTGATTTTTCAGCTACAGAAACAAATATTCATAGAAAATGAAGCTGTCAAGATGGTCAGAGCTCATTATTGGGATCTGAATGCAAATTCGAATACAAATTTTTATGACACAAGCATACAGATACTGATAGTACCAGTATATTACACATATAGTTGACAGTATCATTATACAATGGACAACGTTTCATGACTTGTGAAAACCTGTGCTTTAACACCGATCACCTGCTCTGTCTCTGTCCCTTCTCTCTCCTGGATCCTCCGGCGAGCCGCTCGAAGCGAACTATGGGAGATTTGAGTACTTTGGAAGCAAGTCAGTGTCCCTAACAAAAGACTGTCGGTGTTTTCATTGAGCAGTCCAGAGCAATCGAGTCTGAGGCTCCACAACATTCCTTTGTGTGGTATTGTGGTCCTGGGAAAATTCAGATTGCAGGATACTTTGTCTTTTTTCTTTGGAAACTGTGTAAATTGTGGCATGCCTGCTGGCATCCCTGCTGTTTTGAGCCTGTATGAGCCCGGCCCACTGTGGGATACTCTTTCACTGCTTGCACACATTTTATTTTACTGTTGTTTTTCATTTCTGAAATTTTAGCAGAACCTAGCCAGTCCCTTCTGCGCTTCTATGCAAGCATTTGTAAACCTTTACAAATGCTTGCACTTGAAACCAGGATCCACTGATGATGGTCTTAAAACTGTCTCTCAACAGAAAGAGTCAGCATAGCAACGGTTGTGAGCTACTTAGTTCTGAGAACATTTATAAAAAGTCTGTATAATGAGCGCACTAAAATGTATTATTTACTGACCTGCTGTTACAGTAATTCACTGTGAACATTTGGGAGCGGTTGTTCTAAATCTTTGAGTGTGTAAAGCTGGCGTGTAGTGTTAGTACTGTGTTAGCTCACTGTTGGCCAGGTAGGTGCTCATTTCGCCTGGATTGGTTACAGACCTGGCTGGCTATTTTTCAAAGTAAAGTAGCATAAATCATTGGTTGATCATTTATTCTTTGTTTTATCATTTATTCATTTTGTTGTAATTGTGTGCCTTTAGGACAAAGTCTGTGCTTAGGTGTATTGGAATGTGTGTAACTGAGGAAAGTGAAAACCTCATGCTAATGTGATCCAGATGTTCTGTGCTAAGACGTCTTTTCCCTGGCAGCTGTAACTGGACCTGTGCTTATCCTGATGGGTGATATTAATGAGCGCGAACAGGTTATGGTTTCTTTTCTTCTTCACTTGGTGAATATTTTGTTTTTTTATGGGCAAGTGGCCAATCAGGGCCTTTGAATTTGTCTCGAAGGAAACTATATATCACACTTGGTCTTTTGTTCAAGGAGGTGTCCCCTTGTAGGTACCTGTACCTGTACGCAATATACCTTATTTATGTGTCCATATGTACACTCTTGTACAGCTAACATGCTACTCAAAGCCTCAAGCCAATAGGATGTGTCTATTGTGAAGTGATAAATATCCTTTATTCCCAAAGGAGGGAACTTCATTTGTTTCCAGTCTTTTCAGGGTTATGTGGGGTTATTTCTCCTTAAATGTTGTTTAGGGGGCATCACATGTACAAGTTTCCACGAGCAGCACTGATAAAGGCCCAAAGTTAACTGTAAGAGCTGGTAAGAGTAGGAAGCACACACAGCAAGCAGTTAGATTTTCTACTAACAGCAAACATGCTAAAGCTAATCTATGCACGGCTCTGCCAACATAGCGTGATACTAGCTGTTAGTCATCTGTAATCATCTGTTCAACAGTCCAGGAACTAAAGCAAACAGATGTGATGCATCTGGAATGAAGATTTGTTTTTTGTTTTTTTTGCTGGCCTTGGTCAACAGTGATACTTGTGCCTTTCATCTGATCATCTTTCTTCTGGTTTGACTGTACTGTCGCACTCACTGACACACGCGATCAATCAATTACCAGAATTCTGATGTAAAATCTGATGTAACAATCATCAATTCATTGATTTTTTTTTAAGTTCCTCTTCTCTTCCATTTATTTATTATTATGCAAGACATTGAGACGTTTTGTAAATATGTACTTTGCGAAAGCGGTTTGTGTTTGGACCTATTGCCGCCCCACACAGCTCCATGGTCAGGTTGTTCAGCTTTCTTACACTGGTACTTACTCTGTTTATTCCATTTATTTTTATTTATTGTTGTACAGATGTGATTATTAATAAACAAGTGCTCTGAGTATGATGATAAAAAAAATGGTTTTGAAAATCCTGGTTTGGTCAGTATAGTATCTCCCAGCCTATTCTCTACTAAGAATAAGCAACTACTCATTAAATTTCATTAATTATCAGGTAGTTCCTGATTTGTCCCTCACTCGTTCTAAAGTAACTTACTCATGTTTTGTGCTCGTTTTAGTAAAGTGTGACCATGTGCCCAATCCCCTGCATCTGTTTCTGTCTATTCAGTCTGCAGCATAAAGGATTGTATCAAACATCACACTGTGAGACCTGGCTGCTATGCCTCTCTTACCTGTGCCCTTGTGCTCATTTTTATTCAGTGATTAGACATTTTCTTCAATATCAAAGGTAAACAAGTGATTGGTGTCGGCCCACCAATGGTTATAGTGCTGCTGTGCAGCTTGGCCAAAATGTTGAAGATCTAGTGCTATAAAAAAAAAAAAAAAAGGATTCAGCACAAGATGCCTCAAAAACAGAGGCCAGGTTACGGTTCACAAAAAATATATAATAAGAAATCAGTTTAGAATAAGAGCTCAGGAACAAACAAAATACAAACAACTGCTCATGACCCAAAGCCACCACCTCATCTGTCAGTGAAGGTGGTGGTTCTGTTATGGGTTGATCATGTCTAGCTGCCAGTAGAAACTGGTACACTGGCATTTATTGATGATTTCACTGCTGACAGAAACAACAGGATGAATGCAGATGCATTCAGGAGCATTCAGAGCTCAGATTCATCCAAATGCATCAAAAGAAGAGCTGGAATATCCTTTGACTGACTAAGTCAATCACCCAATTTTATACTTGCTGAAGACCAGACTAAAGGCAGAGAGGCCTCACAACAAGCAGGAGCTGAAGGAGGCTGCAGTGAAGGTCTGGGAGAGCATCAGAAGGGAAGATTAAAGCATTCACTGATATCTACAGATCAAAGACTTCAGGCAGTCGCTGAGTGCAAAGGATTTTCCAAAAAATATTAATTCTGATGATATGTTTGTTTGATCTCACACATATCTGTCCAATTACTTTTGACCCCCTAGACTTTGGGCCCCATATGTTGAAAGAGCTATATTTCCCACCCAGTCCTTTCTCTGCTGATGTAAGCATTGGCTCTATAATGTAGTATCCATTACCTTTTTCAAACTGAACGTGCTGAAGGACAGAGCATGTCCAAATACTTATGGTCGGGACTGTACATATCATGGGATATTGATTTATTTATCTTTATAGAAACTCCAGTTTCAAATCTACAAAGGAAGTTAAGGATTCCACCTAAGACGCTCACCCAGAAGCGTTTAAAAACAAAATATATATCAGAGATGAAAATCCTTTTATTCTGTGCCAACTTTCCATTCCAGGTATGGCTCAACTTCTCAGTATGCCATATATTCTGTGAACAGATTAACCGGAATGTTCCACAGCACAAGCCTCCATACGAATGCCAGATGTGTACTCAGTAAACATGCCATATCAGTCTAAAAACAGACACTGACTGAACGTGCTGATGTATCAGGTACCATCACCAAGAAGCGCAGCACTGCGTGCCAGCATCTTAACTGACTTTTCCGTTGTGCACCACAGGCTCAGATTTTGTGAAAAAAAAAAGTCTCCTTTTTGGCAGGAAGCGATGGGTTTATGGGAAATATGGTTTTAATACTGAGAAACACAAACTCAATGCTACACATATAGAACCTCAAACTCTTGATTTCTAACAGTCTTCTCTGAACTGTGTAATTAGCATTCATGGATACGTTGCAGTTGAGCCAACTGCAGAAAGGAATAGCTGGACAAGCTCGACAGGGCAACCACTCTTCTACTCTTGGCCACTAAGGAGCAACAAAACACCTCACACAGCTTCTTTTCATACACATCAGAAGGTAATGGTTTGGAATCAATAACCTTTTAGTCCCCTTCATCTGTACAACATACAAAGACAATCCTTATTATCATGTTAATTTTACTTATCTCTAAATGCTGGTGATTACAAAGATGCATGCTCAATAGTGTGATCGAGAAGACAATCTTTTGATATTCCCAAGCTGTAAATAAGTTGGTGTAATGTTTTGTAACAGAATTTATAAAAATGAAGACCAAAGTTGTCAAAGCACTACTTCAAGAGGGGGGTCATTTTAAGTTCATTATTATTCGTTGATTCATCCACGTTTCCAAGTGGGGTACAACAGACTGGCCTTTCTTTACAAGAGCCAGGGGCAACATGCAGGATTTGTTGACAGAGTGAGATTATGCAATGTTAGATGAGGTTATCCTTGAACACAGAGATGTGTTGATTCAACTCCAATCTCATTTTTGAGGTTGTAACACTTCACTTTGAACTAAAATTAGTTGAGTTATACTTTTATATAAAATAGTATAAAATACATTTTTAATCAGAATATATTTAATTTGCAATATAATTTAATCAAAACCAAACACTTTCAAAATTACCACAAAGTTGAATCTAACACAGTTGGAATAAAAAAAAAAACATTATATATTAATAATTTAATGTAATATACTGGATAATAATTAAATGTGCTTATTGCAAAGCCAATTAATCGAATAGCAAATCACTTATTTGTATTTCTGTCATTTTATCAACTGCCCAACAGGATACTATGTGGAACGAGGGGCAGAGTGTGTGTATAGGGGATTGTACTCGGAAGAGAGAGAATCAATAAATGTGACTCAGTGTGCTGGACTCTATTACCACCCTAACCCTCGGCTGGGCAAATATGTAACAATAAGCAAGTCTGTGCAGGTGGCATAACCTTATATAATGTTACGAAAGAGCTGGGTTGCATTTAAAGAGATCATCCGTGCAAGGTCTGCAGTGTGTTTGGCTACAGTTTGACAGTAGTCAAAGGAAATGCAACAGCCACTATTCACTGTGTTGTGAATAATTAAAGTAAAACATTAAAGAAAAAAAAAAAGGGTAAGATCGGCATAGGGGCAGCAGATCAAAAAACTAACAAAGGGTGGAGAATAGTTCTTGGCCCAACATTAAAACAATGGAAAAAATATATTTGTCCACAAAAAGACTCCCATATCGTCTGCTTTACACAACACTACCCTCTACTGTGATTTGGTTTACTACGTTGAAGTGGCAGAAATACGTTCTTCTGTTAAGTAAGCTAACGTTAAAGCTAGTTTTATTTACACCAAGTTAGACAAAGTACACAAACTACCTCTTAGTCTGGCACAACAAGAAAATCTTGAAGGAAAATATGCAAAAGGGAAAAACTGAAAAGATGAAAACCAAAGAACAGCCAAAAGTTAAAAAGAGTTAAAAACTGCAAAAGAGCATTAAAGTGTCAAAAGTGCTGAGGAACACAGGGCAGTCAGCTCTTTGTGTCGACCCAGAGGCCTAGGTGTCTCCAATGAGCATCCACTCCTTCGTTTCAAGGCATGGGGGAGGGGCTGAACCTTTCTTTCATCTAGGGAGATTAACTGAATTGTGGTTAGAGTACATGCTTCATGTTCTATGTTCAATTAATTTTGCATTTCATAACTTGGTCATATCAAATCACATAGACATGGGAGTTGGACCAGTTTTGTAAGCGAAGTACGCACTTATTTGTGCCTCATTCGATTGGTTCTCAAATTGCGTAAACTGGCTTTGTTCGTGATGTCTGGAATTTTCTAAAAGCCCATCGAGATATATTACAAGTGTCAGACTAAGCATGGGAAGTGCTTTGCTGCCATCCGCTGGTTAAAAACAACAACGCGGTTGGTCTTTGCAAATTTAGATGATGTACGTTTACTGCATATAGATAGATATTTGCATATAGAGTGGGTAAGTGAGATCTGATCACAAGCAGTCACTCTAGATGCATTCTAATACCAGCAGTAAACTGACGTACCGTCACTTTTAACCGGATCACCTGAGACGCTGTTAACGCCAGGTCTAAACAGGGGCCTCAGTCTCTGCTCCATGAGTGTGATTTTATCGTCGGGTAGTTTTCCTCAAGCCTCTTTGGGTTTGAGAAGGGTGATTCACTGTCCAGAGTTACCAGAGTTAATTCTGACACTTTTTTTGTGTGAGAGGTGAGAAGGACATTTGGCAGATTCTGAGAGTTTCTGAAAAGGTCTAATCAAAGCCACTGTTATCTGACAGTGGAATTTAAAGAGGAGGTTGACATAACATAAACATAGCATAACTTAGCAGTTACACATTTCAACAGCAAGTATTATGCAATGTTACCCTGACAGTGCACGCACCCTGAAGACAGCGGTGTTAGTTTAGTCACATTGTTATGTAAATAGCCACCTTACGTAACAGGCTTACTCAACTTACTGAAATGCAAACGGAATGCTTCCCAATCCTTCACCTTTACCAAACATACTAATAAACAATAATATGAGAGATTCATGACTGAAAAGTGTAATATAAAGTATTAATGAACTGCGACACACACTTTCCTCACATGATGTCTGCAGTGACTCTAGGGGAAGGGAGCACAGTGTTCCAAAAAAAAAAAAAAAAAAACAGCTCTAAAGATCTACACTCCCCCTGCTGGAATTCCATGGAAACTACATCAATTACTGCAGATGACATAAAACATAAAACATTACAAAACTGGGATACTCCTCACTACTGTGGCTGCCACTAAATAATTAAAACGTTATACTTTAAGAAAACAATTCAGTACATTTAAGCATTTGACAATAAGGACATTATTTCATATGTCACATATGTCACACAGGCACACAAGAAGCCACACATGCAAGCACGAAGACAAACAGACTGGGATGGATGGCCAGCATTGTGTTGGCACAGAGGGCATGAGCCAGGGGCAAAGTCTTATTTTCATCCTGCTCCTCCCCTTCAGACAAGGGATTAGCAGAGGTCATTCTAACCAGCACAGACACACAGACAGACTCTGAACGGCTGCCAACACAGTGGCTCAAAGTGGGAGGCTAGTCAAAAGAGGATTTGGTCTGCACTGAACAGAGCTTGACAGTCCTGTGTGTGTTTGTGGTCATATTTGTTTTGGTTTTTTTTTAGGGGGGGGGGGGGGCGTTCTCTATCCCTCACGTGGCATGTTTGAATAACTTCTAACATTCAGTGATTAAATTCCATGTTATTTGCCCTGCTCAGTAATAGATTATGACAGGTTTGATGGATTGTTCACTGAATTTTGTGTCATATCTAACACACAAAAGTAAATTCATATGAATTATACCAGTTGATGGATTTACATCAGACTGACATGCTGAATCTGGATCAGAGAGTTAGATGTTTAAATCAAATATGGTGAAATTTGAATTGATTTATAGGAACCCCCATGGCTGGATTTACACAAAACTATAAGATACATCTGCAGATCATACTTGATATTCAGTTCATAGTGAGCTGCACAGAATTAAAAGAACCTATTAGAGAGATACAGCAAGTTATGAAGCATGTGAATAAAGTATAAAGTCAGAAAAGTGCCCCCAAAAAATACGTAGTATAATAAGAAAGTGGGTTTTGCAGACACTGATCAGCCACAGCATTAAAACCAGTCACTGCTTTTAATGTTGTGGCTGATCGGTGTGTGGAAGCAGAGCTGTAGCTTTTGAGGTTCTTTGTTTTTGCCTGCTCATTTTTGACCTCCTGCATGTTTCTGGCCTTTGTATTCTGCCTGTTCCATATTTGCCTGGTGCTCCTGCCTATTAGCAACCATCGCCTGTCTGCTCCATGAGTACATGTGGTTTGAAAAATAAAGGTTTGACCTGTTTGAACTTTTCATCAATGTCTCTGAATGGTGCATTGATTTCCTGTGTGTGTCTCAGCTGTGTCGTGTGTGTGGTTGTGCGTTAACATAAGATAAGAAAATACAACTAGACAATTCCCCTGCAGGAAATCGCGAGAGTGGTGTGCTGTGCCTTTCATTGTCTGTACTGCTACTGTAAAGCAGAAACCAAAGGACGGATAGAAAAGGGTTCGATTCACAGAGGGGAGAGGAATGATAAAAATGGGCAAGTATGGAAAATCACTGTAGGAAGGAAAGAAGGAAGGGAGGGTAGAGGAAGGATACAGAAAGGATGGATGGATGGGGGCAGAGAGAGGTTAGGAAAGGGAGGAAAAGATGGATAAAATGAGTAGGAGACCTTAAGAGGAGTTAGGGAGGATAAAGGATGGAAGAATATCAATAGTTTGTGTGTGTGTCATTTAAATAAAATTAAATAAAATATGAACAAATTACTTTGGGTCTATAATTACATCATATTCAGTTATATCATGAACATACTTCAACACAGACTGACCAGAGACTGGAAGTGACAATCAGCTAACAATCAGAAGAGAGCACAATAACCGCTAATACCGACCTCACAGTACAAACTGAGAATGGTAACCTTGGAAACAGCAGAATATCCCATATCATAAGAACCTAAAGTTAAAACAATAATTTGCTATGGATTCTTCTGTTAAACAAACACATAATTCAGATGCCAATAGAGATTTGAATTTCATTCATAAAATCACTCACTTGGTAAGCATACAGCTTTAAGACAGAGTCAGCAACAATCTAAATGAACACTAACTACTTATAACAGCACTATGTCATATTAGTATCACATCTTATGTCATAAGAGTCAACTCAGTTTGACCTTATTCACTATATATTGGAGAACGTCTGGCTAATTGAATCCAGTTAATGACACCAAATTACAAAGTACAAGGTTTTCTTCATCTAAGTGACAAAATTAAATGAGAAACATATAAGAAAAGAGACAAAGAAATCCTTTAACTTCAACCTGTAATTTTTTTTTTTTTTTTTTTTTAAGATACCATTTCTTTTAAAAAACACAGATACCAGCACGTGTTCAGGCAGTTTCTCCAGGGCTTGGATTCAGGTGCTCAACTTCAAGCGAATATACCCAAACTGGGTGCATCTTTACAGTCATCTGAGCTATCTGAGTCATCTCTCTGCCAGGCTTCCTTCCCTTACCCTGTCCACCATGCAATAAAAAAAAAAACAAAAAAGACAACACAAACACTGAAGCACTACAGAGTACAAGGTTTTCTTCATCCAAGTGACAAAGTTAAATAAATTCACAATGACAAAGAAATTTAAGAAAAAGGATAACTATGAAAACAAAATAAAAAAAAACTATACAAATAAATATGTAAAGTTCAACTAAAATAAACAAGTATATGAAAAAGTGCTAAAGGACAGAAAACTGACAATTTGAACGAACCCTTAACACTTAAACCTGACCCAAATAACCCCACATCGCTTGATATTGCAGTGAATCTTGTCTGCGATTTACTGTGCATAGCGCTTTACAGGGGTGGGAAAAATTCCCCTGTCGGGAGGCCTCCCTATGTGCCGACGCCAAAAAAAACCTAACAATTGCAAAACATTTCCTCACCGCACCTACATCAACCCAGAAAGGTCCTACTCCTGTCTCCCCTTAAAACAAAAGTTGGCAGAGTAAGACGAGCCAGTGTTTGACCTCAAAGTCCAACTCACTCTCCCTGTACAATAAAGCTTCTATCAAAACTTGGGTGGTGATGATGGACAGCAGTGCAACTATGGTCAGGACACAGACTGACCAGTCAATCTACATCAGACCTGCCTGTGTACCCTTCACCATTTAATGATGGAAAACTTAGCAACTTACTGAACTAACAATGATTTTACTCAATAGCAAAAAATGTGATCACAAATGTATCTCACACACCAATACAGATTTTTAATGCATTCACAAATCATCATCCATGGGCTGAATAACCGTTTGAGAAAGCCAACACCAGAGTCATATTTACAACTAGATCAGAACAGCAATGTTCTATCAATAATTCCATTTAGACCAGTCAAAATACAGGCACGTCATTATCAAAGTCCTAATCAGCTATGATGATATTAGAGAAGATACCACCAGGAAATAACAAGGTTAATCAACCGATTAAAAGAATTTACATGTATGCAAACAACCGCCCGACCAACAGACCGATAGAGAGAGAGAGACAGCCGATGGCAGCCATATTGGATGGACAGGAACAAATTCTGTAGGAGGAAAAGTTATGGCACGGCGGCCAGACATCAAAGACATGAAACTCATACCTCGTATAGCCTCTTGATCCAACGTAGTCAAAATCGACGCTACAATGCTGAGAGAGGGTTAGAGCGCAAGAGAGCGCGCGAGGGAGGGAGAGAGACAGACGGAAAAACGGTCGGGCGGACAAATAATTACGGCATGATGGTCGTGTGTGAGACAGAAAGAAAAAGAGGGTGAGACAGATTGGCACAGTGGCCGTGTGTGTGTGTGTAGGTGTGTGTGCGTGTGTGTGTGCAAGAAACACACACACACACACACACACACACCCCAGCAGCAGAATAAAAACTTCACTTACAATTAGTTGATTTCTTCTCATGCTGATCTGTTTGTGGACCTGAAAGAAGAAGAAGAAGAAGAACCAGCTCAGTCTGAGTCTGCAGGTCAGAGCCAGTTCACCTGTGAAGACAAGGAGTGGACTGATCCCGTCAAACACACACACTCTGTGGACATCAGTTCACTGAAAATAAATCCATCTGTGTGAAGATTTATACAAACACACACACACACACCTCACACTGAACAGGGAATAATCATTTCTCCTGTGATTGGTCGAGCTGATGAAACATTCCTGTCATAGTTATAGGTTGTATTGGAGACTGTGATGTGTGAGTGAGGATGACTGTGGTGAAGCTGAAAGATGAAGATTTTCAGACTGACTGCAGGTGGTTTAGAGATCGGCAGCATGTTCTCTTCACTGAGCAGTGGTATTTTACCATCCCAGCTTCACTCAGAGCGAACCACCGCCCTCAGGTTCACCTTCACCCAGGCCACTGCTGCACCTGTCAGCCAAAGCAGCAGGTGCGCTCCAGACAGCCACAGTCCGCGCACACTGACCTGCAGTCCTGGACTCTAATATAACTAATAAATGTTTATGTGGGTAAAAACTCTGAGGACTTACAGGCCTGTCTTCACATCAGAATCAGAAGCCTTTATTATCACTGTACAAGAATACAACGAAATTATAGCAGCCTAGAAGTGGTGTTACTCCAAATCTAAAAAAATAAAAAGTATGTACAAATAATCTAAATAAGTAGAAATAAAAAACAAAAATAGAAATAGAATAATACTTATAAAAATAGAACAGAATAGAACAGAATAGAATACAATACAATACAAAGGTGCTGCAGTAGAAAAAATAGTGCAAAAAAGACAGAGCTAATACAAATATTGATTGGTTGCACCTGGGAGGTGAACTGAGAGTTTACTAAGGTGAACTGAGGAGGTCACTGAGGCCTAATTATCTCTGTGCGGCTGCGCTGTCCCACCTGTCATATTCAGGCTTTATCTTTACCACATGAACCACATCACGGTCCAGAATTTAAATATGTCAAACCACCATAACTGAAGGAATATTTACTACAGAACCAGGTGAGCTCCACCTTAAAACATAACCCCAGGTGGCACCAGCGCAACAAGACGCCGTAAACGGTGACTGTTTTCGGAACCATGTCGTTGGCGCGCTGGTTGGGGCTCGTCTGAAATCGTGGACTTAAATGTTGTGTGTACTCACTTTTTGTAAAAAGTCCAGAAAGCCGTTTCCAAGCCGTCTGTCCAAGGTGAGCGGTGCGACGGAGACACGCGCACTGAGGCTGTGTGCGCGGGCGTGAGCACAAAGTGGCGTCTGTGGCTCACAGGGTGGAAAGGCCCCGGGCGTCTCTGTTGCAGCATCTGAAGCACGGACGTTCACAGTCTGATACACCTGGTCTGATCCACCTGGTCCGTTTCCCTCAGTGTGCTCACACTGTCTCCATACGCACTCAGTTAAACTCGGTGGAAGTCTGCGTCCCGCGCACACGCGCTCTCCTCTCCTCCAAACCGGCACGGTAACGGCGGACTCGTGGTGGTCACAGTGGTACCGTGGTTTAGCTGAACTACGAGCTGAAACCAGCTCCAACACACGGCGCAGCGTCCGGTTTTATCAGGTTACACTTTGACTCAAAGTCCCGGGTCTTTGCCTGATGAACAACAGCATTTCACAGATTTGAATAAACTCACAACCAGCGTCTCCGCGTCCCCCCTGTTTCTAGGGTCAGCCCGGCCTACACCTGCCCCTTTTTAAGTCCCACCCCTCTAACAACCAGGTGAGTCGTCATCTCTGATTGGCTAATGATTGGCCAGTGATAATTGAGCCAGACCATAAAATCACAGGCCATGTATTACGAAACAAAACATAGAAACTAACTGAAGTGTGCCATACTGCTAAATTTGGTATGATCCCATACCAAGTAAATACAGGGCCAGTACTGCTGATACCAGGACCACTATCAATACTTTATTACTCTGAAAACTTTTGTGTAGGGCGGAGCAATGCGTCATAATGACGTGAATGCAATATGCAAACTTGAATGAAAATTGAAAAATTACATTTTCATGATCATTGAATGATTTTGTGATTTTTTCAATTAGTTGATCATGATTATGATCATAATAAAACACAGGACAAAGATTTTAGGCAAATAAAATATACTTTTTATGTCAAAATTTTCCCTTTTATTGCACTTGCTGCAATTGCAATTGCTGACCACTAAATCTGCTACTGTTACTACTTTTATCTATTTTATATTTGACCTTTACTGCAGTTAGTTTTACTACTGTTATCACTGCTAATCACAGTAATAATTTGTCTGATCCTGTGAATGGATCTAATGTGCCTGCACCATGTCAGGACACTGGAATCCTCATTTTCTGCTTTTCTCCAAAAATCCTCTTCTCGATTGACATTGGAGTCAATGGAGCAGTTGAGAGCGACTCGTGGGTAAAAGGCAGAAAAACCGTAAATCCTACCGATAAAATAAAAACACTGTGTGAAAGAAGACAATTGCGGCTACAAAGTTGGAGAATATCACTGTTGTAGAGTAAAATTTGTAGCTGTAGTCGTCGTGTGCAAAAAAAAATTCTGAGAAGCTCCCACTCTAGGCTGGAACATTCCGCAATACACACCCATTATAAACTCTGAATTTTTCCAAAATCCCTTATGGTCAATAAAGGGTCACCCTTCAAAAACTACACAACTTAGGAAAAAAGTTGAATACACCTCGAATACACAGGACTTGCACACATTAAAAAACTGGTCTAACTCACATTATCCCATGTGAGAGGGTCTTAAGTCTCATAAAACAGCTTTATGAGCAGCGAATGGAACAAAATGTCGGAGGATCTCGTCGAACCTGAACTGCAAGAGGCTCTGAACAACAACATGACCCCTCTTCATGCTGCTAAAGTCCCAGGAAAAATACACTTTCAAGCTTCTGCTTGGCAACTCCAAGGCACCAAAATCAAACTATAATTTACACATAAGGCTGCTTTTTTGAAAAATCCCACTGTGGGGTTGTTGTATCATTGGTCTTCTGCCTTGTGTTGTTGTTAGTGGCGTGAGGTTAGTGAGGTGCTGAACGGACAGCTCCCATACAGTGCTTCATACGCACATCTCTTATCGCTGACATTGAAGTGGTTTTTATTTTCATACTGGTGAAATGATACGAAGGGTCGTTGTTCTCTAAGCTCTTGCTGCACCTCTGTCTCTGTCTCTGCAGCTGTCTGTCTCTGTGTCACTCTGTCCATCTGGAAAGTCTCTCTCTCTCTCCTTCCCTCACTCCTTGTCCATGTGGTGGTGTGCTTAGTTTGACGTCTTAGTGTAAACCTCTTTAGTGTCAAATGAGGTTAAAAAACAAAAACAAACAAAAAACCTTGTACAACCACAGGAATAAGACCAGCTGTCTCTCTTTCTTTTTTTAGACTTTCATCCATGACAGCTGCATGGAAGACTAAATTAACCCTCAGCAAAACGATTTGGATTCAGAACATAGGCAAACAGCAATTAAGCTACGTGTTTTGTCACTTTCTACTTGAGCTCTGCTGGACATATACACCAGGAAGTAGAATTCCTGACCTAATAAATGACTTTAAGTGAGTGTTTGAATGTGACACTTATTTTTGTCTTGTTAAAATAAATCTTTGCACAATGGTACTGAAGAGCTGAACATAATTTTAATAATTTGTTTAAAAGGGATGCACTGCAAATTTTTGAATGATGTCTCACTCTTATGTGGTTTGAATGCACTTACTGGAAGTCACTGTGGACAACAGCCTAATGAATGTAATGTAACATGAAGTAGTTTGTGTTGTTAGAACTGGGATTGGATAAATGTATTTAATCCTGTGCCTCTCACATGTATTTACATGACACCATGACAGTGGCAGTCCTTTAAGAAAATCATGCTCTGCGGTGCACGTGCAGCTGACACTGAGGAGATGGTTCAACTTTTAGCACCACAGTGACCCAATGCATACAACTGAGATACTGGAGTGGCTTTGGAACAAGTCTCAGACTGTCAGTATGTAGCTCGGGCCAAAAACCCAGACTTAAACCCCATAAAACATCTGTCGAGTTGGCAATTCACAGACTCTTCCATCCAATCTGACAGAGCCTGAGAGGATCTGTCAGGAAGAATGAGATAAACTGCTCAAATCCAGGTGTGCCGAGCTTGTAGAGATTCACCCAACAAGACTCAAAGCTGTAATTGCTGCCAAAGAGGCTTTCTACAAAGTACTGAATTAAGGGCGTGAATATTTTAATATGATTTTTAATATTTCTAAAAAGATGTTTTCACTGTCACTGTGAATTATTAAGAGCAGATTAATGAGCAAAAATAGCAATTTTTTTTTCTATTGTAAATCTACAACATGACGAAGTGAGCAAAAAGTGAAGGGGTCTGAAGCCACTGTATGTCACTGTATGTGCCGTCCCTCTGTTCTGCCCATAGTTTGTTATGTGCTGTTTCACTCACTCACTAATCACTAATGTGATGAGGACTTTTAACCTTGCCTGGCCTTCAGGTGGTTCACACAAGCTGGTGGGTCAACAACTGAAAACATTAACTTATGTAAAGGTATTTTAACAGATTCATTAAGTATTTGTTAATGTCTGACCAATGTGACAATGACTAACATATTTGAACATACATTGACTAACATATTTGAAAAATGCAGATTTTTCCAGAGGAAGGTGACCAAATGTGAAATTCAGGCTTTGTCAGTGTCTCGATTTAAATTATGAAACAAACTCAAGCAATTTGGATCTCGTTTTGGTGCGATACAGTGCTCTCCTCTTCCGTAAAGTTTCATACGTGATGTCATCAAAACCCTGTAACAAACATATCTTTAACGGTAACTGTCTCAGAGCTGCAAAGGCTCCACAGTAAAATCCTACTTGTAATATTCATTTGTGGTGTCCCTGTGCTTATTGTCCATTACGTCATGATGTCTCTGGAATTAGTTGAACACAAGCTGCAGCCTCCAGCTAAAGCAAACTGCTCCCTCACCCTGAACCACAGTGTTAGATTCTTTCACTCTCTCTTTATCAGTCTCACACTTGTTGGGCGTTTGTTTACCTCTAATGTCCTTAGAATTGTCTCTGGAGCGTTTTATAGTTGCTGTCTTAATATATTTTATCGATTTCACAAATGTTGTAAAAAGAAAAAAAAAATTACTGTGAGCGTTTTTTTCTCTTTCACTTGCTCTCAAAACATTGCAAGCAAGACTCACTCCTCTCTCTGTCATCAACAGTGCCCACAGCTGTTTAATTATTATTACAATATGGTTAATTTAAAACCACTCGGGCAGGCTGCTGACGTTCTACCGTCCTCTAAGTGCAATCATGCCACAGGGTACAAAGTGCTTTGCAGCAGAATCAAATGAAAGACTATAGTGTGATTAGAGAGTTATAAACAAGAGCGTGCATGTCTTTGTAACAGCGCCACTTTATTGTCAGGGTCATTTGTTCAAACACTCACATACCAAGCTTAAAATGAGATTTTTTTTCCACTGTTGACCATGAATGAATCTTGTGAAGAGGAATGATAAGCAGCTTTCAGAGAATTTTTGGTCATCAGTTTTGTCTCTCTGAGTCTAAATACCTAAATACAACAGACTAGTAGGCAGAAGTGGATTTCACATGTGGAAATCCACTTCATTTAGGCTGCACAACCAGTAGTAATAACAATAAACCAAAGTGATTTGTTGGAGCTAATAAAATGTATTAGGTAATGAAAGGTCATTGTACTGATAATATGTCCTTTAGGAAGGCAATTTTCATCCTGTTTGGCTGTTAATTAACAGGATATCTCCAAAAAATAGTTCTAAGAATGAGTGCATCCAGCATAGTCTGCTCAGAGCGAATCAACAGCACACTTGTGTTCCATAATAGTTTGGTCACTTTATTGGGTGATTGCTCACCCACATAGATGTCTCTAAAGTCCCACAAACCTCTTTTTGTGTTTACATTTAGCAGCCTTTACTTTAGTCCTTTTGTACTCTGCTTGTACTATCAGGTGGCTGTCACTAGAAAGTACTAGTCACTCTCTCTACAGCCATCTGAAGGTCGGCACCAGACTGTTGCAATATAGCCACAGAGACCTCCATGCTTATGTGCACATCAAACTTCAAAATCAAAGGTCAATTAAAACTTCTCTCAGAACCAGTGCCTGCCAATCTGCCATCCGGTATGTTCAGAGAGAGACACCAGGGATAATGGCTGCATGCCTCACCTTCTTTTTAACAAGTCAGGAAAAAGTGATTTAGCTTTGTGACATGGAGCATTATCCTGCTGGAAGTAGCCATTAGACGATGGTGAACTGTGGCCATGAAGGGATGAACATGGTCAGCAACAATACTCAGATCAGGCTGTGACATTAATTGATTGGTATTAAGGCCCAAAGTGAACCAAGAAAACATTCCCCACACCATCACACCACCACCACCAGCCTGGACTGTTGACACAAGGCAGATTGGGCCCATGGATTCATTGAGACCAAACTCTGACCCTACCATCTGCAGCCTCAGCAGAAATCCAGATCCATCACACCAGGCTGCGTTTTTCCAGTCTTCATCTGTCCAGTTTTGGTGAACCTGTGTCCAGCGCAGCCTCAGATCTCTGTTCTTGGCTGACAGGAGTCAACATGGTCTTCTGTTGCAGCCCATCAGCTTCAGGGCTGAGTTGAGCAAAAGATGTCTGTGGCGGTTTCCACTCCCAAATCAAAGCAAAGGCACATCCAATGAGACTGTTGTCCTGGTGAGAGACAACACGTTGAGAAGCACAGAGTGTTGGTCACATGAACTCTGGTCCAGGCTTAGCAAGAGGGGTTCCTCGAGCCTGCAAAAACCCTACAGCCAAACAACACTATAGCTCCAGCCTGGACAGCCAGTCACCCCTGCTGTACCTCATGCTGTTCATGTAATGTTCCAGAGATGGATGGACTGCATCCTGGTTGGTATGCAGTGGTAGACTAGCCTGGTCTACTTGGATGTCATCATCATGCCGGGCAGGTATGTGTCAGAGACTCGGCTAACCTGAAATCTGCCTCTTTCCCTGAGAACTACCCTAGTTGTCTAGGAGGAAGGTGTGGCCGCCGACCCCATCAAAGATAGTGCAGGAGAGGCCAACACCAATATGGCTCCAAGAGGTCTGCTGATTCGTCGGACTTGCATTGTACTACTGGCAGTTTATAAAAGACTTTACTTCCATAGCTGTGGCGCTCCATTCCCTGACAAAGAAACACGCCTGAATCCAGTGGACTGAGGCAACGCCAGGCAGCATGAGCTCAGGCCCCTGCTCACCACTGCACAAGTCTCAAATGGAGTGAATGTAAATGAGGCCGATGTACAGTATGTTACTGTGTTGGTGTGGAATTCTCTTATCCAGCAAATGGGAACAGTGTGAGAGTTGTTGACCTGGGCTGATGTAAGATGTTGTTTTACTTCCTGCCTTGTTATTATTATTTATAGCCTTGTCTTCCCCCTTTTCAGTTGCCAGATCATTTTGTTAGTCAGTTTAGTTACTGACTGTGTACTTGTTGCACGCATGGTTCCACACATTTGATCCTTTTGTCTGTTTCCTGGATTTTGGATTCTTGCCTCAGCCTGACTGGACTTGTTTACTTGTTTGGCCTGCTCTCTCTTGTTTTGACCTTTGCCAGCTTCACCATTCCAAGAGCCTCTTGTGTCTCTTTGTTGTGAATAAATGAACGAACTGTCTCAGCTCTGTCTGCTTTTGGGTACTGTCCTCTGTGTTTTTGTTCTATTACCAGACACATTTTAAAGGAAGGTATAAATTTTATACTCTTCAGTATAAATATATATTTCTTATGCAATACAAAACTCACAAACACAACTTGCTAACCCTTCATCATCATTTTGTCTATATTTGTCAGCGGCTGCAACACTCCCAACAGGCCATTGCAAAAGACAACCTTGGAAGGACACGATGACCAGACGTAAAATCAAATAAATCTCATTCACACAAAATAAATAACTAGATCTGTCCTGTTGATTTCCTGTCTGCCTAGTAGCTCACTGTTGTCTTTGTTTATTTGGATGTTTGCTGTCTGTCTGTCCTTTCAGACAGGTCAATACTCCTTTCATACTCTCCGCCAGTGACCTAACTAAACAGAGATGATCATGAGACTTTTTGATGCTTTTGATAACATGGAATGATTTTCACTTTCTCTGAAGGGAAACATCTGGCAGATGTTCACGGTATCAGACAAAACAGCAGAGTGTGCATCCTTGCTCCTGACACTGCTGTAAGTTATGGCAGATGGTGACAGAACAGCTGTATAACTCATCTCCTAACTTAGGCCACGAGCTTATCAGTCAGGCCTCACAGGCCTCCTGAGATTAGCAGCCACCTTCTCTTTAGTTACTGCTTAAATTGGAAACGATGGAGGCAGAAGCTCCCTGTCTGAAAAGGTACGGTTATACATCTGCTTTACCACTTTCCAGATTGCTAGGATGGAATCCATTCCACTCTTTCTCACTTCCTCTGAGAGATAACAGATCTCCCAGACATGAAAGGTAGCTTAAATAGCCATAAAAAGGGACGGCAAAGGATGGACAAAGAAACCCAAGGACACATGATAACAACAGATCAGGGAATATAGACATATGCTTTTAAAGAAAAGACAAGACATGGACATAGAAAAGAGAAATCTGCACACACACACACACACGCACACACACTCATCTAACATAACACTCTTTATTTTCAACTACCATGACTCTCTTTCTGTCTATTTCTATTTCTTATACTATAACTCATGATAACTAATTTACATATATACATAGAACCACAGACTTATTCTTAAACACAATAATTGTGTGCTGTATTGTAGTTAGTGTTGAGTACAGCTGTCTGTTTCATTCTGAATAACTGTGGTAACAGCTGTCAATGCAGGATCTTTTTAGTTTGACTGAACAACAGATGCATTTGCTAAATCAATCATCTGGTGATTAATTACAGTTACAAAAATGCTGAGTTGGGAATGTTAATGTGATAATTGCATCAAGATAGTAATGACTGAACCTTTTCTGTCTCTCCTGTGGTTCATCTGTCTAGCAGGCCATCAGGTGATAGAGGATAAGACCCATGAAATGGTACAGTTTGTTTAAACAGTGATTGTTCACAGCATTGTTCTCAGTCAGACCTCAGTGTTTCAGCTGACGCCATCATCCGGATCAAACAACAAAACACTGCACAGGATAATTACAGCATTCAACATCAATCCATCATCTGTCACCTCTACTGTTACTCCTTTTTAAACTTTTTCATTATAGCACCATCTTGTGGTCCTGTTCATAGCCACACCTTTTTTTTCCAGACTCACAAGACAACACCTGAAATCTATTACCTCATAAAGTCCATGTGGTGATACACTAACGTGTTTAATTTACTTTGTGTAATCATGTGCCTACTTTGCTTGCTAATAGAATCTCTACTGAAAACTACCAGTGTTTTCCCAGTGATATGGGGAGGCAGTTAAAGGGTCAGCATGTCAATAGCCTGGTTAACATTAATCATGTTAATTAAAGTAACCATAGGTGCTTTTAATGCAAGATCAGTTTTTGTGATTTTTACCTGAATTCTCTGAGTTTCTATTTTCCTTTGTTTTTACCTGTGTCAGAATTATTTTAGCTGGTGTTTTTCATGTTCACAGAGACAATCCATCAGATCCTTTTGCCTTTGAATTTATATGGTCTGAATTCATCGTGGATGCTTCTAAAATCCAGTCAGTCCACTGACTGAGGGATTTGCCCACCCATCCTTTGCCAGAGCCCCATTAGCCAGTGTATTTCCAGCTGGACTCAAACCCTAGCTTCCCACATCACAACGGCCTGTTTGGCAATTCTGTCCTTCGCCTGTTTCCACAGGAATATGTGTCTGCAGTAGACAAGCGATCCTTACCAGGAACTGAACTCACAGTCCTCTGACTTTGAGACGACAGTGTTAAGGAGAAGTGTCATTTCCCCAAAACTAAAGATTTTAGCTTTATCAGCAGGAGCCAGCGAGCATGAGAATATATCGTTTAATTATTTTTTGGTTGTTAAAACTGAAGGGGAATCAGTAAGTTGAACAAAGGGAAAGTTAAAGAAGGATAAAGCCAGAAAACATACTTCAGTTATCAATTCAATCAACTCCACTTATCAGCTCTGAGGACAGAAACACCTTGTTGATGAGAGAGGTCAGAGGTCAGAGGACAATGGTCAGACTGGGTGGAGTTGGAGAAATTATTTTCTCCTGGTGTAGAAAAAGCAGATCACATGGCAAATGGCATGCTGATGAAATCTATTTTTGACTTAAATCGCTCCACATCCATAAAATAGATCACCATAGTAATAATTAATAAGAGCAGTATGTAGAGTCCAACTTTAGCAGCTCAAAGTCTTGTGAACATTTTAAAGCTTGAGCTTGAGTCCAAAGCATAGTGTACGTCAGCGTAGCGGGTTGTCTTTTAAATTTTAGCAGGGTTGAACTGAGCTGAATCTTTTATGCCATAGTCCTCCATTATAAAATCATGATTTTCAAAAATGAATAAAACTCACTGGATATTCTTGGAAAAAAAAAAAATCAAACACAAGCTCGTATCTTGAATGAGCTGCTCAGTTTAATATTTGATGTTTGCAGGGCAATGCTTGTTGGACTGGTTAGACGACAAAAAAAAAAATAAAAGGAAGGAATGGCTAAATAGAAGCGCATGAAGTGTGAGAGTTTGCCAGCAGACTATCGAGAGACTGTACTTCCTGAATAAGAGCCGACAAGCTTCAGCTGCAGCACAGATTACTTTTCATGAATAACAAGAGAATATGTCAAACGTATAATTTTGGGAACGAGTTGCATTATGCCACAAGTTTTTTCATTGATTTTCTTAAGCAGAAGTGAAATTGTCCCAGAACTAGGGACAGCTCTTGCTGGTTTGTCGAAATTAAAGAGGAAGGATTAGTTAGTAATTATTATTTTTATTATTATTATTATTGAACAAAAAGGGGGGAAAAAACTGAGACCTGTTATCTTACAGCACCCATTCCTGTTAAAGGTGGTGCTGTGATGCTCAAGTTCACCTGTACCAGATAGTGTTTGACCAAAAGATGGCGCTCTCTGCCTGGAGAACATTTCAGTTCTAAACAACACACTAAATCTAAACAACTCTGTGTTCAGACTGAAATCAAGTACACACAAGACAGTCAGTGTGCATATTAAAGATCTTTTAATCTCTGGATCTTTTAGTGTGTGCTGTTGATAAAAACCATTGTCCCACAGTGTAATATACAAATAGAAAAAGATGAAAACAGTAAGTTTAATCTAAAATGAAAACACATTTGGTTTTCTAACAGCTCTGTTTCTCTGCAGGAGCTTCACAACTTGGTTCTTACCCCCCCAAACCTGGACGTTTCAAACCTGGGCAACTATATAGCACTGTTCTGGTATTTGTGACCATTCAAAGCCACAAGACACGTTCAGTATCTTGCCCACACTTTGACATGCGGACAGGAAGAGCTGGGGTCGAACCACTGACCTTCTGACTAGTGGACGACCCGCTCTACCTCCTGAGCCACAGTTGCCCCGTAATAACGGTTCTTTTTTCTATAACTTTGTCATATCTTTGACTTTATCTGCATTTCTGCCAGGAGCAGAGAAATCTTCTGGTTTCTAACACTTCAGCTCCCAGTGAAAATCCTCCTCTGCACAAAGACTAATGAGGGCCTGGACATGTCCCACAACTGCTGTTCTCCACCATTTTTTTTAAAAGTATTGATTTAAGAATTGGATGCAGTAGCACAATGGTGGTCACTGTTGTTGTGTTAGTTATTCTCGTCTTTGTTGTGATGTCAGTGTTTGACCAATCACGATCGACAGCATGGCTGCTACCTGAAGCAGTGCCCAGATTTAGTTGCAGGTATCTGTCCCCCATAGTGGGGTAACATAGGGCCTGTTACCATGGATACACATTAGCTTATATTTTGTTGTGTTCATTCTTTGGAAAGGGTGAAAGTGTCCCACAGAAGGCTGTAAGGAAGAGAAGGAGGAGCAGGACAAAACTAGGTGGAGGGGCTGTGGGGAGGTGAAGGAGCAGCACTTCCCCACCCCACCCATCCCTCATTAGCAACGAGGTGCCCTTGATGACAACCCTAAACCACCACCTGCTCCAGTGGAGCTGCTCAGTGTCCAGCAGATCAGACCCTGGCTGTACTGGACAGTGGTGTGACGGCAGTGTTCCTAAACACTGAGAGGACTGCTTATCTTTTTCCATCATGAAATGAAATTGTGTTTCTTCCATTCTCCTGTGAGTCTCTTCGTGAACGATGCCTCTTGATTTCAATCCAAAAGTATTTTTATCATGTCATTTTGTGACTTCCAGCTCTCAGAGGGGAGGGGACGTGCAGCAGCTGAGGGGGGAGGAGTTTGTGGTTACAGAGGAGCACAAGTGATTTTGCAACCTGTTGCAAAGCTACAGACTTTTGGACACACGGTCGGGGACAAAACCTTAAATGTGGTTCAGCTAAATATCAGTTACACTGTCCAAATACTAAGCAGTCATCTGCGGCACTGTCATGGCTGAGAGGGACAGTCACACTGACCATGAGGAAGGAGAGGAGCTGCTACAAGACAAAGATACAGATACTCCTGGTGATCAAAATGGAGACACCGTGACTGTTGAGGAATCCCCACACATAGATTCAGCTGAGGATCAGCGTCCAGCCCCACCTCAAGAAGAGTCTGAGTGTCCAGGATGTCAGTCACTGGGCGTCCTGACCTTGCCTTGTGGCCACAAATTGTGTCCCACATGTATTGAGCTGAGTCAGGGAGAGCTGGGCCAGGCCGGCTGCACTATCTGCTACGGATCACAGCTGATGGACTCGGTTCTCCGCACTCTGCTGGATGCCCTGTTCCATGGCCAGCCCAGGAGACACGGAGTCACGCCTGGTGCTGAAGAGGAGAGTGTCAAGGGAGCAGAGGATGGAGGGAGAGCTTGGGGTGGACTCGGGATGGAGGAGAAAGAAGAGCTGTGCGCGCAGCACGAAGAAACGCTCACTGCCTTCTGTCTGCAAGACGAGGAGCTCCTCTGCCAGCAGTGTCAGACCGATGAGCACGAAGAACACCGGAGCTGCTCTGTAGAGGAGGCTGTTCGCAACTGTAAGGTCAGACACAAGGACCAGGACAGACAGACAGACAGACAGGACACAGTCTTCACTGACCTGAATAGTTAGGCTGAGCTGCGCCAACGGCTATTAAAGAGACCCTCCGACCTATTCTACACATCAAGATCAGTTTACTATGAAAGGCACTGCTCAGCATATGAAGCCAGTTGTATAATGTTGTGGGAGACTGAGGAAATAACCATGATGACGTCACAGTGAGATCATCAGGGTCATCTCAGCTCGGTTTATCATCACAGAAAGTCTTAGATACAAGCTGCAGGTGTGAAAGATGTGTTTACCTGACAGTGAGGATAAAAGGTCAGAAAGATACTTTCAAGTTGCATTGTGGGAAATCTAGAGCTGCAATTTGTGTCTTTTGTATCTGTGCTTGGAAGGTGTGTCTCTCTCTCCTCACTGCAGGTGCACTGAAGTGAGGATCACTGAAATAAAAGTAGGAGACATGTTAACAGAGGAAAATGATGTTGAGCACCTGCCACACCTGCATGCTCCTTTCGTTTGTTAAGGACTCTGACTGAGCTCAGTGTTAACATATATATCACAGCACCAGCTCCACCTCCACCTGTGCCGCTGCGAGCTGCTGACTTAGTGACCCCATATAAATCCCTCTACTCAGCTGAGCTCTCCTTCACTCACACAGTGCGTGTAGAGGGCTGTACACAGGCACAGTCCAGCAGCTGACTGCGGAATTAGCTGCCGTCTTAGTAAATCATTAGCCAAGTACAAGCACATTATGGTCACAAATTCAATGAAAAGTGCAACACACCGTTTTCTTAGTAAATCTGGCCTGTCTCTTGCAATGTACATTTTTTATGTATAGAGTCTGATATTCTGTCTGTAGAGAGAGCTGCGGTCTGCTATCAGAGGCCTCCAGGAGCAGCTAGAGAGTTTAACGTCCACCAGAAAAACCTGGGAGGACACTGCCGCTCACATCAAGGTACTGTATGTAGGACAGCTGGGTGATCCAAATTTCTTATGTGAGTGAAGTTAGTATTGAAGAAACCTTCTAACGCTTTGTTTCATAACTTCGTTGACAGAGCCAGTCAGTACAAACAGCCCAGGTCTTGAGGGATGAGTTTGAGAAGATGCACCAGTACCTCCGCGACGAGGAGGCCTCTCTGATGTCAGAGCTGAAACAGGAAGAGGAGGAAAAGAGTCAGAGGATGAAAGAAAAGATTGACAGGATCAACAGTGACATACAAGCCCTGACCAACAGTATCAGAGAGACAGAAGATGCCATGGACTTAGACGACTTCCTCTTTCTGAAGGTAATTCCTGTACAGGGGGGCAGGGTGCTTCTGGCTCTCTACACTCCCAGATGTTATTTGTATTTACACTCACCATAACTGCAGATCCTGACCTGTATTTGCATGATTTTATTCACTGCTTGCCACATGATTGGCTGATTGGATAATGGTAAGAATAAACAGGTGCACAGGTGTTCCTTATAAAGCGTGAGCATCTCTTGTGTAGCAGTTTTGTGTCCTGGGACCAGGACAAAGAACTACTGCACTGTAGTTTACGCTTTCTGGCACCGTGAAGCCTCTAATGAGAACCTTAAACATATGTTTTTTCAGTCTTGTTTTATTATTAGATTTAGATGAGATTAGAGTTTTTATATTTATTGCCATTTGCACAGGTACAGGGCAGTAGAAGTACATTAGAATTTTTTGTGCATATCTCTTGGAGTCAACTCTATAAGAAATAGAAATGTGAGAGAAAACTCAAGGTAAGATAAAATATACACTATATTATGTAAAAAAAAAAAAAAGCTTCTATACAAAGGCTGTTTGTGGCTATGCCAACATTATTGCACCTGAGGATTTCACATTTTGTTTTTGCACATTGGAGAAGGTTGTAATTGCACATCCAATTTAACATTTTCTGTTACTGCACATTGCACTCTTACTGCACACCAAAAATAGACAATGTTATTATGTCGCGCCCCTGTAAAAGCTGAGGATCGCAATCCGCGCTAACCCTGCTAGCAAACTGGCTAACACAACAACGATTTACATTTAGCCGACAAAATATACATGAAACGTTACAGAGTCTTACATATTACTGCCTACCCATTCCTCACAACGTATGTACATCATTATACATGCTAAAACCTTCACTCTAAAGGGAGGAATAATTAGAACGACAAAGAAGCGATGTAGCTTCCGTCGTGTTCGGTGTTGTAATGAATGAACGCGAGCTGCGCGCCCCTTTTTACTGGCTGAGTGAGACTTGAGCAATCAAACGCAGAGCAATAGATTACAACGATCCCGATTTGCAAATTGCACGTTTTTAACTCTTTCCAATCCGTTTTTCATTAAAACAATGAATTAACAAAATTTTTTAAAGGGAATTTAAATGAAGTAAGTTTGTTATAACCATGAATTAAGCCATTACAATCATACTATTGCCACTGACCATTACAATTGCACCAGCTAGGTATAGGGTGTAATATGTCCTTCCTGTTTTAATGTCCTGCGCCAAGAGTCTGACAGCAGCTGGAAAGAAGCTGTTGTGGAAGCGGGCCTTGTGATTGGAGATGCTCAAGATAAGACACACGCAAGTCTATTGACACTTAAATCACACCATATAATTGTGGCGAGCGAGGGCGAGGAGATAGATGATGATGGGGGGTGGTAGCAGATAGCGAATGGTGTCAGTCACTATAACACCCAACTAAGAGCAACCTACGAAGCCAGACAACGCCACCTTGGGAATTTCGCCCAATTTAGTTTTAGTCAACTGTACCAACTCCAAGGCACCCAGGTTCGTTTTACAACGGGCAGAGACGTAGTTCCAGGGCAATAATCAATATACTTTATTTCAAAATGATTTCAGTATGTTTTAAAACATCATAAAACACCATTCACACACAGAGTATTAAAATACTATAAAACACCATTCACACACAAGGGACATGATGGGAAAAAGGGGGGGGGGGGGGGGGGGGGGGGGGGGACCCTATCAGGGCTGAGGCTTACCAGGGGGCCAGCCCGAGGAGAGGGGTGAGGGATCCCAAATAATATACAAAAAAATATCACCCCAGCCACACACACCCACACACACGTAGTGAAAGGAACCCAGGACCAGGGGAGGCACACGACACAGGAAAGAGGGGGAAACCACCACCCGGCACCACCACCACCACCACCTTCGGCTCTCAGCCACTGAAAAGGGGACAAGGAAATAAAATTAGTGGGGTCACTCCCAACACAGGGAAACAAATAACCAATATACAAATACTAACAAAAGAAAACAATAAATCAATGCTTACAAATTAATCAAAGCACTCACAGAACAAGAATGAAACTGGACGGAAAGAAACAAGAAAGAAAAAAAAAAAAAGGAAACAAATACACCAGCACAGGACCTAGTTAAACAGAATATTTAAGAAACCAAATAACCTAAGCTAATAGAGACAAAGCTATAAAGAAAACAAAATAAAATAAACAATAACCCAAAACCCACTCTAACTAAATGCAACAAAGGAAATGGGGGCATTAAATGAAGAGCAACCCCACGGTGCATTCATTCAATTTTTAAAAGTCCAGGCCCAAGGCAAACGAAACTGCCCATTCAATACTCGCGTAGGTAGGGGGTGATTGCGGTGACACCGGAGCGACCGGCAGAACCGCAGCGGAGAAGCGCGGCAGAAACACCCCGGTAAGGTAGAACAAGGCAAAGCAGGCAAAGCAGCTGCCAAATAATTCTCGATCAGGCTACGTGTGATCACCTGCGGGAGAGAGAAGCGAGCGCGTGTTCACTCCTCAACAGTGGAGGCTAGCAGCAACCTGCGGCTAATTTGCAGCACGAGCCGCGCACGTCGGTGGAGGACCGGCCGTTCGGCGCCTGCGCCAGCAACGACAACACGGAAGGAAGCGGGCGACCAGGAAGTGGGCCTCGGAGCCAGGAGCAAGAGAGGGTCAAGATGGCCACAGCACCCTTTTATAGAGTGCCCCCATGTGGTGATAGGCTAACGAGGACCGAGGTGAACAAAACGGTGCAAATTCGCACTGGGAGATGCAAGGCGAAACATCTCATCCTGCTACATAATGATGCTGTAACTATAACTATAACAGAAAATGGATTCCTCAAGTCAAGCAAGTTTCAAGAGTCTGCTAAATTGAGAAAACAATCTCACCACAATGTCCACTCTAATGATCTACTGTTCCTAAATATTACCACAAGCAAAGCTTGTGGTAATATTTAGGAACATTTGGAGTGTGCTGGCCATTGTATCTGCTGAGGGACTTCACTGCTGGTGTCACTGTAGTAGGTTACCTCAGAGAGCGACCAGAGAGAGACTGTGTGGTGTCTGTATATCTGTTCTGCACTGAGGTTCATGAGGAACCAGGTTTTGTTTCCCTGTGTGTTTGTCAAGCATGTGTTGACATCAAACCTGATCTGAACCTGAATCTCCTCTGTCCCCACAGAATTACAAGAAGACCTCTGAAAAGTAAGCTCCTTCAGCTAAGATGAAGACTTATTTGTTTCTAAAGAATTAATTTCATACCAATATTTTTGAAGTACACACAACACACACAAAATACTAAAAGTAACTACCATCATGTTTTATTATGTCAACTTGCCAATTCAATTTTTAATTAAATTAAATAGCAAACCATTTAACAATACAAAGCAGGTCAACTTCTTTTGCAATGAATAAGTTTATACTGTATATCCTTTATGTATTTATTATTCATATAATGTATTTACTGAAAATCAAGGGATTAGCCTCACCTCATACTACACAAATGCCAGGCAGACCTGTAACAGTTACACACATCACACACAGTGCAGACCGTACAGATGTTGTTGTGTGGTAGCTCTTCTTCACTGCCTGTTGTTTGTCCCAGGGCTCAGAGCAGAGTAGAGGAGCCTGAGGATGAACCAGGAGCTTTGCTTGATGTGGCCAAACACCAGAGCTGCGTGCAGCACCAAGTCTGGGACAAGATGCTGAGGATCATCCAGTACTGTGAGCAAAGCTTCACTCTGTGTACAAACAGGGCAGCAAATCAAAGGATGGTTCAGATTGTTCACTCGTGCCACTGCACAGCTAAAACTTCTGGTAAATGCCTTAAATATAGCTACTGCAGAGATGGATCAAGTACTCCCCATGGACTCAAAGTCCAGTTTCAATTTCAGGTTCAGTTTCAGTTTCAGTTTTAACCTTGTTACGACAGGAGGTGAAATGAAAGCTGTCCAGGACATAACCTAAAAGTCAACTGTGATAACAGGAAATGACCAAAGAGGCTTCACACACCCAAACCCCTTCTTCTCTATTGAGTCCTTCTCTTTTCTGCCATGAGGAATATTTGCCAGTGCCTGTTAAAATGTGTGTGTTGTGTTTTTTATGCACCTATGGACTATAAGTAATAGAAATGGCAGAGGACACAGCAGTGGAGTGTGAACACGATAAAACTGATGCTTTTATGTGTGTGAGGTTCTTATATGTGAAGGTGTTTTGTTGTGTGTCACACGTATGACAGTGTGTATATGTGTGCACTGAGTGTATGGCGTGTGTTGGCTTTAAGTAATGATCCCTGTCTCTGTTTCTTTGTCTCTCACTGATGTCCTTGTGTTCCTCAGATCCGGTAACCATGGACCCTAACACGGGCTCGGTGTGTTTAGGTGTGTCTCCTGACCTGTCCAGCGTGCATGTGTGTGAGGAGCAGCCTCTTCCCGACAATCCAGAAAGGTTTGTGAGCCCACAGAGCATCCTGGGCTGGGATGAAATCAGCTCAGGGAGGCACAGCTGGGAGGTGGAGGTGGGAGACAACAGTCACTGGTCTCTCGGTGTAGCCAGTGAGACGATCCACAGGAAGGACTGGTCCAACTCTGATCCGAACCCGAGTCCTGCCTCAGACTCAGAGGTAGAGCCTGGTGGCGGCCTGTGGACTGTGTCCCTCTCCTCCGGTGAGTACCGGGCCTACCCCGACCACAGTACCCCCCTCAAGCTTAGACGAAGGCCACGCAAAGTCAGAGTTCAGCTGGACTGGGAGAGAGGGTGTCTGACTTTCTCTGACGTCAATGACAACACCCTGATCTATCGCTTTAAAAAGCAGTGGAGTGGAACTCTGAGACCCTACTTTTCCACCACATGTTCCAAACACCCATTAAAAATCATGACAGGCAGGGTGACTGTTACTGTCGAATAGTATAATACTGTCAGGAATCTGAAGGAACAGGGGACAGACATGTCAGATTTTACAGTATTAATCTTTCTGTGTTCAGCACAATCATTGGCTCTATTGAACTTAACTAATCAAATACAGCTTTTAATGCATCCTGTTGATCATGTGCACAGAATATTCAGCTCAGGGGGCTTTGAACATACCGTTTCACATAATGCCCCTTGTTTTTTTAAATAATACAGAATATATATGCAATGCAATGTTTAAAGGCATCTCTTTAAACCACTTCTATTAGGTGGTTTCTCATGTTCAGATTCTCAGTTCATTGGAATGAGTACTGTGTGTGTATCAAAGCCTAACGTATCTTATTCCTCTTTGCTCCACTGTTGTTCAATAACTATTAAAATCCCATCAGTGAACCACGGTGTTGCAGTGGCTGACATGTTCCTTCACAACCATGAACAGATCTAGTTCCACACACACCGTTCAGCTGCTGGAAATACTCACAAGATCAGCCCTTGGATCGGCTACATAACTTCTGTAAGTTACAGACATGTAAAGGCTGTTACCAAAGAAAAATAACACAACAAACGCCACAATAAAAATGGGAACAATTTCAGGCTGCTGTTTTTGCTGTGGCCTCTGTGAGGGAAGACTCCGTGGCAGTGACGTCCACTGCTTACAGCATCTGCTGCTGTCTGTCTGTCTGATCTGCCTTCTCACAGCGGCCACAGCCATCTGTCCATCTGTCTGTCCGAGGGAAAACATCACCTGATCTCTTCTGGAAGTGTCACTGCAACGTGACACTCACACACAAATTACTCCTACGCATTTGGCAAATATATATGTATGTGACCTTTTAGACTCCCCCTGCACGGACACACACACACACACCTAATCCCAACTCTTACCCTAACCTAAACCTGATTCTAACCGGAACCCTAAAACCAAGTCTAGACCCTCACAACTCTCCCTCTTTGTAAGTGCACAAACACAAACACAAACACACACCTACCTACACACACACATACACACACACCACTGACCTGCTTTCCTAAAATAGCAGACCACAGGCTAAATAAAAATAAGCAGTTCATCCAACACTGTAACATAAACAACTTTAGGGACATTATAGTTGTGTTGCCCAACTTATCACAGAGAATGCTGAAAGATATATTTTTTTACTGTGCATTTTATCATTTCATCACATAAAAACTATTTACAATAACCACAATAACCACATTAAAATACACATGGCTGTAGAAACAAAGCTGGACAAGGCCCATGTGGACCTGAATCTGAGTGACATTTGTCTTTTGGCCCGAAGGCTGTTATGTACCAGTAGAACACTAATAGAGCTGAGTGGTGGACCTGGAGTTTCCTCAAGAAGAAGAGATGTTACTGTCAGGTTTGAAAGTGAGTTTGTGGTCAGTAGTGGTGCTGAAGTATTTGTATGCCTCCACTTTCTATAACCAGACCATGGACCACCAGGGTAGGAATGATCAACTCTCCATGGTGGAAATCAGTGACTAGCACCTTGGTCTTGGAGGCACTGAGGTCAGGGTGATTCCTCCAACACCACCCTCAGAGAGCATCCATCTCAGCTTGTAACTGCCCCTTCAGGGTTAGTGGAATCCACAGTGAGTGTGTCATCAGTGTTTGATGTAGGTTATTTCTGGATCTGAGCTCCTGCACTCATCAATGTCCAGAGTGGTGAGATTACTGTGCAGCTCCAGTGGAGTTGTTTTCGAGTAGAACTGAACTGACTGTCAGAAATGAAAGAACCCAGAGGATCAGATGCGAGCCGACGTCCATTTGGAGCAGGCTTTGTCTCATCAGATGGGATTACACTGTGCTGAAGACCTCTGAAGTCCACAGAGACCATGCTAACATATGCTCTGGGCTTCTTAAGGTGGAGCGCCATGCAGCAGTGTCAGAACAGCATCATCAGCCCACATATGTTGTTTATATGCAAACTGGAGAGGGTCAGTGTTTACACCTACGTCCTTCTGTAACTGGAAAAGAACCAGACTCTCAAAATATTTCATTACCAGGGATGTTAAGACTGTGGGTGGGGGTTTGCTTTAATTGGACAGATGGAGGATTTCCATATTGTTGTGTTTATAATATAGTATCATAGTATTTTCTTTAGACGACATGTGCATTACACACACACATTTGAGTATTTTTGTTGTATTCCTTGTAATTTAAAATCTAAAATAGAGACTTTCCATTATTGGTGGACAATAATTCCCTCGTTGATTGTAAAATTGATCATTGATCATCTTTTCCTGTTGAGGTGACTAAGTAGCATGAGGGAACAATAACGGAGGGAGTGAAGATTCAAATTTTAGTCCTGTAAGCTGTGCAGAACTAAATTCTGCTGAGCAGTGGAGGGAGAAGTCAGTTAACGCACCAATACAACAACGAAAAAATACTTTATTAAAATTAAAAATGCCTCTTTCAAGTGCTAACTCATGATGCAGCAGAATGTCTGTCAGTCCGGTTTTATTAATAATAACAACATATTGAAGAACATATTGTTCTCCAGACCAGCTTGTGTTGATGAATCAAAGTAAACTGATGAGCTGGTAGTACTTTCTTTATAAGCACATTGCACAATCATAGGAAGAGTTCTGTACAAAATACCCAGCTACATGTGTTAATGGAATCACTGCCAGGGTGTCAGTCATTCAGAAAAGCTGTATGGCAGTGACGGCTGCAGTACTCCATGCTGCTCACTAGGTGACATCATGTCACCATAACATGGAGTCTGGATAGAGAACTGTCAGGAGTGAAGAACTCCTCTGTGATACTAACAGTGCATCAATGTCTGTGTTGTTATTCAGTAAATGTAGTGAACAGTAGTAGCAGTAGTGATCAAGGCTCAGGCATTGATATAATGCAGTCACATTAACCAATACAGCACAAGACAAGGTTTATATACTTGTGTTTGAATCAATCTTTAGTAAAGTGCTAGTACTGTAAATGAGATAAATTCAGGTTTGAGACTGTATGAAAATGACTATTAATTGATTAGTATGCACATGGCTTCTCCTACCTCATCATTCCCTTTGAAGAAACTGGAGCAGAAGCAGAGACCAACCATAACTTCCCCCTTAGAGCAGTGGTGTCCAAACTGTTCCACAAAGGGCCATGTGGCTGCAGGTTTTTGTTCCAACCAATCAAGAGCACACATTTTGACCAATCAACTGTCTGAAGACTGAGATCAGTTGATTAAATGAGTCAAGTCTGGTGTGCCAAGTCAAGTTCTTCCAGTCAGCTGAACTGTGACTGAGACAATTGATAGCACTGTGAGTGTACACAGATCTCTGAGGTGATTTCTGCATCAATAGAAGGGATCAGAGTAAAAACTAATAATCTCAGTCCTGCTCACCCCAGTGATTTTTTTTGCACAGTCCCTTACTTGAAGGCTTCTTTGACTTAAGGCGGTGCTGCACCGACTCAATGTGATGCAGACTGGTTTGAAATTTTGTCTGACTTTCAACAGCATTGCAGAACGTCACCATGTCACACGACATTAAAACCTTGTGAGAGCAAGGTGCTGCAGTTGCTTCCCTCCGGCTGCACCACCTGGGATCCACCTCTGTGACAGATCTTTGCCCTGATTGGCTTAAGGCTTCTAAGAACTCCAGATCTGTTCAGTTATCTCTCCCAAAGGAGAGGCAATTTATTTGATCTCCTCCTTCTGGAAGTTCATTTTTACATATAGGCACATTTTAGTGTTCTCAAGTCTGTGGCTCTCAATAAAAATGGTTATGTCTCTAAAAATGTTGCTCTATCACAGACCTGGGCAAACTACGGCCGCGTGCATCCATACGTAAAACGTCACGCTTTTGGCTTTTCAAAATAAAAGCAACACAGTTGTATTGCATGCACAGCATGAATATTTTTTCATTTATATTCTAATTTATGATTGACCTCACGTGGGCAGAGCACAAAGGGCCAGGTGTGTCCCGCGGGCCGTAGTTTGCCCAGGTATTCCATGAGTGACTTTATCCCCATGCACCTTAACTCATTACCGTAGATGTTTTCACAAAACATTACTTATTTCATGTGTGTTAAAAGCCTAATGTAAACAAGAACAACATACTTTTGGTTGAATTCGGTCGTTGTGAACTCACTCAAATTACAGGAAGTAGAATGAATGTGACATCACACCTGCAGTCACAGCAGCTGTTCACATTGGCCATCAAGCCAGCTGAAGTCAAAAAACACAATTAAATGAAACATGCACTCACCAAGCACTTTATTAGGAACACCTGCTTATTAATGTAATTATCCAACCAGCCAATCATGTGGCAGCAGTGCAATAAATGAAATCCTGCAGATACAGGTCAGCAGCTTCAGTTAATGTTCACATCAAACATCAGAATGAGGGAAAAATGTGATCTCAGTGACTTCGACTGTGACATGATTGTTGGTCTGTTTCTGAAAATGCTGATCTTCACTCACAGCACTCTCTAGAGTTTAACTCAAGTCAAAAACACAAACCACAGCCCTAACGACAGAAAAATACTTTGTTGATGAGAGAGGTCAGAGGTCAGGCTGGTTGGAGCTGACAGAAAGGCTATGCTAACTCAGATAACCACTCTGTACGGATGAATGGATGGATGGACTACAACAGCTGAGACCATGTCAGGTTCCAGTCCTGTCAGCCAAGAACAGAAATCTGCAGTGCAGTGGACACAGGTTCATCAAAACTGGACAGATGAAGACTGGAAAAATGCCTGATTTGTGTCAACAGTCCAGGCTGGTGGTGGTGCAGGTGTGATGGTTTTTTCTTGGTTCACTTTGGGCCTTAATACCAATCAAACATGGTCTGAATGTCACAGTCTGATCTGAGTATTGTTGCTGACCAAGTTCATCCCTTCATGGCCACAGTTCACCATCTTCTAATGGCTACTTCCAGCAGGATAATGCTCCATGTCACAAAGCTAAAGTCTCAAACTGGTTTCATGAACATGACAGTGAGTTCAGTGAACTTCAGTGGCCTCCCCAGTCACACCTTTGTGTTATTTGGTAGAACAGGAGGAACAGCAGCTTGAATGTGTAGCTAACAAATGACGCGATGCAACATATCAACATGATCTCAAAGGAAGATTTCCAACACCTTATGGAATCAACAACATGAAGAACTGAAGCTGTTTGAGAGCAAGGGGAGAAACTACTCAGGGTTAATATAGTGTTCCTAATGAAGTGCTTGGTGAGCCTATACTGTATATGCATATATATATATATATATTTTAAAAATTGTTTCCATAAAGAATGTGTGATTATCTCTTTAATGTCATGTTTGGTGTGCTCCATCACGTCTGTCCGCATCACAGAAAAGTCCACTGTCTATAACAAGCGGTGAAAGGTGATTAGCATCAAATTGTCCCAGATGGCCCCTGATGAAGTTATGGATTTAAGTGAAGGCTTTTCAAGTAAGCCATGAGTCAGACTCATAAAATGGGAACAGCATTGTTTACTTTGCAGAAAACAGGTGGAAGAGGGTTAAATGAGGTCCTTAAACCGCAGCCGTGAGCTTGTAGTTTCCACTATATCAGTTATTATTAAACTCTTATCTAACACCCCTTTCCTCTGTCCATGTGCTCCTTTGGCTCCTCTGCCTATTAATTAACAACATCCATGCACACCATTATAATACCCATAAAACACTTCTGTGGTGAAATGAGCATTGATGCCGTGATATGCCGTTAACATGCCATGAAGTTACTCTCATACGACGGGGAGGCCCGGTAGGCATCATGCTCTGTCTGCATTGTTAAATGCTTTCCTGTTGACCCCCCAGAGCCCTGTGAGGCAACAAACACAGCAAGGGTCTGGCACTGTGACCTGCAGGGGGACACTCAGAGCAGTGATCCTCATGCTCTTCAGCAATTTTTTTTTGGTATGTGGTGCATTTTTGTCTTTGTCTAATTAATTCAGGATGTAGGCAAAGCTCTCAATTACCAGTTGATCTATATACCTTTTCTCATCTGTGGTCAAGAGCTTTCTTTCTCTGAGCATGAGTTTTCTTCACAGGGTTTCTGGCTTCACCCTATGAGACAGGGTGAGGAGGCTGGACTCCTCACTCTGTGAGACAGGGCGAGGAGGCTGGACTACAACTTGTGATTGTTCTCATTTAAGGAGCTAGTTGATGTGGTTTAGACATCTGGAGGTGGAGGTATGCAGGCACATCCAACTGGAGACAGACCCTGGGGCAGGCCCAGAGCATGCAGGAGGAATTACACTCCATCTGGCCTGGGTTCGTCTTGGCATCCCCCAGGAGAAGCTAGATGAAGTTGCTAAACACAGGGATGACACAGGGTAGTTTGCTAAGCCTGGTAGCACCATGACTTGGTTCCGAATATGCGTCAGCATTTATGGTTGGAGATTTTATTGCCATGAAATTCTAAATGGAAGAGATACAGATGACTGCCAGCAGTTGATCTTGATGATCCAAACTTTCCTTGAGGAGCACCTTGATCCCCAGTCAGGCACTCTAACTTATAAACTACTATCTGGATCACCAGAAAATGATCTATACATATTCATTATACAAATAGGATAAAAACTCTTTTTTCTGACCCTCTGCTCTCCCCTAGCACCATCATTGGACAAAAATGTAACCTTGTACTCCAGAAACCTCAGAATCTAAAACACAGATTGCTAAAAAATGTGCTGAAGATTATTCATGCTCTCCGGGGGATGAACCCTACTGATGTGAACACTCGATGAGCTTCACTCTCATTCCACAGTGGCAAACTGTACATTTTGCCTCCAAAAAAAAAAGAAGACAGGTAAGAGAAGCATTTAGCGTTTCTCTCTACCAGTTTTTTTGCTGTTCTCTGTTGTCTTCAAATGAAAGAGAAAAATAACGCAGATAGGGAAAACTGGGCCAAGTGCTGGACCACGCACCTGGGACTCCCAGAAGGTGTTAAAACACCAGGAGCCCTCTCCTGCGAAGCAGAGGAGGGATCATATTAGGCTAGCAGGCTAGCAGGTGCAACCTTCACATTAAAGAGGAACCAAGGCCTCCCTAATAAATGCCTTTATGACTGCATCTGTTTTCAAGTCATGTGGTGGTAAAGTCAGTGAGAGGGAGGAATGCTTTATGGGGTAGCAAACACAGGGGGGGGATTTCTCTACTAACTCCATGTACAAGTGGTATAAACAAGTATGTTCCACAGAAAGACTATAAAAAAAAAACACGGCCTCTTAAAATGGGATAAGACAAAATATTTCAGTGGTCTGGGGGCAGGTTGAATGTATACTTGGAGCATATTATTGTGCTGCGTATCCAGATGTGGAGCCTCGAGCTGACAAATGTGCTAAATGCGGCTGAAAAACTTTTTTGATTGGTGGTGACTCTAAGTGGTGCTTAAAAAGTCAGAAACAAAACAAAAACAAAACCCAGTGACAGACTCCATTAGCTTGGCTCCATACCTCTGAATCACTGACCACATGTCTAATTTGGTCAGAGATGCTTTAGGTCCCACTGACGACTGCCTCCCCCCTGTTGAGATTAACCAATAAAATCTTTTGTAGGCAGGACTAAAGCAGGAGTAGGAATATGTGATGTCATCTTTAGCTCCCTGGCTACATGAAAAAAAAAGGTGACTGAAGAATGGGCGACAAAAATGACTGTCACTGACACGGATGTACAGATGTTGTGAATTAGCTTAAAGATATGAAACCTCTTACGCTGACATATTTCTTCGATCATTGTGAAACACATGAACTGCTCCTAGATATAGCCACCACTGCCTCCATGTTGACCGACATTACCACTCACATCAACGCAACTGACACAACTTTTTTCCAAACCAAACGGTGACATAGCTTCACCCTAACGACCAGTTCAGGCAAAACACCTGTACAGGTACAGGTGCAGGTGTTTTGATGTGCCGCCGATGTGTGCTGCAGCTAAGAGGAGAAGGTCAGTGTGGATGGTGGTGTGTGTGAAAACTTCTCTGACATCAGAGGCTGTAGCATCACATCCCTTATCAGTAGCTGATTTCTCAGACAAACCCCCCTAAAATTAACTCTAACCCTAAGTCAGTAACCACACTTTCTTGAGCCTTACCTTAACCAAGGAGTTGCAGTTGCCTAAACCTGACCAAACCAAAACCCTACAGGTGGCAGACGAGAAAAGTAATTTGAATCATGTTTTAAAGGTCACAGTATTAGTGTTTGAGGTTGGCTGTTTCTTTGGCTGAGACAAATTGACAGTGAGTGTAATAAAAGATACACCTGTGATGTATAATATACTAAAATATGAAATGAAAATGAATATAGACTTGCCTGCCTCTGTTCATTTTTGTTTATACACATCTATTTTTTACTGAAATGTGGTAATATATCTGTACACATAAGAACCCCAAAGTCCACAGAGGCAGCTGCTGTTAAACTGTCTAATAAAACATGTATTTATTGTGTATTCAGCTTTACCTCCAGACAAACTGGCAGCAACAAATATTATATTTCAACTCTGAGACCAAATTTTATATTCTAGAAGGATTTATAGCACATTTCAAAATGCTGTGGACCACAGAGCCAGAGGGAAATTACCAAAGGGCTCACAGAGATAAGATTGTTCTCCCCGCTCTGAACTACGAGCTACTGAGATGAGGCTGATGCTCTCATGGTAGCAACACTGAAGAACACTGAAGCATTTTTTTTTTAAACTGAAAAATAAATAAATAAATAAAAAAATAAAATCAAAATATCAGGTTAAAGCCTGATGGGCACACAGACTGAGCCCAGTATTTCCAGTGTAGCAGTTCTTGTTGCACGTGTTTTCCTGATGTGTATGTGTTTTGTTTACTTGCTGCATTTCTAGATTTGTGAGTGCATTTCCTGTTAACGTTTGCGCTTTTACTCTCGTATTTGCATTGTCCTAATGGGCCACCGTAAGTTTCATCTACTTTATTCATACATTGTGATGTGCCAGCCTTGCTGGGGCCGTGATAAATTTTACCAGAACCAAAGCGGTAATGATGACAAAGGACAAGCTTTTATTTGTGTGGTAAAACAACCTTTTCAGTGACATCATGGATGGACACATGTGGTTTGTCCACTGAAACACTGTGTTTGTGTTTATAACAGCAACATAGCTTTGAAGTGACTCAGTATGTGAAACTTTTCTATGTCTGAGGTCATGGTTTAACTTGACTGAAGGTCTCAGCTTGTGGTCCTGCTGCTGTTTGTATTCAAGGAGGGATTTTATGGTATCACACCTGTTTGTTTGCTTAAGCTATGACTCATTTGCCTCTGTGTTGTATTGTTATAGATTGTTGTTGGCCATCTTGTTCTAATTTGTTGTAGTGTGTAATAATACACCACGGAATAACAATGCAGTCATCTCTGAGCTTCTCACCATATGTGCGTGGTGGTTTTATGGATTTATTCTATTAGGATTTAAAGGGAAAACTCTGGTGCTTTCAATGAACGGAAAAAAAAAAAAACTTTGAAAAGGGCACCTTACAGTTATGTGCCAGAGACACTGGATGCACTTGGACTGACACAATTTGTGGGCAGGAGGATGCAGCGACAAAACAGCGTTAAGCATGTTATGTCCAAAATTATGTAAAAAGTGTGACATCTTGAAGTACTGAAATAAATACGTTAACGTTAATACGTAACAGTGGTTACATACTGTATATGTAATCTAGATCTCTGAAGAAAACAAGCCTTTATTAGAACTTAGGTTTTTATTTTCATGCACAAATCACCAAAAACAAAGAGCAACATTTACAAGGCTCTGCTCCATGAAAAAATTTTCATTATAATTTATCTCCCCAAAATCCTAATGCTCCCTAAGATGGGCAGAAGCTTAATTACTTACACAGCACCTGTGTATCTATCCCATGGAGGTCAGACAGAATGAAAGTTATTTTTTCTCCAGACCTGATGACTTTATCCGGCAAGTGATTTGAGACCAAGCAACGGCCACATGTCCATGTGCTTCACATCAGTAACCTACCTTTATCTGTTAGGTGTGTGGGCATAACTTTGCATAATGTAATATGAAAACCCAAAACAACAAATATTATTCTTCATCTCTGATTAAAAAAAAAAAATCTGGTATTTTACAGTAGAAAATTCTGAGCAGTAAAAGAAAACAGTTCTGATAATCACTGAATCAGAAACCTTTTGGAGAGCTTGCGTAAGCAGTTTACAGACTTTAAAACTACCTTAAGAGTAGTTCATGTAAGACTGTGAAAGACATTGTAAGACCATGTCAGAAAAATAAGAGGAATGCTGTACAATGGGAAACTGTTTGCCAAACAGTCAAGCATCAAAGCAACTGTGGAAAAAAGGGCCTCAGTGAAGAAAGAAGCAGTGGTTAAAGAAAAATGAAATATTTGTCTCTTACTAGACAAATATGTCGGCCTCAGTACAAAAAACATGCAAAAAGGTTTTGAACAGGTCAAGGAAGTGCTGACTGCTTAAAACTACATTTCACAACAAACCCACTCTGAAGCCTCATTCCAAAGCCTATTAAGGCAAGATCACCAGCAGATGGATTTTACGGATACTGGAAAATGGACTGTAGAGAATAATCACGTGACCTTGGTTTATCTTCACCTTTCTGGATGTATAACATGAAGGAAAGGAATTTAAATGGGCTGTATGAAAACTTTGAAGGTCAGAGTGATTCAAATGTATCCTCGCCATCCTCAGAGCTCAGGTTAAGTGAAAAGAATTCCCATACCCAGTGTTCACAAAAATACTTTGAGTATAATCTATACCTCTGTATCTCTAAAAGTTCTTACTCCCTTGTCAACAAATCTGGTAAAATCACTGGTGTCCTCCTCCCATCCATAGACACACTTTACCACAGATGCATAACACAACGCGCAATAAAAATCACCTCTGACCCCACTGATCCTGCTCATCACCTGTTCACTCTGTTGCCCTCTGGAAGGCGCTACAGGTCCCTGCCCGCCGGATCTCAACGACTAAACCATAGCTTCATTCCCTTTGCCATAACGTCACTAAGTCAGATCATGAAATAACCTGCACTTATATGTCTTGATGTATTTACTTGTTGTATTGTCTGAGTCAGTTGTATGTGATTTCATCATTTTTGTTATGTCTGACACAGATGGTGGGAGCTGTTACATGCCCTACTTTCATATAATATTAAAGGTAGTGAGGCTGAGTGAGCAGGACTTCCTCAGTTTATCTGTGTGGAAAATTTAAATGATGGAATAGGCGAACTAAATGATGTAAGAGCTCCACTTTAAATCATCTGTCGGGGCAAACTTTGTCCAAATGTAGGTCCATGGTGGTTTAAATGGTTTGATAAACAGTGGCAGTACAAAATATTTGTTACAGGTGTTCCTCCCCATTCCCCCTCCACTCACCCATCCCTCAAGCAATATGGAAACTATTAGTCCACAAAAAATGCAGATGGACATTCCAGAAAATCTCCTCAGAGTAAGTAAATACATTTTGATTCTATTTCCATATTATGTGAAAACTCTTCTAGCCGGCTGCTCTGTCCATTTGACAGGAAGAGACATGCTACATCCCTCTGTCCTCTGTTCATGGAAGCATTAGTACTGCACATAATCTATGAGACAAACCCAGCCACTGTCAAGGTTATCAAACACAGTAAAACACCAGAGAGGAGCTGAGGAATCTGAAGGGACAGTCAGCTTCCTCAAAAACCATGGTCATGATGCTCTGAGGACATTTGCTCTTGGCCCTCTGTCCCTGTCAGCCACAGTCTCACTCCCTCAGGCTGCTGCATTATAAGGAACATTTATCACCTGTCTCTCCTCAGCCATCCACCAGATGCCATCGAACTTTCCCCTCTGTCCCAGTCCTCTCCCATTCACACACCTGTTCCCAGATTCCCAGTGATCCAGAGGGTATTTAAACCTGCCCATTCCATGTGCTCATTGCCAGATCGCAGCATGTTTCATTAACTCCCATCCTGACCAACTTGCTCGTTGCACCTTCGTCAATTAGCTCCTTGTCTGTTAGTTTCCAACCTGTCCCTGCATTCAAGTCAGCTAGCATCAGACCTAAGAGCCACCAGCCTACTTCCCTGTTGCTAGTCGCCAGCCTACTTCTGCCCCTGAATTGACCCCTGAAAGCTCACAGCCATCACCACCAACCCAGAGCTGCTACTCCTGAGTCAGCTAGCCTCCTTCCTGATTCTACCCCTGAGTCAACCCCTGAGGGATTCTGCCTTTTCTGTCCCCCCCATGAGGGGCTCCACTCGCCTGGCCTGCCTTTTAGTCATCCTACCAGTCTCTTCTTTCCCTCTGGTCTGGTGGCGACTCGCCTTCCAGCTTGACTGTTCTTCAGGCCCAGGGCCATCTGCCCAAGGTTTTCCTGCCTAACCACTCTCCACCCACTAACCACAAATGTGATCACAGCTCAAAAACACCACAGAGTGGCAAATAACACCAGCAGGATTTTACTTTTTTTGCCTAACGTCACCAAGAGTGTGGTTTTAACCCCTGGACATGCCTAAATCAAGTCACAGAATTAACTGAGAACACCACCTCAGAGTGGATTCAAACGGTAGGGATGGTGGAGCAAGAAGTTGAGGAAAACACCACTTGCCCATTTTTTCCTGGTTAAGTTGTTTGGTTAATTGGCTGGTACTTAAATCGATTCACCTATTAACTGGCAGAAATGGCAGTCATGTATTAATGCACCCAGTTAATGGGAACCATTATGAGTCGCTCCAGTTGAAGAGGCACTTCTTTTCTTTTTGTAACATTCACTCTGTTCATTTATCAAAGTACAGTATTACGTTACACAATTGTGTGTGTGCACATGTGCCTGTGCAGTCATGCATTCAATAATGCATGTGCATTACTTAAACCTTAACTGAAAGCAGTTGGAGGCAGCTCAGCTTTTTAGGTCCTCAGCGGTTAGAGCTGCAAAATGGTTCCACTTTGGCTCTGACTTTCAAATATGGGTTTGTCCACTGTGAAGTCTCTCAGCTGTTGAAATTCAGGACCATGACAGACATTTAACAAAGGGAGAGTGCTTTGTAGAATGACGTTTGTTAAATGCAGCGACACTGAGCCCAGGAAAACATTTTCCTAAGGCGACAACAAAGTATCGTATCATATTGTTTCTCGTTGCATCATATCTTATTGTATTGCATCGTATTTTGATCAGAACACTTGGGTAACTGGATCTGATGCACAGGTAAGTAAGATGTATGTGTACAGCACTGTTTTTGTTGAGAACTCCCTGATCTGTCTGTGCTTTTCCCTTCACCTAATCCTCTAAATGTAAAAGGCATTTCTAGTGGCACACTCTCCTTGTTCCCATTTACAGTAATGTGTAGACTTGGATGAAAGGAACATCCTGCCATCTAAGAAGTGGGAGCAATGTATGAATATACACTATATAAACACACTATTTACACTCACCTTTCTGTGTTTAACCTGTCAGTCAGAGAACATGGAGTCTGAAATACAGGGTGACAGTTTCACATCACCATTACCATTATCAGTACAGTGTATAAGCCTTGCTATATACAGTCTATGGTATTAGCTCATTTGCCATAATTACTATAAAATGGAATTGAATTGAAAACTGTCTTCACTTTTTGTATAAGGAAATATAAACCAGTTTTCAGTTGTTCAAAAAGAGGATAAAACCGTTTTTGGACGTATTTCTGGAAACAGCATCTAAGCCACAAGTGCTGGAGTGGCTGTTCCCATGGCAGCAGTTGAGTGAGAACTCAGAGCCGGTAATAATTGCTGTCAAGTTCCACATTTCGCTACTGGGGTCATAGCAGTCTCTAGACTCCCTAGAAATTATCTCTGTATTTGACAATTCTGCACCTCGTGATAGTAATCAACAAAGAATGTTACAAAAAAAAAAAAAAAAAAGAAACTTGTTTTTCTTGCTTGGGTCCAGATGTGGTTGAGAGATAATGAAAAGATTGTCCAAACTCTCAGCAACGGGGAGTCAAATGAGTTCTCAGAGCACAGAATGGCACCAGTCACATCCCATCACAGTACAGACGCTGTCACTGAGACCAAGAACATCAATAGAGTGGTTACAGAAGAAAAAGATAAACCTTCTCTTTAGTGGTTACACTTTCATACACGCCTACACATGTTAAAACAAACATCAAGGACATATACACAGACTTCGTCTTTTACAAATTGCAGTTTATCCCATCTTTCATTGTTGCTCCTGTTTCCCTCATGAGAGATAGAATACTGCATGTCGTAATACTTCCCCAGCAACCACTCTTAGTCAAATACATAAATAAATACATTGAAAAAAGAGGGAGGGGGGGGGGAACGTGAGGAGGGGGACTTGGCACCCTGACCCAGTGCTGTCATGTATTCTCACTGACATCATCATTGTAAAATTAGGAACCTGGTTTCATCTTTCCTGCAGATGTGGAAGCTTGAAATTGCATTCCATGGGCCTGTGCCACATTTCATCAGTGAATTTTCCCCTCGCTGGTGTCCAAAAAGGAGGCTTGGCTATGCACGGTCCTTGTAACCCCCACCCTGCCTCACCCCCCTCCCCCTCATCCCCTCACCCTCCTCTGTTTGGTGTGCAGATTCCAGTTTTACCTCCACAGCGTTTGTCGGTGGCAGGGCTGCTCTGGTGGCAGATAGAATGGATATAAGTTGTAGGTGGGGCAGTTTTCTTAAGAACAGATTAGTTTACTGATTTGTAAGAAATGGAAAAAGCAACAACTCTGCTAAAAATATTATGAAAGAATGTAACTGCCAATAAGCTTTTATTTTTCAGCACAACAACATCTGATCCAGCATCAAATCTCTAAGGTAAAAAAAAAAAAAAGCTCTGCAATTCATGTTGTTTCCCCTCTTATCTGGTTACGCAACAACCTCCCCAAATCATAAACACATAAAGTTGTTTTACACAGAGGTAAGAGGCCTGCATGGAATTTGGGCATGTGGGGGGGTTACGAGGGTTAAGGGGCTTAAGGGGAGTGGAGGTGTGTGTCTTCATAAGCAAATTACCTACAAAAAAAGGGACAAGTCTCATACACTAACAACAAAATATGTTGTTTGTCAGTGCCTTCCAAAATAAATCATGTGACCGTCTAAAAACTGCTTTTATTGGCCTTAAAGTTCGACATAATCTGACCAAATGATCTGTAAACTGTTTTTTTCAACTGCATCTTACAGTCGTCATCAGGTGTAAACTTGTCATCACCTGACCTAAGAATAAAACTTCAGTCACATGACAACAGACGATACCACTGACATCGGTTATCATGACCAGCAAAGATGCTCTCTGCTGTCTGATGTCAGTGTCCTCCTTGATCTTCCTCCGGGTCGTCCGCTGTCTCCTGGTCACTGATGTCTTCTCAGCGGCTGCTGTGAGTGGTTTCTCTGGTCTGGTGCTCACAGACAGATGATGTTGTCTGTCTCTGGTGCTCGTTTGGGTGTTTTTCTCCAGGGTCCTTGCTTGTTTCACAGATGCAGTGTTCCCCACAGCTGTCACATTTCGCTTGTTATCAAGCCACTGAAGCTCCACGCTTACAGTAGTTGATGCGATGATGATCTCCATGATAACTGGGAGATTAGACTTTTGTTCACTCCAGACCGTTTTAGCATGATAGAGAGTGCAAACATCATGGTACAGCAAGTACAATCATAACTAACCATTAACACCTGACAGGAATTAAGTCCAACATTGAATTACTGGAACACACTTGTTCAAGACAACAAATTACATTTAACTTGCAGCAGAAAAATGTTTCCTCTTAAGCTGACCATGGTGATGGTTAAGATTTCTCTTTAACTTTACCAAACCTTAACTTTTTTTTTTTCCAGTCATGCACTGACAACCGTTTACTTCATTGTTTAGATAAGAGAAGTTGTTTGACCACGCCTTGTAGAAAGCAAATCACACACTGATGTTTGCCTCTGCCGCTGAGAACTGTTTCTGTTACTGAAACACCGGTCTGCCTGACATACTTGGAAATTTCTTCTCTTGGATTTTGCACTCCTGCCTCAATTGTCTCACTATCCTCCTCTCCTCCTGTGTTTGGCTGAGGCTAGCCGGTGCTCTCCAGTTTTTAGTATTTCCAGCGCTGGGCTGTCTACTCCCCAGGCAGAGCCCACACCTGTGGCTGATAGGATCCTTCTGGAGTACAAAGGCTCTGATTTACAGCCCTGAGGAGCTGCGGGCCCTGCTACAGCTGCAGAACGGCAGGAAAGGGAAGTTGTTCATCACGCAGCATGCATTTCACCAGCAATAGCCGCCATGCTCCTACTGCAGGCCAGACCCTTGAACCTCACCTAAATGACAAGTGGCAAAATAGTGCTTTTTGTTACAAATTACATCTAAATACAAAACAAAAAAAAAAAACAGTCTTTGAAGAATCTTTTCATGAAACTTCAAAAACAGCTCCTTTTGTTGTATTGAAGTTGAGAATCATTTAGTTGCTTAGCAAACAAGCTCTGCATACCGATTGTAAGCCCAGTAGAATTTGTTCTTCGCTTATGGGAATGTTTGTAGGAGGTGGTGATGTGGAGATGGACGGTTTGGAGGGAAGGTGGGGCTGGATGGTGAGCCAGCAGTCAAATGGCTCAGTTTAGGGTTTGAAAGCAGCACGGTGATGACTGCTTATGGGCCTGCACAAAGGGGAGGGGGTTGACACCACTGCCAGCCCCCCCGCCCCCATTCCCGAACATGAGGAACAACAGGTAGGAACACATGTTATTATTAGTGAAGTAACAGAGTATCATCAAATGTTGGGAGGTTTTGATCTAAATCCTGCTTAATGTCCAAACAGAATCCTGTCCTGAGGCCAGTTTGTGTATTTATGGATGAGAAAAAGCGAACGCACATCCTGAAAATGATGAATTAGTTTCACTGTTTAGTGTTTGGATAGACATGGAATCTATATAGAGCGGAAAGATTGTTTTTCTCCCCTTTCACAGAGAAGAATCTGTTGACATGTTGAGCTCTTATGCACATGTGAGTTTGTAGCGTCAGTATGGGACACGCACAGTGGAACTAATGCATTTGGTTAAGCTCTTTCAAATCATTTCCATACAGTACGTTGTCAGGAAAAAACACATCTCTCATGCACAGTGGGAAGTGAGCTGCGTTTATAGAGCACAGTAAATGTCACCTATGAACCTAAATTATTATTAGAGTTAAAAATTTTCAGCTCAACTCAGCAAATGAACACAACAAGTTTTGCTTTCCTATGACTGTAATAATGGATCATTACACTGAATCATCGCAGTAATGAGCTCTCTAGAGAACAAATGCACAATCTCTGATCCACCATTAAGTACAAATTCACACCAGTTCAGCCTGAACTACATGTACGATGGCACTGTTTCAGCATTTAGTAGGTATGGAAGAACAAAACAGGAAGAAGCATGAAAAAAAAAAGATTTCATAATAAAATTTCATCAAACGTCAGCTGTCAGAGCAAAGAAATGTAGTTTCACACTCTAACTGCTCCTGTGTATATTACACTTTTTTTTAAATACAAGTCTATGTTGATACACAAAGTAACATCTGAAAGTAGTTATGGAAATGACACAGCAATTGGCTGTGGCTGTGGCCATGGTTTTCTTCAATCCATATTACAAAATGCTACAAAATAAATATATTCACATCCTCACACTGAACAGACTGAATAATGTTGTTTAAACATTACATTAGTAATATAAACTGGAAACACATTATAAAATGACTAATAGAACCCAAACTAGGTTGAACTTTTTGAGTTCACAGTGTAGAATCACTGCAGAGGTAACATCATGGTCAGTTCCTAAAAACAGAAAGTGAAATTACCTGATAACTAAACCACCTCCACGGTCAGACCAACACACCAAACGCTACCAGCTGATGAAGACCACGAGATAGGACTAAAAGGGCTTTGAGTGAACACGTTTTTGTGAAAACTCTCTCAGTTGTCTTGGCCCTGACATTTCTGGAGCAGATTCATGCTCCTGAACAAATAATCCTTTTAGACTTTAATGATCTCATGGCAGGGTAAACTCCTGCTAATGAAAGCTCTGCATTGTGGGGTTTCACGAACACTGAGGTCTCCAGGGGCCACTAGGAGAGTTTACAGTCTTGTTTTAATGAAACTACATAGTTTCAAAAACATCCAATAGTCATGTATATTAAATCATTTTATATACTGCTACTGTGTTGATGAAGAAATTCTTTTACTTTGAAGAGATGTTGTCATTGTTTTGATCTACCTGATTTCGAACTTCTTTCAGCTTCCACTGTTCTCACCTTTAAAATCTTACAGTTTTTAGTCAGGTCTTCTGAGCTCTGAGGACTCTCAGAGGACCTGATGATAGTGCTGACAGTCTGATTCCACGGTGGCTCTCTACGGACACTGAATCTGTGACTTAAGGCAAAAAAAGGAGGCCATGCTGTTACCTCAGGCCTTGAACCTTAGCACAGCGATCCCAGACACAGCTGTCTTGGACGCAGCTCTCTTGTTTGTGTACCCGTTCGCACATGCATGCTGAGCATCACAGCTATGTTCCCTGAGCCAGACCACCTGCAACAATTAAAAATGCCTCTGTAGCTTGCTGGCTCAGCGGGGCTCTGATCAACACTGCATTATATTATAAAGAGAAGTTGTTTTGCAAATGGCTGTAAAAGGGGATCTGGTTTCAACTCCCCAGCCTGTTCTGCCCATCGTTTTCCCCCCAGTGTTCCCACTCTGATCAAATGGAGTAAGCCGTGGAATAAAATGCAGATTCTGTGGCAGTAAACTGACGCTTTTCTCCATGAGCTTCAAAACAAAGCACAAGTTTCTCATCAAACACTGCTTCACTTTGTTAGTTTGAAGCAGTAAGTATGATTCAGAGTTAGAAATCACTGGAGGCTCAGCAACGGAAATTTAGACATATGACAAAAATGTCCACAAAGAATATGTATGTATACAAATAGGTATTATACGTAGATAGTGTAGTCCCTCCAGTACTTTCAGAGTGAGAAAACCATGTCAGTGGCAATAAAAGCAGCAGTAGGGGTCCACTGTCATAAATTGCAAGCAGTTGCAATCCATATGTGTATATTTTTGACTGAGTTGCATGATGTATTTGGAAATAGGCTGGGATTAGGAGACATATATATTTGCTGCCCTTCACTTCAGGCACCAGATCCATCAAAGGCTGCCGTTAGCATGAATGTGGCTTTCAGCAGGAGGTCGTAGTGAAACAGTGGAAAAATGCTAAATCCATTTTTGTGAAACACGAGTTTACAGCCTAAGCTGTGATGTTTCATCTCAACAAATGGTGAACAAGTTGTAACATACCAGGTTAATGGTATGACTGGACATAGTATAGAAAGACACACACCTGTGTATATAAGGTCCCACCATTCAAACTGTATGTCAAGTTAAAAACCAAGCCATGAAATCCAAGGAACTCTCTGTAGACCTCTGTGATAAAAGATCAGGGCAAGGGTATGAGACTAATTCTAAAGCTCTGAGTGTTCCCAGGAGAACTGTGGCCTCAATAACTGTGAAACTGAAGAAGTTTGGAACCATCAGGACTCTTCCTAGTGTTGCCCATCCTGCCAAACTGAGTGGGCCTTGGTCAGGGAGGTGACCAAGAAACCAGTTGTTAGTTTACAGCTGCTTTCACATATGACTCTGGACATTGTCCACAGAATGAGGAGTTACCCTTTCAGACATGTAGCTGACAACCTGAGATTTACCTACCCACTGGAAATTTAGTTGGTTGAGGTAAAGGGTGGTGCCTGGGTTGAGCGCTCAGGAGGCAGGATAGAAATATCATCAACACGCCCACTATGAATTCTCCGTACATTGACCTACTGCATTCACAACCAGAGATCACACGGACTTTGTGCTGGGAAACTGGCAGGATAAACTCAGTTTCATGTCCAACTGAGCTGGACATTTGCATTCACACATACAGCTCCTCCGTGTAATGTCTAGAAAAGTTCGGGGTTGCAGTGCACGTGTGAAAGAAGCTTAGCAGAGCCTCAGAAGTCCTCTGCAGAGAAGGGAGAAGCTGCTGGAAGGATGACCATCTCAGCTGCACTCCATCAATCAGGCCTTTATGGTAGAGTGGCTAGACAGAGGACACTTTGAGTAAGAGGCACATGACAGCCTGCTTGGAGTTTGCCAAATAATATTTAAATGACTCTGAGAACATGAGGAAAAATAATCTCTGGTCTGATATTACAAAAATTGAACCCTTTGGCCAGAGCTCTCAACACTATGCCTGCCAAACACCAGGCTCTGCTCATCACCTGGCTAACATCATGCCTACGGTGAAGCAGATTGGTGGCAGCATCATGCTGTGGAGGGGGGGGCAAGGGCTGGGAGCCTGGATAGAGGAACTGAGGTAAGGATGAATGCAGCCAACTACAGAGTGGTACTTAAAAAATGCCACTGAGAAAACCTGCTCCAAACTGCACAGACCTGAGAATGGAGCAATGATTCACCTTTCAGCAAGACTCGAAGCTGTAATCGCTGCCAAAATAGCTTCTACAAAGTACTAAATTAAGGGTTTCAATGCTTTTGTAAATGAGAGATTTCAGTTTCTGATTTTTAAAAAATTATCAAAAATTTCTAAAACATTTTCACTTTTCCTTTATGGGTTATTGAGAGTAGATTCATTTGCAAAAATGGCAGTTTTATCCATTTAAAATCAAACCTACAACACAAGAGTGCAAAAAGTGAAGGGGTCTTCTGAAGCCACTGTGTTTTGAACAGTGGAGGTCAGTCCTGGTTTCCATTCTGGTTTCCATTTCCATTCTGAATGTGGATGCAAGACAGTGTCTAAGTCTACCATGGTCGATCACATCATATCTCCTTTTTTAGACAGCTTCTTTTTCACACACCTAAGGGCCAGAAGGTGCTCTGAACACGAGGAAATGGGCATTCACAGAGGACAGGACAACAAAATAATGATTTACTCATCTGTGATTGGTCAGCTTGGGCTGGTTTTCTTCAGCTTGAACTTATTGCTGGCGGTGGACATCGAGTGAAAACAAGATTGATCAGAAAGCTTCAGAACTACTACTAAATGGAGGTTGTGATGAGTTTCAGAGATAAGAGTGAACACTTAAGGGCTGTTCAGACATGTGGATTTAAAAAGCTGGGACTGCGACAGCTGCTATTCATTGTGAATGAATCTTGGCTTCGCAGCCTTGTACCCCCTGCGCAGTTTGACAGAGTCAAAAAGCTTAGAGCTACACTACAAGGGAAAACTGAGAGGAGCTCAGCTTTATGCAAATATTTTCTGACCAAGTGCGAGCGTCAGCGGTCCACAATCATCTTGATTCCAATGTAGAGTGGTTTACCACTCCATTCCACTGCATGAATAATGCAGTATTGATCAGAATGAACTGGCTTTCCAGTTCTCTATATCTTTAACGAATTACCAGGACATAAAAAAAACAAATTGCCAACATTGTTTGTCTGACAGCAGAGCAGAGAGCAACTAGCCAATCAGAGCAGAGTATGTAAATTATGTCCTTAACACAACAAATCCCCAGAACTACGCATTCACAAGAGGCCAGATAATACATCATATCCATATAAGGGACATGCATTGTCAGGCTCAGCATTTAAGCCTGGATGAAAAGTCCTTTAAGTGTTTCAATTGGAAATTTGAACATCTTCAGTTCCACTCTAAGTTTAAGAATAAATGTTGGATACATAGATATGAACTAAAACTAAGGCAGAGCCAAAATCACATTTATAGCATCTGGTTTGTAGAATAGTAAATAACAGCTGTTGTAAAGAGTCAGTTTGTTGTGGTTGCAGAACTACAAGGAAAGGACATGGTAATTCATCTTAATAGAACAGGAGGGTGGGCTGATGTTGAAGTAGTTCCTGTGTTTCCTCTGGCTGCACAGCTCTACACTTTGATGGATGTGCTTTGTGTAGATGTGTGGTTAATATTTTTCCATAGCAGTAGGCTTAATAAGGTACCCATGGAGTTTAAAGTGAGTGACATCAGAACACTGTTTCAGAAGGATTTCAGAAACCAGAGGATGACAAAACAGGAAATATGATGCTCATTGTATGTCCACTGTGATCTTTGACATTTTGCTCCGCAGACTTGGAAGAATTTTCTGTGTTATAGATTTAGATTATAACACATCAAGGCCTCTAATTTCAAGGCAGTAATGAGACTGAAAAGATGGAGCTAGTTTAAAAAAATGATTAGTGTCAGTTGTCCCTCTAAAGCCATTTCAGGTACTAATATCACAATCTTCATCACAGCTTAACATAAGTTTATCTGACAAATTTCAGTTCATCACCAAGATCTAGTTTCTAACACACAGTGAATGCTTGGTTGAACAAATTTACTTGTTTCTGCACTTTTATTGTTATGTTTGGTCATCGTCATGTTTGTTAGCATTTACATACTATGCACGTTTTCCATCATGGTGGGAGGCCATCCATCCATTAGCCAAACCCAATTTCTCTCCACTTTCTCCTGACAACTCTGTCAACCCTGCCCTGCGTTCACCCAGAAGAATGCATTGCATAGGCATTGGCCCTATCCCCCTGAACAATCAGCACAATCAGTGGATACCCCTCCTAGTGGGTATCCACTGAATACTCCTTATTAGAGCTCCGGTGATCCCAGTTCAGCACCAGCCAACAGTAGATCCACCACTGGCAGTCCCTGCTAAGCTGCCTCACAAAGTCGTAATACATGGACCTGGTGAATCATCTGAGTAAGCAGCATCAGCCTGTGCCTCAGCTCCTGACCAAAGTCTACATCAGCAAGAAGTAAGCCAGTCTGGCACTGAACAGAAGATGTTGTCAGAATAACAACAAAGTCAACAAAGTGCAAAAGACTTGTTACATTTGTGTCTGTAGTTGATTTGATCCTATTTGTTTGATTTTTGGTTGCTCTGCTCTTTGTCCCTCCTCATGTGGGGAGGCACACTTATATGAGAAATGAGTAAGAGTATATACTACATGCATTCATGTATTCATCTATTCATCTATCACCTTATATAATATAGTATGATTTATTTTTGAGAATGGATTGACTGCCTTGTCTGCTTTCCAAAAGAAAAAAAAAAGAGTCTTCCATTCCTTCAGCGAGGAAGCAGCCTCTGTCATCTGAGCCTCTCCCCATCTGCCTCAGCTTAGGACAATATATCTAATTGTGCTAAATTGAGCTGCTGTCAGTGATTAAAATTGTTCAGAGGAGGAACAACTCTCTCAATCTCTATGCCAATGTCAATTATTAGCTCATTGATTACAGTAATGCAGGAAATTGCCCGCTGGAATCAAATGCTAGCTTAGACACCTGGCTCACACAGTAGAGAGCACGGGAGCTGAAGCCCTGAGGAGGAAACTGCGCTCATCTGGGAAATGAAATGTGACAGTAACAGCGTGCAGTGCTAAGTCAGTCAGCTGCGCACAGAGAAATCTGATAGTGCAGCGAGACAACCAGAACTCATCATGTTGAGGAAGCTGTCACTCAGTTCACTCAGTCTGTGGCTGTGGAACTGCTGAGCGGTAACTATGTATGTTTGAATCACGAAATCAAGGTGAATGTGGCGCAATAATGTGTGGTATCAGAAGTTTTTAAGAATTTGTCATGTTTAACATGTCTGCATCTGTCCACTGAATGGAAGCGTTTGTTTGGGAAATATTTATTGCCTTTTTCAATTTTTCAGTTACCAGCAGGTGTCAGTATTGCTATGAGGATGCCATACATGCAGGGACAGTCACGGGGAAGTGTTGCATGAATTAAAATGAGCATCTCTGTGTTTGAGACGTAAGCAGAAATTGGCATGTTGTGATGGTTAACTTTAAGTTATTATTTTTACATTTTACAAAAAAACCCCCACACATGCTAACGTGCTAAACATAATTGCGATGATCAGGCCAGGGCGAAGAGCCGCGTTAGCATCAGTGAGTTTTTTCCATCAGTGGAGAGACCTCTGAGAGCAGAAAGGCTTTACAGTGGACGCAGAGGTTGCTCTGTTTTAGCTGTGTAAAACATTCATTGTTCTGTTTCACAAATCAAAAAGGTCAATGTTGTCTTGTCCCATTTGTTAATGTTTGTGTTAGCTAATCTGAACTAGTTAGTTAGCCACCTGCGTCACATTTATTTGCCCAATAACATTAAATTACTTGCCCACGGATATTCGTCTTACTGTCTAGTTTGCAAAGATATGGTTTGCTAACCCAAAACCTAGCTAACGTTAGGAGCGTTACCATTTTGTTGCTTTATATGTGTCAGTACAATGAGTGAAGGGTTTTATAGCCACAAAGACCTAAAAACACAAGTTTGCTAGCACAGTTGGATTGTCTGGATTGATGCTAAATTCTAAATACTCTGCCAGGTAACATTATTAGCTTAGCTACAAACCTACTGTCCTCAACAATCTAAACAATATTTTTCTGTGCTAACTTCTGTGTTTTGCATTCTGCATTTGTGTTTGTTTGATGATGTTATATATTTTAGTGTCTGTTGTGATTACTGGTGGCTCAGTGGCAAAAGACTCAGTCATGAAAACATGATAATGAACATGATGAGGAGCAGTCATCAGACAGACTGAGCAGGAACTATGATCTGGCAGACTGGTAGTGGATCTGGGTATTTGCAGAGGTCTTGATCACAGGGATGCAGTTGGTGGGGCTCTGCTCTGACTCCAGCACACCTGTGTCCACTCAGACAATCACACTCACGCACACACAGAGTGAGAGGGGGGAGAGAGAGAGAAAGACTGCAGACTAGGCAGAGGTGGAGGGTGTGACAGCTTCTGTGCCAAATGCAACTGAAAACATATGGATCCACCAGGACAGACTCATAAATAAAGATATGTGACTTTTTGAAATACGCTCTACATACACCCCAGGTCCATACAGCATTCAGTGAAGAGCCATGTGCTAAACATGTCATGTGTTAAGAGCAACCCAATACTTATCATATTATTTAAAGGGTCACTTCACCTAAATCACATAAACACATGTTCACAATTACTTCTTGCGGTATCTAGCTAAGCACTGCGCGTATAACTGCCTCCAGGAAATAGCCTCACAACTCTGAAGTCCGACATGACAAAAGCTCTCGCCTTCTCACGCCCACTCTGCTTTTATATGTAACCTCACTAACTGCTAGCCATATAAATGTAAGCATATACAACCTCAAACAGTGATCCAGACTCATTCAGTATGACTGACTGACACAGTTTCCCGTAAGGGTTTACTGTCAGTCTGTGCGCTCACTGCTGAGACATTTCAGTACTACAAACCTGTACTCTTGCTTGATTTGCCCTGATTCGACTGGGCTGCTGCTGACACCAGCTCTCACACACCAATGGAGGTTTTGCCAGATTCATTTGTGTACCGCTCAAACAGTAAACTGCTTTTTAGCTTGTTAGCATGCACACACTATTCTTTCGGAGAGTTTCTGAGTTTGTTGAGACCTTCCGTTGCAGTTTGGTTGACAGTCAGACTACTTTAGTCCCTGTTTAGAGGTCTGGACCCGCATATACCAAAGCAACTTATCACTCAAACTTCCAGGCACTTACCTAAAAGTCTTTGATTTATTGAACAGCAAAATTTTGATTTTACTATTCTTAAAGATCCTTCCATGTAATCCAATGCAAATTTTTCAGCTTCACTGTTTACTGTTCACTCTTCTACAGCCATATCAGATATATATTATGTTAATGCTTATGTAAACCCAACATTTCCTACTCCTGCTGCTTCTCATTAAAAGTTTTCAACTGGTTAAACAGGTGGTAGCTTGTATTGTCAAGAAATCACTAGAAACTCAGTGTATTTGTCACCAAGGTCAGCAATGACAGGAAATTGTTGATCAAAAATGGCTGCACAAATCCAACTCCTCAGCAAACTAACCAACTTTACAGTACCTCAGGATTTTAACATGATGCTAAGTCACTTTGTTTGTGGACACAGGGAAGCTGTAACCTGAGACTGGTGCTGTGAGTTCATTTGGCATTTAGTAGTCTAAAATCTGTCTTCTCACACAGAGAAACATTTCACCTTCAGAACAGAAGCTGAACCTGATCCATGTGGCCTGACATATGCTGAACGATGAATAACCTGTTGCTAAAGAGCGGTTCTATGTCCAGAGAACAGTAGTAAAGGGTGTGACTGAAAGTTCTCAAAAAAAAAAAAAAAAAAAGAGCTGGACAGGAATGGACAGAAACAAATATTTCCATCTGTGTCTTTTCCCACCAGAAATAAATCCCTTTATCTTTTTGAGATTTTTTTTTTCCAAAAGAAAGAGAAGAAAATATGAATCATTTGGTAAACCTCTGAGTCCACAGCTCTTCCCATGTCAAGATAATATTGCATTTACAAGACTTGGCCCTAGAAAACAGTTATGGCCCCTAACACATTTTATGTGTAATAAGAGCAAGAAAAAATTACGATGGAGGCCAGGGAGATCATCAACTCTGCAGTGTTACAAGAAATCTGTGTGTGTGTGTGTGTATGTGGAGGGAGTGATGGTGGAATTGCCCATGAAATAGAAGCATATGTTGTCCAACATGATGTTGTCCAATGTGAGCTGGGATTGACTCCAGCCCCAGTGTAACTCTCAAGGATGAGCAGGTATAGCTAATGGATGGATGAATGATGTATATGATCATTGAGTCCACTGAGTGATCATCATCATGGAGTGATTACTGGCAGGGTTTATGCTGAGGTAGACGGGGGTTTTTTTGTAAAAAGTTGCTATTTTGACGAGGAGTGAAAGGGCAAGATATGAGAGAAACCTAATAACCTCCGTTAGCCAGATCAACAGATCTGGCTAATGGATGCACGACCCATTGTTTGCTTGCTGCAGCACAGGTATGAGTGCAAACAGTGAACGGCTTGAAGCGGTTAGTATTATTATTTAAGCATGTCAAATGCAGAATTACCGTACAAAAATGTCTTTGCTTGATATAAGTAACATCAGTCAACTGATCTGAGTTTGGGAGTATCTGCAGAAGTTTTTTTTTTAATCGTATGGGCGTTTCATCCACACAGAACCAGCGTTTTGGGACCTCCGAAAACCATAATTTTCAAAACCGGGTCCCAGAGTGAACAAATCTCAAAACGTCACCCTTGCATTTCCATGTTTACAACCCATACGCATCTTTTCCGAAACAATGTTGTCATTGCCCCACCTCTCCCTTAACCCGCATGCACTAACCCTCCAGCAACAACAACAATGGCGGATTACAGTGTTGCGTTTGTGCTGCAGAAGCTACTGAGCTTGTTTTGGCTTTTACAGCAAAATCTTCTGCTCCTCACTAACGTCTCCTGTTTCGCTCACGCATTCATTTTCACCGCCATCTCCTTCTTCTTCTTGTGTTTTTTTTTTTTTTTTTTTTTTACATCCCACGAGTTTTATGCGCATGATCCATGTCTTCTTCTCTGTTTTTGGTGTATTTCTGTGGGAGTGTTACAGCACCACTTACAGGCCTGGCATATATACTACACCGTTTTCACTGGTTTTGTGTGTTTTACCTCTACTTCTTTTCAAATGAAAAGGAAATAGATCGTTTTCATTTCCATGTGGACAAGTGTCAGATGTTAGCTCATTGCTCTGACATGTAATTTTATCAAACAGCCATGTTCCAAAAAAAGAACAACGGGATCACAGGTTGAGTGATGTCTGTATGGGTCATTATGGTATGGGTCATCATATGGGGTAAATTATCTACAGCTGGTCCAACTCATTTGTTTGTGAATGTCATTGTTTTATCAGTAAATCTCTGTCGGCAGCAGCTGGACCAGTGCACAGACACACAAAGAAAAGTTAGCTGCCAGCTCTCAGCTGATGTCAAGTGTTTGAGATGTTTCAGAGATAATATTGATGCTTTTCTGTTGCTCTGCCATGAAGCACAGTTTTATTAGGTGCTAGAAACGTTTGAATTGTGAGGCCAAATCAACAGAGACAATCTCACGATAGGATCAGCCCAGATTGGTGTGTAATGGTGCAATGGAACACACAACACGAGAGAAGTGAGTCTTGGGAAATAGGTTTTATTCAATTTGTCTAACAATGTGATTCCATTGCAACATGGTCTCTCGGTTTACCTAATGTCTTAGAGTGGACAGGACAAAGTGGGGGTTGGGGGTCAATGATGTGTGTGCATGAGTGGATGAGTGAGAGGCAAATCATAAAGTGCTGTGTGATAAAAGCACTATAAAAACGCAGCCACTCACATGTCATTTTTGGCCATTTGCTGAAACGACTGATATTACATTAGAGACCTGGTGAACAATCCCTCTGTGATAAACTACAGACATTGGCAGAGGTATTCAGAGACCAAGTGAAGCTATGGAATATGAAAATAATATACTGAAGCTTTATATATGTTACATGGCTTGTTGATTGTTACATGCAGCAGCCAACGTAGGTTGTTTTGCTTGGTGAGAAAATGAGACAGTCCTGCAGTTATTGATTACAACTGTGTGATTGTAATCAAACACTCGTTAGCTGGTAGATGTGTTTAAAGCAGCATCGAAAATAGCTTTTAATGTGTAACAACCCTTGTTATAGTGATTTGGTTGGTTTATTGTGACATGTTTTGAACCCCCTGTGCATGGCTTTGTGAAATGGGCTGGAGGTGAGCTGTTTTGATTGGTTGATGACTGTGAATGTATGAATTTGATTTTGTAGTCTTGGCTGTAGCTATTTCTCTACTTCCTTTTCTCCTGATTTTGCCTTACAACAGGTAAAAATTTGTATAATGATTCATCTTTTTGGTTAAGTTGTTGCAGGTAATGTATTTTAGCTACGTGCAACAAATGTGATCTGTTGATTGTTGCTTTGATGTACACGTTACTTTAAATGCAAAACCTGCTGACTCAAAGCAGATGCTTGTGGAAAAACTGAGGAAGTGGGTTGTATTTTTAAAGCCTCCTGTGCCTGCCGGTGAGGATGTGGAGTGGAAGGAGACACCACCTCCCCCAACTCAGATAGATCCTGTGATTCAGCCTGGCATGACTGCAGAGGAGCTTCAGCTGGTGCTCTGCATTACAGAGTTTTAGGTGAGAATCTGTGAACTGTGAGCAGGGATGCACTTATGGGTGTGAGCCGTAGAGTTGAAGCAGGGAATACCCCCTGCATTAACCTCTGCAAACTGGGTCACATCATCTTCTTCCACCCCTCACAATAGTTTCAGTGTCAGAATGTGGCATTTGTTCCCCCCTTCAGGGTCCATGTCCATACATCTGAGTCATGTCTTTTAAGGAATATAATGAAATCTGAAAACTAATGTTTGGCATAGTGGGACATTTCCATGATAAAATAATCTGAGGTGAAACTAGCTAAGTCAGTATTAATGCGCCTACATGTCAGCAGAACTGAGGACAGCACGTTTTCTGCCCACCATGGTGGCTGTTAGAGCCTGTGACCTCAGCTTCAGGACCTGAATGACTAAGCGTGTCTTCTGATTGGCTGTGTGTCATGTCCTCATACTTTTGGCCTTGTAAAGAAATTACACAGCCCCTGTTAGGCCTTTTATTCACATGCAGGTAAATCATCCTTGTCGATGTAAAATGAGTGTACATCAATAAAACACTGTTTAAAACATTATTATTTTATTATCTAAACGTTTAAAACATTATTTACTGTGTGTGAAGTGAAATTCTCTTGTAATGCCAGGGCAATAAGTAGCTGCTAACAAACAGTGTGATCTTACTAAAGCTCTCAAGTGATGACGGATGGCTCCAAGTATGCACCAAGACATTCTTGGTTTATGCAGCAGCCCAGGAGGACCATATTCATGCTGAACACATTCCAGAGGAGCAACGCATCACTGCATAAAACTAATGGGTCCAGAAGAGCCTCCACCCACATTCTGTCTCTATCTCTGACTTTTAAATCCTCTCCCATTGCTAACACTGCTTTCTGCTGTGTCACAAACACAAAGTGGAACAGGACCAGGGGAAGGGGTGCACGCAGTGCAACAGGCAACAGCGGAGGGTATCGTGTGCATGTCATCGCTTCCTGCAGAGTCATCTGCTACATGTCAGCGGTTTCAAAAATCTAGAGCTTAGTCAAGTTCCTTGTTGACGTCCATATATAATTTAACTGTGTGAACCAGACAGACAGAAACAGTTCATGGCATTGTGGCATCTACAGTCTACCTTTATACACGTAGAAGCATTTCTTCACAATCAACAATAGGCCCTACATATATGAAAAGGATTCTCTCCTTCACCACTGAGGAGTCCAAATTGCTGCCATCAGACTTAACCCGAGAGATTAAGGGCAGATGAAGAGGATGCAGGGTCTGAACTGCAGGGATGAGAAGCTGTATCAGCATCTGCAGTTTCTACACCGGATGGAATGGAAGTCATTGTAGATGAACCACCCCATATCTACTCACATTGTCAAAGTACAGTAGAACCTCTCTACCATAACCGCTTTGGGGATGCACCATTGTTGTTAGTTTATTGGAACCAATAATGACTTTTTTTTAAGGCTTCTGATTGGCCAACATGTCTTTATGGTTAGGGTTATATCACTGTCTTATAGTTTGGCATTCTCTTGACAACGTTTGATAAGGTGATTTTGCATTTTCATGTGAAGAGAGATTTTTCTAAAACATTACTTGTTTTTTTTTTTAAGAACGAAGGAGAAAATCCCTCTGTTTTAATTCTAATTAAGTACCTATGTGTGCATGATGACTAGGCCTCAGTAGAAGTTCGGTGGTGCAGGAGGACAATGAACCTAAACATCAAAGTAAATCTAGTACAGAATTGCTTCAGACAAAGAAAATCCAGTTTTTGGAGCAGCTCAGTCAGAGTCCAGACCATAACCCAATAGAGATGCTGTGAAATGACCTCAAGAGAGCCGTTCACACCGGACGTCCGAAGAACATGGCTGAGCCGAAGCTGCTCTGTAGCAAGAGTGGTCCAAAATTCCTCTTAAATGTTGCGCTTGTTTGAGGTTATTGCTGCCAAAGGAGGTTTGACCAGTTATTTAATCCAAGGGTTCTTTTACTTTTTCCACCACTAGTGTGAATGTTTAGCAGGTGTGTTCACACAAAAGACACAAAAGATTATAATGGCTTGTGTGTTGTTAGCTTAAGCACATTGTGTTTGTCTGCACTTACATAAAGATCCAATCACATTTAATGACCAGTTAATGGAGAAAACCAGGTCATTCCAAAGGGTCCACGGACATTTAAGTGACATCTATGACTGGGTACATCCTGCCAAATCTTTATTTATTTATTTTTTATTTACTCTGTGGGCCAGCACTACATATGTGTTAGCATTTAAGTAAAATTATTTGGTTAGTTAATGGTATATTTCATATTAACTAATTAAGTAGATAGTTACGTGAGATTAATCTGGATCAAAGGGTTATAGAAGACGGACAGGAAAGTTGAAGCAACAACGCTGCCGTGTGAGTTTATTTATAACACTCTGTTTTTATGTAAACATGTATGTTGTGTAAAAATCCCTGTTGATTCAAAGCTTTTGTTTCCCTGACAGAGCTTCAAAGAAGCCTGTCAGCGGCTGACAGCCAGGACTTAGAGCAGCACCTCAATGAAAACTGAAGCCAAGTGCATCAGATAGAATTCAGACATCAGCTCGTTACATTGTCTCCAAGCAGCTGTGCAACTTTTTTGATCATCCTTTTTATGTTTTGACAAAAAATATTGCTGCCTTTCACTGTCAACTCCATCTTGAAAGTGACACATTGGGTACACGCCAGTTCCCTCGTGATCCTTCCTCGCTCCCGGTTTGACCTTCCGAATCGTTCGTGTCAGACATCACGAAGGCTGATCCAACGATTTTATTTCTACCCCGAGGAAGCGAGGAGGGATCCGTGAGGAGACATGAGCACAGATACACGAGACCAGCCTTTATGGATGACTTTTGCCAAACAAATACGCCCTTTTATTGGAAATTTGTTCATCATCCCTGCAGTTTTACCCCACAGTGGACAGACAAATAAAACAGCTTATTTCTATAAAACATTCTAGTCACAATTTTGATCATTGGAGAGAAATTAGACTCAAAATGGTCACACATCTGTATTTAGGCATGAAGTCTGATCCCTGGTCCAAACATGTTTCCCTCCTGTTAGAACAGTGTTTCCTGTGGTTAGGTTATGTTCAGCCGGCATCCACTTGTTACCTGCAGTGGCTGTTTTCCCAGCAGAAGAACAAGTTCACCAATCGCAGTAGCTTATTTAAACCATATATTTATTTATTTATATGACACCATGGGCTATGTCTTTTCCACTGTGAAATTACACGTGTATTTTGCCGAAAGCCCACATGTCCCAGTTTTCCACCAGCGCTAAAATGCAGCATGCATTTGTGGATCTGTGTGGAGCTGGAGACCATGAAACGAGTCTCAAACCTCCACGCAAAGATGTGTGTTAAATGTGCACAGAAATTTAACTATCTGTAAATAAACAGAAAAGAATGTCACAAATATTTTAGAGGTTTGTTTACACAGGAAGCTTTTTTTAGAAGTTGAAGATAAAAATCTGTACAACAAAAAAGTACTTTTATTCAGGTTGTAATGTGTACATTTGTCCAAAAATATATATTTTTTAAAAAATGTGAATCGTGTTCATTAACACACATTTGTTAGCACCAGAAATTATGCACAAATCTTGGTCCACGTTTATAAATCTAAATTTTCACTTGTAGTTCATGTGATACACATCAGTGACCATTTTGAGTCTAATTTCCTTCCTATTGAAGATTCAATTTACAAACAGAATATTGGTTAATACAAAGCAAATAATTATTAAATGTGGAAAAACCATGTACATTTAGTGTCTGAATGCTGAGGTATTTTTACACTCTGCTGTGTGACTAATCTTAGTATAAATACAGAATGCAAACCAGTTCAATATTCAAATGTACACAGAAACTTAACTGTGGTAACTGTGTGTGGACTGTGCATACATTAGCAAATACATAGCATACAAATCAACTAACAGCTGATCATCGATGAGAAACATAGATGCAGTTAAAAGAACTGTAGTGTGCTCATTCTGACATTCTGACAATGGTCAAATCATGTCGCAGTGACACATGTCAGGACGCATCATGCTGCTTTCTAAATACAGTACAGCTTATGTTGATCATTTTCCCTGAACGGGGTGACGCTGTGAAACACACAAGCACCACTGAAGACATGGATACAAGCTGCTAACACATGCACTCATGCTGTATCCACAAATACTGAACAAACACACTCACTGTAATTAGCCTCCTGTGTGGCTGGAGCATGTTCGGTGACCTGACACAGGCCTGGCTGCTGCAGTGCTCTCTCTCCATGTGGATCTAATTACTGCACTGGAAATATGATTGTGATACACAGGTAGTACACGTTCTCCATCAAAGCCAGATCTTCTCTTTGGTAAATTATACTCCAAGCTTCCATGCCGGGCACACAGAGAGAGCGGGGGGGGGGGGGGGGGGGCTCCTGCATTGGATAAAGGTGGGCAATTGAAGATTGAAGAGCGGCTTCTGGTCAAATTTGATGTATCACTGAAATCCAAACTTTTGCTTTAGTAACAAGACACAGTGCATCCCGGCGCTTTGATTTATAATCCCTGCTCCAGCCAAACACAGTTCATTTATTATTCTGCCTCTGTGCAAAAATACTTTCACACAGGGTCTACACAGTTCATTTGATCACATACATCTTAGGGCATTACTCACAAGGACTTCAGAGCTTTTTATGTCAGGATTTGCGGGGTGTGTGTGTGTGCGTCTGTCTGCATGCATGTGTGTACCACGGTGAGGTTTCAGGTTTACATTATGCTGCATTTCGCAAAGACTCACATGTCATGTACAAAAAATGGAAACTGTACAATGTCTTCCTCAGCATGAAAGCTTACACGAGTTTACCTTCAATGGAGTATTTGTTTGTTTTTGTGCATTTTAAATTTTGTTCTTTTTGTTGTATTTTACGGTTTGTGTTATATGTTTAATGCTTTTAAATACTCATAGAAACACTTGTTGAGCAATGCCAGAGTGACCAGTCACATCGTTGGAGGAGGCCTGTGCCAACACTTCACACCTCCCTGGCCCTGCTCCTGCAAAGACACAGCAAATAACCTGACCCTCAGTGACTGTGACTTTTTAAGTTATGTTTTTATGCCTATTTTTAGGAGATTACACTCACTCAGTCCCTCCTATCCCCATGGGGATATAGTCAGCAGAGCTCAGTATTAAACACTTTTCTGGCCTTTCCTCCTGAGGCTGGAGACCCTACAAGCACAGAGCTATTATACAAGTATGAGGGTTTACTCATAAGTAACCGCAATCATATTTAGTAAAGGTTCCATCCTCAATTATGAATGTAAACTTTTGTTGTAAATCAGGATATAAAGAGCAGTAGAGAAAGAGATTCATTTCTTTTCCACCTCATCCAGTTCATCTTCAACCACACCTCTGAATCTTCACTTTCAACATGTAGTGGCATCATTCCACCTCTTATCTGTGAGCACAGTCATCTCTTACTCTTACTAAATGATATTTAACATATTTTTCATATTTGTAATCTTTCTTAAATAAACAATCAGTTCTCAATTTTGGCTTTTGCCTGATTTCTCCTGCCTGTTTGTACAGATTTGGCCCGTTCATGGTATTTGAACTCCTACACATCCACATTTATTTGTTTTGAATGATTTTCTTCTTGTATCTTTTTTCATCTTAACAGTCTTATTTTACACCTACTTCACATATTCCCTCTTCAAACTACAGAAATGTTCATAAAGCTCATTGTTAGAGTTCTCATTCTCAGTCTTGAGAACAGATTATTGAAAATCCCTTTCTAACCATTTGATAGCAAAAACTAATTCAACGATTCTTCTTCTTGCTTGCAGGAATCTTCTTAAAATCTTTTGAGCCCAAATTATTTATCTTGTTGTCTTCTCTGGTATCTTCGTTTACACTTTACTAATAACTGTACACTCCTTGATGCTCTTAATGCCTACATTTGTATTTTCCTATTTAAACCAAACTCTGCAAACTCAATGACATGACAACTGAGATAATGATATCTGCATTAATCATCACCAAAAACAACAAATTCACAGTGACCTTGCCAATAGCTGTCAGAGATGTTGCTCTGTACCTCTGTTTGATACAGATACTTGAGTCAGCACCGCATGCTGTAACACAGACAACAATGGAAAACTGTTTTGAAGCAAATCTACTCTCCACAAGCAGCAGTTAGGAATGCTGAAGTCATAGAAGCCTAAACCTGGAGCTAGTGGTAGCTGCTTAAGTGTGTGTAGTGTGTGTGTGTGTGTGTGTAGTGTGTGCACACCTGCACAGAGTCCTAAATTTGTCCAAATCAAAAACAGCTCCGACCACAAATAGTTCCAGTATGAGTCAACGGTGTGTTGGTTTCTACGAACAACCACCCTCTGTGGTTTCATATGATAATAAAATTATATATTCCTTTATAGTCCGCTGGCTCTGACCCAAACGCAAGTGCTAAAATGCATCAAGTATATTGTCACAAGGTGAAGAGCATTACATGCACTTAGGGGAGGAAAACAAAAGAAATAATCAGTAGGAGGGAGAGAGACAGATGTAGAGAGAGAGGGAGGGAGATGGAGCTCTGGCCTCACTGTGTGCTGTGTTCTCTGTTCAGCTCTGTAATCATGTCCTGCTGTTTTAGCTCGGCTCAAACTAACTAGGACCCCAAACAACAAATAAGATTAGATGAGATAAAACTTAATTGACGCCCATGGCTACACTGAGTCACTGCAACAGCGAAGAATTTTAATGGCAATGAAAAGAAAACAATATAAATAAAGCCCCGTTCGGACGGGGATCAGCGCTACAGGTGGAGGTGCGGAATGAAATATTCACCGCGCTCCTCGCTAATTTAGCTCATTGGTCCAGATGGCACTTTAACCGTCGGGAAATTACAGGATGAGGTCTGTAACGGACGAGGACATTCCACAGGACAAAGCCAAAAGAGATGAAGAGAGGAGCCAAGAGCCACCCTGGGGGGGACGCGAGCAAGAGATGAAGGGGAGCCGTGGACACGAGGCAAAGACACTGCACGAAGTTAATTTGACTGAAATATCATACTCCTTCTCCGAGTCATAACTCAGTCAAATCTCAACACACAGGACATGAAACACATATTGATATAATTCAGTGTGACTTACATTTCCTGAGGACAGGCTAAAATAACAGGGACTGAAAACAGAATACCTCTACCTACCTGTAGCTGACACTGCTACAGCCCATTTCATGGGTTTTTACAGGGTGGTGCTGGCTACTTAGGTTCATACTTAGCCCCAAACTTCTGAACGTGACTTAATGCTCACCGCCCTGTGATTGGCAATCATTTAGTAAATGTTCGTAAATGACAGTAAAGGACTGCAAAATGTTCGTGGCTACTGACCAATATCAGAACTTTGATGAGCGTCATAGCATCACTCCGGAAAAGAGCCGAAAATTAGCGTGTCCACCCGGGTGTCATGTTTCCATCACTGCCTGACGGAGCTGGAGCTGATAAAGATCCGTGACTACCGTACCCTTTCCCACTGAAGACAAAAGCCAGATGTGAGTGGGTGTTAGTGGGGGTTTTTTTTTGTCCAGTGTGAAAGGGGCTTCAGGAAGTTTAGAGGAGATCAGAATCTTATCGCAAACAGTACATTTGCTTTTGCAGGAGAGGTTTAAGTAAAGCAACAAAATTTCCTAGCCCTTGAAGTTGAGTCAGTCTTTCCATTTCTGAAAGAACCAGACTGTGCAGGTTTCCATTATACCTGTAGTATGAAACAATGACAGTGGTCACATTGAATAGAGCCATCAAAATATTATCTGCACCCAAATCAGAAGGATAATCAAAGTAACAAAGTCTGTACTGAGTGGTGTGTCAAGACTGTGCAGTGTCTAAAACCACCTCTACATCCCAGATCAGAGTGGAGCTTTAAGGGGGGTCCCACATCATGAAGAACAATGGGTGAATGGGAGATGAATGTGTGGAGGCCATGTCTCTTCTTCACCACACCACTGACAGCGTCTTAGTCCTGCTGAAGATGAGAGAAACATTCCACCATCATCCACAGATGCTCCATGGGAGTGACATACTTCAAATGTTTTCTTGTTTCTTGGAGTGGTAGGTAACAAATCTGAATTTGAAAAACATTTATGTCCTTCCTTTTTTTTTTTTTTTTTTTAAATCAGGTTTTGCAAGACTTCTCAATGTTGTTTGGAGCAGAGACTGTTTCCAGGCTCGTGGAAAAATGGAAGATCAGTTTTAAAGACAAATCATCCAGGAGGCCAGAGCCTTCGAAGACACTCCTCTCCTCAAAACAGCTGAAATCTGCCTTGAATTAAAGAGTCTGACACTGCTGATGAGCCAGGTAGTGTCACAACACTCATACTTTATTGGTGTTGTAATGAGTTGTCAAAGAACCTCAGCAGCTTGTACAATGTGTGTTAGGACTACCTCAAAAAAAGTCTTGCAAAATCTTACATTTTCCACCCTAAATCTGCCGTTAATGGAAGGGAATGGACTTTGTATGCGTCTTGTGTATCGTGTTGTTGCAGCTCTTTATTGAGGCTTCATGTTGTTTTTGCAATGTGAAATATTCAAACTCTGTAAGTGTAAATATGGTAAGAGTTATTGGTAGCCGTGATTATTCCTCCTGTCCACACTGGGAGACTACACTGTATGAAATGGAGGACAAAAACCAGTTTGCGTTTTTCGGTTCAGCTGAAGATCACATGAGGCTTCAAACAGTATGTCAGACGCATCCAGTGGGTTTCTTCCAAAGTTTTATGGCAGAATTCTCTTTCTGTAATCATATCTGATATTTAATGCCACTCTGCTGCAGCTCAGCAAGGACACAATCAAAACACAAAGAGGGAATTTCATTTTCAAAAAACTAACTTCAGGACTTACTTTGTGCAGCGCAGACAGCTGGAGCCTCGTTAACGTCTCTACAGAACAAGGACTGTGGATTTTTCTCCTCTATCTCTAACCATATACTTGTGTTAGAATGGTATTATTCTACACCACTACTAACTCTTTCATGGTACATATTAAGATGTGAGTATTGTATTAAAATAGAGGATAAATTCTGAACCTTTAAGATAAAGTCTGTGGGTCTGACCAGCACACAGCGGGAGTGTGTAATGACCGGCGGTGAGTTAACTGAATAGCAGAAGACAGAGGTAACCTTGTCCTCACAGGGTAGGAATGTGAATTCAGTCCTTCTTAAGTTAATGGTGTTATTTACGCTGGCTGTAGAGTGGGACAGTGAGACGGGCCTCTCTGCTTGTCTTGCTGCATCTTCTCAATCTATAAGCAACTGGAAGGAAGCAGCCTGAGAAGATCAGTGTCAAGAGAGGTGACTTATCATCAGGTGATATTTCTCTTGTGAGGACAACGAGATCCAGTTCCAAATACTGTGGTCCATGAAATATTTCATTTAAACTGATGGCGAGAGTTTGGGGATCACTTTGGGACCACTGGAGGGAACCCCCTCCTCCCGGGCATCGCTTCAAAACAAACTTTATTTTCAGTGTGAAGTATGATGATGCTCTGTCCAGCCTGTGCACATTTCTGCAGACTACTGTGGCTACTGCTGATGTAGCCACAACGACAGAGACTCCAACCGTCAAAGAGTTGACAGCAAGGCTGTAATGAGCTTCTGCAGAGAGAATGTTGAGATGTTCCCTTTGTGCTTTGTCTTTTGATAAAGTTTTATTTTTGTTCAGGCACCTCTGTCTAATTCACAGAATGTATCCTGGGGAAAACTGTGAGACTTAAATGTGGCCAAAGTGCACAGTTCTCATGTTATTCTGGCTGCTGAACTGAACTCACAGGCAGAAGGTGCACTTCAGTGACCGGCCATTGACACCTAATCCACGCACAGTAATTAAGCATAGGTGCAAAGACCGCATAAAAGCAGAGCATGAGCCATGATTTCATTTCCTGACTGGTCATGTTACAGGCAGCGGATAAAATCTGCCGTTCAAATCATTTAAAATAGCCAGTTACAAGACATTAGATTTTAATTTAGCTTTCTGAATTCCTTTAATCATTTATTGTAGCATCAGTAACTAAGAGTTATTCATTATTTTTTTGAGACCTCCCAAATGAAGGAATGAAATTTGTTGGTTGCATGACTATTTTCCATGCTTTCCTCGCTCATCCCGTGAGCAAGGAGATGATGGAGCTAACTCTTGCTGGCTCAAATGGGAATGAGGAGGGCTGGAGCTTAAAGTTCAGCAAACACCGAGTAAGAAACGGCCTTCAAGTCCTGTTCTCTCCAGTGCAACACTGTGAAGGAGGAACATGAGATTCAGAGATGGACCCTGATGGATCAGGAATACAGGCTGGAGGACATAACACTATCAAGTCCTTTAACTGGTTGATGTTGTTATGTAGCCATCATCAATAATGGAGGCTATTTGAGATGTTCCTGCTAAGGGCAGGACGACCACGAATGTCTGTAGAAACATTCATGACATTCAATCCAACAGAGATATTTCAATCTGGACCAGAGTGGTGACTCAGCCAATCATTAGCATTCTTAGAGCAGATGTAACGTGTGGTAGTGCTGGCACAGACACATGGGAACTGCTGTAACAGAAAAGACTGCGTGTGTCTGACAGAAGTGTCATGAAAACCAAGCTCTGTATGAAGTTCACTGTGCACTGAGAGAAATGGCTCTTTCAGCGTACATATGTGACGAAGACCGCGTCACTGCTCACTGGTAGCACATGGTAGGACAGACACTCAGCCCTGTACCCATTCATGGTTCATAATAAATAATTCCCCACTGTTTTCCTGGTGAATGCAGGCACCACATTGGACAAATGTTCATACACCATATACCCAACACACTACACAGCAGCTCTGTTACTTCAAGATGGTTTATTCATTCACATGCTTTTAGCAATGCTGCTGCCATCTTGGTCCTCTCCTTCTCTGTGCCTGGGGGCTGAACCAGAGCAGCTGAAGAAGGCTGCCTTATATAGTGGTAGGAGGTACCTGTGCAGCTGCTTAATTGCGGGCCATACCAGGTTCCGCTGAGTGGCAGGGGGGATTTTGGTTTGGCATTAATATAATGAATGATATGATGAAGCAGATTCATGTATGTGTGAATTATTGAAATGATGATTTGTGTTTTGTTGTGGGTTTAATGTGGGACCTGATGTGGGAAGTATGTGGTGACCAGAGATCTCATTTAATGCACTGATTGTAAATGGGTTGGTCTTGGGAGGAGCTTAGGGTTTATAATGCTCTGGCCAACAAAGTGCTCGAGGAGAGAGGGAGGGATGCAACACCCAGCTTTTTTTTTTTTTTGGCCTGTAAATATATGCACCGCTCAAATGCGATTTGCAACTCCAGCCATCAGTTTTTTGTTTCCTAAACTAAAAAGAAAACCCACGTTTGTGTGACAACATGTGAAGATAAACTTGAAAAAAAAAAAACAAAACATGAACCCATCATGTGTGGTGCTTCTGCTCCATCAAACCAAAAGATTGCTTTGCCTGCATCGTCTCCAGGCTCCAAGCTGAAAATGAGCTTCAGGCATTGAAACATAACATTTGCGATACAGAAGTTTATGGCTCTGCTACTGTGAACATCCTTTCTTAATGTGAGGAGACTATGACTTGGATATGATTCAACTCTAGAATATACTGTATTATAATTAATATGAATTTGTGTACAGTAGCAGGGCAGGCAGTAATGTTTGTCTGTGGCCCCTAGGGGGAGCAGCTGAATCCTAAATGAAAATTCCACTAACATACAAATTTAATATATTAAATATTAGACTGACTACTTGATTTTAATTTGTGTCCCATATCTGCTGAATATTTTTAAAGTGCAATGGAGAATATGAATATTAATAAAATAGGAATTAAATGACTTTACATGTATGGATACAACAGAAACTTTTCACTGGATTTCACAGTCTTCACTCGCGACTGGAGATGCTTCAGTTCTAATCACCTAAGTATTGAATTCAGTCACATGAAAACAGGTGGTTGTTTATGGGGGAGATGGTAGACTCTGCTTCTGTTCAAAGATGGTCTCCAGTGTCAGACGCCAAAGTCCTCCTTTCTTCAGTCATCCACTCTCCAACATTAAATGTTTAAAGCTTCCAGTGAACGGAGTCAGAATTATTTTGTCTAAAACTGTTGAAACTCTTTCAAATGTCAAGAATGGACTTTGACGCTCATAACAACTTTTTTCCCCCCCATGTGCATGAGACAAGCCCTTTAGCCCATTTTAATATAAAACAAAACAACACATTTCTACCATTTAAAAAAAAAAAAAAAAAAAAACCTAGTTAAGGGTTTGATGTGCTTTGTGCTGGCAGTCGTTTCCCTTTGGCTGCGGAGTGTTTGGATTTCATCTGAAATGTGTGTATTTGTAAGTAGGTGATCTGTAGACACCATTTCAGAGGAGGCTCACTGAGCCTTGATGTGCTGCTCTGAGAGGATGTGCATGGTGTGTGTGTGTGTGTGTGTGTGTGTGTGTGTGTGTGTGTACAGAGAAGTATTCCACCTCACACAGGGCACTTACACCAGAGCCATTCTTTACAGTGTGTATTCCTCTGCTGCCTCACACAATGTAAATGATGTCTGGCCACTGTGTTTTATGGCTCATAGATGGAGGCTAAGCTTGGCTCCTGTGCCACCATCTCTGATGGACTGCTATGGCTGCTCTCATAAACTTGGCACTGTTCTGCAATATGAGCAGGTCCTGCCAAGTTTCTCATAAAATATCAGCAGGACACACTAAGCCAAAATAATCCACTTCATGCCATTTTCAGTCATGTGATTCAGAATCCGTTTGTTTCCTTCGTTATTCTTACACTCACATTTCTGTTTTGGTTTACACTCAAAACCACAGTTACAGATAGTGCTTTGGCAAGAGCTGTCAGCAACTCAGCAGATGAATCAAAAGTCAGGGTGAAGTAGATTTAAAAAAAAAAAAAAAAAAAAAAAAAAGATACTCTCCAGCAGATGGCAGATTTTGTTCACTAAAAAAAAAAAAAAAACTCCTTCCAGGCTGCTGTTCGCTTCAAGAACACCACAAACTCCTGTCCTGAATCAGCCTGTAGTGTCAGGCCTGTCCTCTACACACTGACATGACACTTGTCATTATATTAATGCTTCCTTACCAGGACAAAGTGAAGGAATTCAAGTTCCATTTTAGCATCAAAGATCAGACTGTAACAACATATTATACAGAATGTGCAATGACCTACTGAATTCAAATTAAAACTTCAAGAAAATCATCTGACTGACTTCAGTTTATTAAGATACAGGTTCATTAAAGCAATGTCTGATCGTGTTTATCCTGAGTCTGCTGACTCATCCACTGCATTCTACTGTTTCTTCTATTTCATCCATTTATAAAATAACAAGGATTCTAGAACTATTATTATTATTATTATTATTATTGTTATTGTTATTATTATTATTATTATTATTATTATTATTATTATTATTATTATTATTATAGTTTAAATGATTTTAGCTCTACTAAGATTACATTTGACTGATGTTTTATATTTCACAGTTTTTCCCATATCTGAAAATGAAAAGTTAATGGGCCTTTGAGGTTTGCAGTCAATATTCAGTACCAACGTTTATTCAGTTTCCAGTTTTGGGGATCGAGCTGTCTGCATATTGTGATTATAAATACAGAGTAACCATCACTGCACTGATTCCTGAGGCCTACAGCTTTCCTTATTACTTCAATTTAATTACTTTGCACTCTGCACTTTATGCATGGGTATCATCCATATGCTTTGTGAGCATTAAATAGCCAACCAGCAGTCTTTACATGTCATCCACAGCAGGAGAGAGTTCAGCAGAGAACATGAAGGCCGCAGGACAAAGTCACGAACCCTCACGCTCAGACTGGATGTCTGCCAGACTTAACGTTCAGAGCCGTAGTGTTATCATCCACTATCAAACATGCAGAGAGTGAACAAGCACTACTGTTAGAGATGCTCGCAGTCAGGAGGGACACAGACTGGCCTGCATGTGGCTTTTCATGGCTTTTTTTTTAATAACAGCTAAGTGTCATAAAATTCTTGGTTCATCTTTTTCTAGTGTTTAAAGTAAACAGTCCATAGCAGCTCTATCTGGGTTCATTTCAAACAGCGTGTGTGCTCCTCCGCTCCATGTACCCGCTCCTGTTCAGTGCGCGCAGAGGAGCCGAATGAAACATGACCACATTCGACTTTTTTTTTTTTTTCTTCTCTCCCTGCCTTGACTCCTTTAGGATCATATAGCAGCAACTCTTGTTTCTGCGTCCTGTTGTGTTCTGTTGTATTGTGTATGGGTTGGCTGAGTGACGCGCCAGTAGGAGTCGGACTCTGCGCTGCAATAAAGAGGCGGTGGCAGCTGAGAGCGCATACCATTGGAGCGGAGAGGCGTCCCCCTCCAAACAACACAACCGCACCAGCACACCGCCGCCGTGCCTGCTCGGCTCAGCCCTCCCGTCTGAGCTCACGTCGGAGGAGGAGAGACGCGGCAGCGGAGGAACATGCTGCCGCTCCGGCCGTCTCATTAACTCATCCACACCGATAAAACGAGGCTGCTCAGCGGGTTACCACACACTGAACCTCCGGCAGGATCCTCCGAGCTGCAGAAGGAGATTTTTATTTTTTTTATTTTTTAATAAAGAACTGATTGGTAAGTTTCACTCAGTTTTTATATTCAGAATGAAAATCATAAATTCATGCAGCAACAGTGGAGGGAAACAAAGTTTTATATGAGACTGCTTAGATTTTATTAGAGTAAAATTATACATCGCGAACATATTTCGACATTACAGTTCACTTGTTCACTAATGTTGAAGTTTTTAAAGAATTGTTTCAGCCTGTGAAAGTTTTAAACAGTGCTGGGAGCACTGTGCAACAGGTGGATGACAATCAGTTCTTTGCAGTGATCGCACTAATATTCTGGTCAATACCACCTGGGACTTTCTACATGTGTTAAATTATATTTGGGGTTTAAAAAAAAGAAAAGAAATCAAATGAAGTGATGGGACAGTAGAGATGCGCTTAAACACGTAACTTTTCCCACTAAAACTCAGTGTGCTCACAGTGGTTGCATTTGAATTGATTCAATATAAAGGAGCAAAAACGTTTTTTTCTTTTTCGTTTTTTTTTAAATTTCTCAGCAGATGTGTAAATGTGAGACACACACATGGAATTTATGGTTTTTAAAAACCCTGTTCCTTCCCCTCTCTACGCACAAGCAAAACTCCAAATACAGTTTTGTGTCTTATGAGCACATGAATATTTGTTATTAGTCTGACAGAACTGTCTTTTAAATCCTGTTGCGTATTATTATTATTATTATTATTATAGTCCCATTGGGCTCGTTCGTCTCGCTCATTGATCCCGCAAATGAAGGTCAACCCGCTCTGATGCGTCTCAGGTCAGTGCAGCGTTAAACACAGATTTAAACGCAGACAATGGCTGCACAAGTCAGCTCAGTCTGAGCAAACACCAGCGCCATCAGAAGAATAAAGAGGAGAGGAGATCCCCTCTGAGAGCTCAGAGCTCTGACACCTTCACCCTCCGCTCGGCTTAGTCACACTCTCCCTCCGCGTCTCACTAATTAATGATGCTTAATGAAGCCCCGGATCAAAGGGGGTCCATATGCATCACAGAAGAGGTCTGTAGGGCAGGTGTGTCCAGTCGAAGCCAGAGGCCTCCTCCTCCTCCTCCTCCTCCTCCTCACGGAGATCAGGTCCTGGTGGAAGGGAAAGTGTCCCGCGCGGAGCCTGGGCGCTGCTGGCGGAGCAGCAAGAGAGCTGACGGTGGGGGGGTGGATGGCGGGGCTGAGGGGAGGGAGTTCATGCATGGATATGGGAAAGTGCGAAAGACTGGATTATTTATCTTAAATGTTACTCAGTAGGCAGAAGCATCCAGATCTTTGACTGAAGTAAAAGTATCTGCACCAGGCTCCATCACAATTAGAAGACTGACACTCATTTTAACTACAGAAGTATAATTAGTTAAAGATAATCCATGAGCATTATCACTCTTGCACAAAGTTATTGTGTGTATAAGTGTGTTAAACATGTAAGTGGCATTTGATGTGGCTTGTCAACAATTTGAAACTATCTTGTTTTGTAGGTTAACAAGTTTTATAAATAACTTCCTCGACTTCAGTAGCCTAGAGCCGCCTGGGACTGTAGATTCTGAATGTTTCAGACCTAAAGAAAGATGTTGTCCAGTAGATTTCTAACCACACCCCTCCTGCTCTTATCAAAGCCAAGGTACAAATACGTGATTTCAAATTTTTATTTTAGTGAAAGCCAAACTTAACCAAAAAAAGAAGAAGAAGAAAAAGATAATTGAGAACTGATGTTGCCACAAAACTAAAAATTGTTGACTTCTATCAGTGACCCTAATAACAGCCCTGACTTTACCGACTTTACTCTCTTTCATCTGATTCCTGCACTTATGCATTTGTGGATTATAGTTTTCTTATAACTCCCTGGTCGCAGTTAAACCAGGAGCCCCTTTTATACGGCCGCAAAATGTCACGCTTTTATTCTGTCTCACTGTTTCTGTATAAAGGTTACAAACACGGAATTGGGGAGGGGGCTGGGGAAGGGGAAGGGAGCTCGGCTAGTGGTTACCTGGTTTGTGGGGTAAAGACCCACTAGAGATGCCTAGATGTTTAAAGAAAGAAAGAAAGAAAGAAAGAAGCTCACAACATGCAAAACAACTGCTGCTAATTCTTTTTCTGACTCCTCTGTATGGATTCTTGTTTTTTTTTTTTCCAGTGAAATACTGAATATTTTTATTTTCCTTTTTTTTAATTTCACTTTTGCTGACCCGCTCACAGCTCAGATCTACAAGGGCCATGACATGATTTTAAAGGGCTTCAAGTCAAAAAGGCCTGTGAACTGCTTGGTTTCAGCTGTGACACAGTATGTGAATTAGTTATAATCAGCACCAATGAGCCAGTTTAGATTGTTTTCTTGCTGGAGCATGTTTTACTAGTTATAAACCTTTAAAATTTGGAGTGGTGGACCTTTAATGGAATATTTTCCTCTACTGTTTTTCCCGTCGTTTCGTTGCAGCTTCTGGGTGAAATTTAAATATACTGAGAAACAAATTACTGAAATCAGGCCGAACAGTATCCACCCTGTGTAAGTTTCAGCAAAGGCTGCTGAAACCCTCCAAATTCCAAAAAAAAAAAAAAAAAAGAGAGAGAGAGAGGATGTTTGCAGGATGTGTTTTGGAGCTGGGCCTGTTCAGTTGTGTAGAAGAAGAAGAAAAGTTCACATCTATGAATAACTTCTTCTGTGTCTGGTGTGTGTACAACACCCAGACTGGTTACATTTACATGGAGGTGAGAAGCAGCATCTCTTTAAAGAGATTCAGGGGGCCTCCTTTAAACTGTGATCCCGCTACATTGACCCGTCATGATGCTGAATCAAACGAAGCCGTCACGATGCAGCTCAGGGTGTGATTTCAGATAGCAGAGCTGGTGTTCCACAATCAGAGGCGTGACGTATAACACAACAGCATTTGTGTCTGTCCTCCCTTTCGACACAGACGTTGATCCGGCTCTGTGACCACCTCCATTGGTGGTGTATTGCCAGAACAACAAAAGCCCCCCCCCCCCCATCCCTCCATTCCATGTTTGTACATTTTACACAGAACAGTGAGGCGGAATAAACGTGCAGCACTCCCGTTAGAGACGGGGCCCAGAGCCTCTACCAAAGCAGAGGTTCCACATGGCTGTTTGGATCTGGAGGTCGCTGGTATGCAGACATCAAAGGGTTAAAGGTGAGGAGAGGCTCAGCAGCACACCACTTATCTCCTCTAATGACCTCCTAAGTAAAAGTCAATTACTTCTGCGTCATGATCAGAAAGGAACAGACCACGGGGGGCTGTTTGAGCTCCAGTGCTCCTCATTACAACGACTTCTCTGGAGTTTATTGGATGAGCCGCCTGGCCTCCGGCTCCAGGTTAACACATTTCTAATTCTTTTATTTACTGCATTTATTAAACTCTTTACACTACAGCATGTATAAAGCTGCACAGCGGTAAAAAAAAAAAAAAAAAAAAAAATCGCACTCTGTTTATTGTGTTAAGATGAATGTTTGTTTAAGCAGCACTGTGCTCTCCTGTGCAGGTGGTGAGGAAATGACTGAGTTATTTAGTGCATTACAGCTGCGAGTGAATTTACAATGCCATGCATTCTTCTTAAACTTAAAACAGCTTAGTTTGTCTTAGGCCCTGATGAGTTTTAGAGACACCAGGTTTCAACCTCAGCGAAGTTCGGATAACACTTCTTTCCAGCTCTGACTTCTCAAGTCGACTTCAACAAGCGTCCGATCGTGTTTATCCTCTGAGATCACTGACTCATACGCTGCATTCCACTGCTTCTTCTAGTCGATCTGTTTCTAAAATTATCTGTATCATTATCAGCATTAGTATTACTACACTGTAGTAAATCTTTTTCAATATAAAAACTGATTCCCTTAGTTTAATTCTTCCTGAATAGTCCAAAATAAAAGCTTCATTGCTGCATCAAATGAAATATTCTATATGTTTTGTGCATTTTTTGACATGTCCCCCAAATTCAGACTGAACTCTGGCATCTAAAACCAATCAGGGATGAGGGTTTGAGTTAGTCCACCAGGGCTGAAAAAGGCTGGAAAGGTATTTTCATTTTCTGAGATAGAAATAAAATCTTTAACCTGACACGCGCTCAGTAAAACGGTTTTAACCTGTCACAACTCATAAAGCCATAATCATAAATTACATCTCTGGTAACAAGTTAGTCGAAATACATATTTGTACTTTTCCAGGTTATGACCCCAGATGTGTTAGTTTCACTAAATCGCACAGTAAATGCTGATGGAAGAAGTAATGACGTCTTGTTCTAAGAACAGCAACAAGGAAAAAAATACTCAGTTAAAAAAAAAAAAAAAAAGACTCTGAATCCAAGATTTTAAATCCATAAATCTAAATAGAAAATATATTTTTAGGTTTAAGTACTAATGTTGAAAAATGGACTCTTCCAGTGTTGATCATATATTTCTAATACATGCGTGTGAACAATTATTCTTGGGTCACATATAACTTCATTATACGCTGTGTGTTTAGACTTTTTTTTTCCCCGTAATTTTTCAGTCTAATCTGAAAAAAAAAACAAAAACAAAACTACAGAAGTAATGACTGGTGGAAGAAGTGGAACAACAGTAATGTCAATGTAAAAATACTGTACATAGCAATGTTTCATATTTTGGTGCATTATGTTTATTGATTTTTTTTTTTTATAAGTAGTTGCCATTTAAATTTAATGTACCTTCTTAAATGCAGTAGAGAAACATCAAAAAAGTAGATTAGAACAGAGACATTTAGGTAAAGTACTGTATTAGTAAATTTAATTATCACATAAATGATGCAGTGACATAAAAAGTCAAATATATTTTCCTCTGAGAATCAACTGAAAACCCCAAACTGTGCCGAAACACCTTAGACTATGCGCTTTTGTGAGTCTGCAGAAGTCGTGCAGCAGTTGTGCGTCAGTGCAGACGTCTGCCGTATGACACGGTGAGGTGAGAGGAGTGGCCCGCGGGGCCTGTGCTCACTCTGAGAACAGGGGCTTGGAGCTGCTGTGGCTCCCGTCCATCAGCGTCTGCCTCAGACAAAGATACATTATTGTCTATTGTTATTCTGGCTTATCAAACCTGATTTAACAGCTCACAGGTATTTCTCTGGCTGAATACTGTCATTCTGTTTCTCTGCCCTCAACAGCCCTGGGCATGTTATGTTTCTGGGGAACAGGAAACACCCCCCCCCCCCCCCCCCCCCCCCCCCCCCCACACACACACACACACACACACACACACACACACACACACACACACACACTGCCTTTTCTTTGTCTGACTCATTTGTCTGTGTGTGTGTGTCAATGCTGCCAAGTGTTTTGTGTACACCTTTGCTGACACATTTACCACACACACGTTTATCTTATTGTCTTGGTACACTCGTGAGGACCATCAATTAAAAGGATACAATTTACAAGTCAGTGTAGCATTATTTATTTTGATTTATTTTCAGTTATTCTTGCTTTTGACTTTCATGCTTTACACATCACAGATCTGCAATTCAGCTCTTTAACCAGAACCATGATCTAAGCGGAACCATGATCTAACCAGAACCGTGCTGCAAATGAGCGAATATTCAACTGTGAAGTTAAAATTAAAACTGTGTAGAAGAAAAAGAAAACTACAGTGTGGATCCAACAGCAAGGGCCTTTCACACTCACAGCCTAAATAAGCTGACAGTGAGGTCCCCTCCCCTGAACGGCTTTATCAGCCTGCCACACTGGATGTGTATTGGCTCCTGACAGACGTGTGTGTTGTTGTTGTATGGGGTGTAGGGAAGCACCAGGGTTCGTGGGTTGGTGGGGGTGGGGAGTGAGCGCATCGGTGATCTACATATCAAACATATTTATGGATTTCATCAGGAAGTTAGAAATGTTTTACTTTTATTATAAGTGTAACCAAGCAGCAAAGTGTACTCACCAAATATACCATGAACCACCAGCCTTTAAAAGACCTGCAACCATGCCTTTCAAATCAATAGAACTAAAAATCTTGTTTTCCACAACCATATCCTGCCTAAAGGTGGGTGGATGAGATCCATTTATGAGTCAAAAATGTATGAATCTCAACAATGATGGTATCAGTGATCAAGTTAAAATGTGCTTTCCCTTTTACAATGCTAGTGCCGCCCCTGCTTGTGAATTAGTCACAGCTCTTACTTTTTTTTTCTCTAAGGTGAGATGAAAACCTGGACATCGAGTACAGAGCTGGAGTCAGCGATTACTGACTCACTGGCATCTTAGATCCTCGTGGCTGTCTTCAAAGACTTATTATAAACATTGTGAAAAAGAAACAAGGCACAAAATTGAATATTTTCATCTGCTAATGTTTATTTTGTCTCTACCAGAGGACCAGCTGGATTTTGTGTAGCAGCCATGGGCAGCAAGACTCTGCCAGCACCAGTCCCTCTTCACCCGTCCCTCCAGCTGGCCAACTACTCCCTCCTCCAGAGCTCCACAGGCCTCCAGCTGCCAGCAGATCATTTTCACAGCATCTACAGCTTCAGCGCCCTACACGCCATCCATCTCCATCAGTGGACCCTCGGCTACCCACCTTTGGCTCTGCCCCGCTGCACCATTTCCAAGCTGCCTGCCCAGTTCTCCTCCATGGCCTCCATCCCCATATTCCCTCATCTCTTGCAGCCCAAGCAGGGCTCAGCAGGGCTGCTGCAGAGCTCCAAGAACAAGCCCCGCTTTGACTTTGCCAACCTGGCGGCAGCAGCCACCCAGGACGATCATCTGAAGGCAGAGGACCTGAGCGTGACAGGTGCTGCTGCTGCCGCCGCTGCAGCACAGGCTTCATCTCACCACTCGACCTCAGTCGGCCTGGGATGCCTCTTGGATGTGACCAAACTCTCCTCACCGGAGCGCAAGTCCAGCCGAGGCCGACTGCCCTCTAAGACCAAGAAAGAGTTTGTCTGCAAGTTCTGTGGCCGCCATTTTACCAAATCCTACAACCTTTTGATCCACGAGAGGACGCACACGGACGAGAGGCCGTATACCTGTGATATCTGCCACAAGGCCTTCAGAAGACAGGACCACCTCCGGGACCACAGGTAAGAAGCAGGCTCGATCGAAGCCTATCAAGTCAGAGAAAAATACAGGGTTACCGTCTGAAACTGTCAGTCTGACGTGCATGCACATCACACTGCGATTGGCCAGGTGAGGTAACGAGATCTGAACCCCCTCTCTAATTCACATTTTAACTAAACTCCCCAAACTCATCTGTTTGAAGCATACTGAAGCCTTTGGCCTGACTGAACCAGACCACATACTGTACCTGACAACATGTTTTTCTTTCCCATTATACGTACAATAACTACACAGTGAATTCCTGTATTTCCTAGAATGTACTGAGTAATTCTGTAAGTATAACGGTTGGACAGGGATCGTATACCAGCCCTGTCTCCGTCTAAGTCCTGTCTCACTGAGCTTTTCAAACATCTCCTACACACAATATTTATAATGCTGACTTTATTGATGATCTTTTCAAACATGTGACACCACGTCTGCCCAGGAGGCGTAGTGTGAGGAGCGCGTAGGCAGAGCAGCGGCAGTTTCACTTCTTCATCTGCACATGATGCGTTCAGGCACAGCAAGGAGTGTAGGTCAACTGTATTTTGGCAACGGTTAGAGCCCCACATGCAGTCCTTATATAAAATTGAATAAAGTAGACTTGTGTAGTGTAAAAATACACATTGTGGTGCGTTTAGTGAGACGCGAGCAGCCTGTGTTGACAGAGAGAAACTTAACTGTTACATCTGTTACGTCAGATGTGAATGAGATGCGCCACCGAAAGAAGCCGCTGAAACGCCTCCTGTGTGGACACGCTGTAAGACATGATGGAGAAAGGTTTAGTTGTTCAATGCTAATTGTACAAAGAATACAGCGATTGGCCCAAAGCGAATTATAATTAACACTCTGCATTTGATTACCAGCATGCAGAAAGACTTTTATTTTGTCCTGCTTTTTTAGGGTGTGACAGGGTTAGTGAAGAGCTACAGAATTTACATGTAAGATTTTTATTTCTTTGGGCTTTGTCAGCGCAACAAGATGATACAAGATGCTGAGCGTGTCCAAATGACTGCTCAGTGTGTAGTGTGGGTGTGAGAGGAAGTTTTGAGAGCGGTCATTGACTGGTGATCTCAGTGTTTGTGCTTGTCCAGCAGCGTGATTCAGTGCAATGAATTCAAGTATTTGGAATTGGCATCAGTGTATAATTAGCATGACATTAGCAAATATCTGGTATTACAGCTTTTTACACTGCCTCGGGTTGTGTAGGAAATGTTAGAAACACTAACTGACCACAAAGGAATGATATAACAAAAAATATGGCTGGGAAAGTCGATGCAGTGAATTACCCAGAATATAAAATCAAGCTGTGTGAAGGCGTATTCAGACAGAACATGAAGAGAATTTTGACTTCACATAGTTTGCTTTTCTGCGTTGATTCGCCCCAGACGACCTACATCCTGACTGCACAGACGTTAGTCAAAGGCTAGCTAGAAATAGACACAGCTGCTGTGTCTATGGAGGTGTGCCTGATCTTAGCCTGATCGCAGAACTCACCAGCAGTTCCATTACTTTCTTTCTTTCCCCATCACCCAGTCTCTCTCCATTTTCCTCTCATCTCTGTATGTTTTATCAAACACATTCCAAAAACCCCAGGACAAGCGCAAATTTTGGGGTTCAAGCTGGGGCGCTTTCCATTCGTACGAACGCGCCTTCGCTTCGGCTCATACCACCCTGGACAAATTTGTGTCTAATTGCACCCACTTGCGTCTTTTCCATTCCGCTTCCAACAGTAGTAACGAGAACAGTAAACTGTTTCTTGGTGAACAACAGCAGGGTGCAGGGACTATGTGCAGCTTTCTGAGGTTGGTGCCATTTTACCTGTGCGCATACACACACAAACAAATCCTGCGCTATAGCCTGTGCCTGCAGGAGGTAAGAAACTGGATAGAGTTTGTTTTGTCCGAGATGAGGACTGGAGTGAGCTGGGTCTGTCACAGTAAGAGGGGAGATAAGGCCTCTGCAGAGCCTATACCACCATGTGAAAACTCATCTGTTCCTGAACTACTACAGCATCCAATCAGAAACACTCACACGAATTGTTGCCGAAATAATGTTGTTTCGTTTGGAGGACATGTTGGAAGGGCGATGAGGCCTTGACCATTCAGTACAAATGATGATGTTCTGACATCTGACACGATTCTGCTACATGTTAACTAACCAGCCACTGTGTTGTCTTCCTCCTGCAGGTACATTCACTCCAAAGAAAAGCCCTTCAAGTGTCAGGAGTGCGGGAAGGGCTTCTGTCAGTCCAGGACTCTGGCTGTCCACAAAACATTACACATGCAGGTCAAGGAACTGAAGCCAGCCAAGATCAAGTGATTCACTCCCCCAGCAGGGAGGGGACGGGGACACTGGAAAAACATGACCAAAGACAGTAACAACAGGCAAAGAACAACCAAAGACCTTTTCATTTCAGCTGTAGAGAGAGAGAGAGAGAGAGAGAGAGAGAAAGAGAGAGAGAGAGAGAGAGAGAGAGAGAGAGAGAGAGCGAGCGAGAGACGCCTCTGTTTCCACGTGAACACTCCTCAAGGATGAAATATTTTACCAGACAATTCTTAAAGAAATAATACAGAAATAAGGCTTAGTGGAGAAGTGTATTCTTAGTTATCAAAGCCTGATTTGGCAGAAAACCCAGTGGATGTGTGGAATGTGAAATGGACCTTAACAAAAAAAAAAAAACCCTTGTGGCTGCTCAGTGCAAATCCTTTGCTCAGAAGCTTACAATCCAAAGACTTTAGAAAAGGGACACAACTCTTATGCATTTTTTTTTAACAAAAACTGAGAATGATCAAAGCCATGTTAGCATAGACAAATTTTCATCCTTTTCAATATCACATTCCAATGATATTTTTGTACAGATGCATTATATCAAAAAAATGTATTTTTGCACTTTAACCTGATTATTGATTATTTACATATATCACTGGATTTCTTAAACTTATTTTCAAAATGAATAATCATTTCTAAATAATAAAATATTTTACTGTAACTGCTTTGGCCGTGTGTCTGAGTCTGTCTGACAGAAATGTTGCTCTGTGGCATAAGAATATGGTCATTAGTTACTGCATGTAATTCAGTGCAATACTTACAGATTCAAATATTGTAAGGGAAGAAAATGCTACTAGATAAAGAGGTGCTAATTGTAGTTTACCTTCACCTTGTGTACCTTCACATTAAGTTACATTACATTGACAAGACACTTTGTCCAAAGAAGCACACAAGGCTAAAGGTTTACAGCCATGATGATGGCTTTGTAGGCTGCACTTGAGCTACATGCTTACATCAGCATGCTAACACACTTACAGTGATAATGCTTGCATGTTGATGCTTAGCCGGTAAAATGTTGCATGTAACGGTCAGACATTTGCTTAATCAGCCCCAGTTACAGCTCAGGCTGCTTGGAACTTTGCAGGCATTTGGTTATAAACCAAAGTTATTGGACAAAATGAAATTCTGACTAAAATCAAAGTCATTCTGATTCATCCTGTGGAGACAATGACTTTATAACCTCACAGCAAACCATGCAATAGTTGCCGAAATATTTCAGTAAAGGAGTCAACCTCATGGTGGTGCTAGATGAAAAGTCAGGGGTTCACCAAAGTCAGGAGGATTCCCTGGGCATCATGAACGTCTCTACAAAAATTTCACAGCAATCCTAGAAAAGGCTGTTGAGATTTTTAAGTCTGGACCAAAGCGTTGAACCGACCAGCTGACACTGCAATCCTGAGAGCCGTGCTGCTGCATCCTGTAAAATACACTGTAACTCCACTGAAACCAGCTACATGTCAGAAACTAGAAGTCTACCCCCTCCCAAACAAACGACTTAGAGCTTGAACAATGCTCCAGTACAACCACTTGATATTCTGACACCTCAAACCTCTTGTGTGTTGTTTTAGAAATGTTTCAGCATTCCTCTCCTGTCATAAGGAAACACACCCACTCCACACCTACTGTACGTCACACGCTCTGATCACAGCTGCTAACAAAGCAGCACACTCAGCTGTACAGAAAAGCAGCACACACTGTTGTGTTGCAGTGCCACATCCATCCATGTCCAGTGGAGTGTGAGATGATCGTGTTGAGGGGTTTTGAACCAGCCTGACAGAGTGTAGAGTCAGATCTGAAACCTCAGTTTACTGCTCAGAGTAAACTAAGGAGTGTCTGTTATGGAAGAAATACTGGACTGAATGAGGGAGAGATTTAAAGTGTGGTTTCATACACAACTGATCTGTCCACCTGTCACTCAATGTGGACATTGTTACAGAGACAAGGAGTCAATATCAAGTACATCTTGACACATGATGTTGTGCAAAACTTTTTCATATCAGAGTCTCTTGTACCTGCGTCTAATTATAAACAGTATGTAAAGTTTTGAACAGATAATCACTGATGGTGTCTATTCTCCTACAACAAGTCCCCTTAGACTCTTTTTTTTTTTCCAGATACATGCTTGTTCCAGAGGAGTTTTATTTTTATGGTGGTCAAGTTGCAGTTATTTTTATATTTGTTTTTGATCCGCTCATGTTTCCAAAGGAAAAAAAAGTAGGGGCTTTAAACACTGGTGGGTTTCATGGGTCGCCACAAAACTCCCTGTAGACATGTTGAACTCTACTGGAGCAATGAACACCATTCTTTTAGAAGATATCCCACAGGTGTTCAACTGGGTTGAGATGTGGTGATGGTGAAGGCCATAGAATAGGATTCACTAGTCAATATGCAACACTCATTGATGGCTAGAAACACTCACAGCTAATGCTCGCACTTCACCCGTACAATGCAGACTTACTTCAATGACCAGATAGATAGTAGATAGAATAAAGACAAGAACAGTTTGTGAGAATCTGCAGAATCTCATTTCTTATTTAAGCTTAAGACAGGTGGAGGATTTATTTTAAAAAGATAAATCCTTACACAGATAAGTCTGTGTAAGTGAACAGGTACGATCAGTCTTTTCTTACTAGTCATAGTGCATTAAATGAAAGTGGTGCTGGTGTGTGTTTCTGTGTGTGTGTTGTGTGAGGGGGGATTATGTGTGTTGGCGTTTCTAGTGCGTCATGCAGGAAGAGGACTCCTGGTCCAGGGGAAGAAGGAGAGCTGAGCGGATGGTCGGCCTGTTGCTCACCGTTTCTCTTAAAGTCAGGAACTCATCAGTCTGTCATCAAGTCCCCGAGTAGCCAGGGACACACGCACACATACACACAGACACAAGCACACACACACACACGCACACATCTGGGCAGCTTGAGATGGCAGGGGATGGTGTACGTGACATAAGGCTTGTCGAGTTTGTGGCAGAGGGGACACTGGCTCTGCTCCTTGGCCTCCTGTCCTCAGGCGGCTGGCAAGATTACAGACCTTAACTGCAGTATGGAGACAGTGAGGGAACAAAGAGCACTGCTACCAGACACTGGGAGGACAAATATGTCGTTTTTCCGACGGTCTGTGGGATCCAAGGCTGCTGGTGGGCACCAGCGGTCACGTTCTGTTGCATGGCCATTGTAGGGGCTGATAGTGTACTTTTTGTGTTCCTCAGAAGGAACCACGTAGGCACCAGGTGGTTTTAGCCTGAGCCACAGTCTGTGGTTGAATGATAAATTATACATTTTGGAGATTCAGTTCCCATCATTCTTTGAGCAATGTAAACAGGAAGTCTACTGTTGCAATGCTTTATAATTGTTAGCAGTTAAAGGATAGGTTCATAAAACAATACTCACAGGCCCCGTGTACATTGAAACATTTATGTTTCAGTGTACACGGGGTCGCTGTAATTACTCCTCTTTCCAAACTGGCTGCAGAGAGACTGGATTCAGAAGTGATTTAAACGTAAGCGACGGGGGGCGAAATCTACAGTCACTGTTCTGTGTTACATTCTTAAGTTCAGCTGAAACTAACACGAGACTTCAACAGTCTGAGTTACACCAATGAAACTGATTACCTCCCATAATTACAGTCTTTTTAGTTCAAAATTCCTTTAATGTATTTCTACAGACAGCGTTTACTTGTTGAGCCGCACAGGACGGTAGTTAGAAATGCACAGAGGGAATAAAGTATTTAAAAACACAGTAACACTGAAAGTTTGTCTTTGTGACAGTTTTGAATGAAAGTTAAAACAAAATGTGTTATTATCCTCTTGAAATATTCAAATGCAGACCATACAAAGCTTATTATGAAATGAAATTACTGAGATTATTGGTGTGCATTTTGTTGTATTGAATGGTCTCAGCAGTGAGAGCATGCAGCTACAGTAAGCCCCAAGGGGAAAAGTTGGATTAGGATGATTGTGACGGCCTCTGACTGGCAGAGTCACCAAAAAAAATGTTATCAAATATAATAATAATAATAATGATATATATTATATTTACATAAGGTTATTTTTTTTTCAACATCAAATTGTTAACCCATCATCATTTATAGAATATTTTATTTACAATGTACAAATATAACTAATGTTTTCTTTTTCTATTGTTTTTGAAAAAAAAAACAAAACAAAACAAAAAACACAGTGAATGGTACTTGCTAGCAGTGAATTGTGAGCGAAGAGCGCTGGTGGAGCATCATGCCTCATCTTACTCAAGAAAAATCTGTCTTCCAAAAACAAAAAGAAAGAAAAGAAAGCGCGACAGTTAAGTGTCAACTAATTCTTCACAAAGAAAGGTAGCTGAGCGTGTCGGACTTCAGAGAGCAGCATATGGCTGTTTTTCAGAGCACCAGAGAAAACCTGATTCGTATCAATGTCGCAAAAAGTACAAAAGGTAAGTTTGTTGATTTTGGACCAGCCAGCAAACACAACAATTGGAATTTCTGGACACTACATGCAAACCACTGCTGTGATTTAATCTGTATATAGGAAGTAGACAATATATTCCACACATTCTCCCCACACACACTGCACAAGCTCTCCCTGTGTGAAACTACAGTATATGATAGTAGGTACCTGCTGCTTATTGAAGTGGATGTTTACCATGGAAGCTCTATCAACACTGAGGGGAACGACTTTCCCCCCCTGGCCTTGGCTTTACCTCTGTGTCCTCTGGGCCAGGGGGAAATGTCATTCACTGCTACTGTCCTAACTGAATGATTTAGGAAGGGCTGGCAGAGGGCATGGAGCGGGTAAGGCGGTGCTTCACACAGTAGACGTCGCTCTGGGCCACTGACACGTTTATGGTTTCCAACCCGGCAGGGTGAGTCGGAGGGTGGCAGGATGGACGCACAGTGAACTGACAGATACAGAGCCGACAGGGACCGGCTGTTCCCTCCCAGGCTTCCTCCAGCGAGGGAGGAAAATGGAAGGAAAAGTCAGCCCCCCCTCTCCTTTCTAACAATTATAGAGCAGGATCAGAGCAGGCCAGGAAGGTGAAAGCAGGTCTTGATGAAAATCACTTCCACGTGGTTGATGGCCTCTTCACCCTGCTATAGTAGGGTTACACAGACATAATGGCACAAGGCTTATTGTAACAACTACCTCTACTGGAGACCACGGCGAACACTTTCAGATTGAATAGGCGATAGTGATAATGAAACAACAGCCTGCAGCAGTATTGCATTGGGGCACCATTAAAACCAGGCAATGGTTGCTAAGACCTTAACATGTCAGCAGTGTAACTGTTTCCCAGGGATCAGCAGGGTTAGTAATGTCAGATCCTCACATAATGATTCCTTTTGATTTTGATGACCCTCCACTGACCTTTTCTCTAGTGCTACTGCCAGGCCATTGTTTGTGCTTCTCAGACTTCTAATTCTACACACAGCAATTAAATTAGCCGACATCATTCAGTTTCAATTTCTCTAGAGCCACTGTGTAAAGGGATCTGTGGTCATTGGATTAGTCACAGATTTATGCAAATGCACTACCAGATTCAACTACTACAAATGACTTCCTCAGAGTGTATGCTTTTTTTGGACATTAGCATGGTCAAACATAATGCCATTGTATTGACTTGACAACTATACGATGACAAAGTCCAGTTTGTCCAGGGGGTGGCATTAGAGGAAAGGTCCTAAGGTCATTCAGATTGAAAGAATATATTTCATTGGGTGTGTGTTTCTTGCCATTGTGGCTTATACAGATGCAGCAACCTACAGTAACAGTTAGACTCATGGCGATAGATGGTGTGTTTATACAGTACCAACAGAGAATGGTGAAGAACTGCTGTGGTTGCATTGAAATATTGTTGTGTCATGAAGTGCCGTGCTACAATCTGCCGAGTGAGTCTGAGAGCTGTACAGCGGCATCACTGATCAGCAAACAGCACATCCTGATGGATTTCCATCCTCACTGGGGGGACACCAATAATGCAAATTTAAAGCCAACATCAAGTTTGCTACAAGAGGATAAAATACACTGGCACTTGTTTATTAAAAAAATACAAAGACTTACCCAACCCCCACCTCAGACTATGTTTCTGATATGCTAATCTCAGCACACATGCCACTCCTGAAACTCTCCAGACCTGTTCAGAAACAGACTAAGGTCTGGCCATAGGGTGCTGTCTCAGCCCTGCAGGACTGCCTCAAAAGCACTGATGAAGCAGCAACTTCCTTTGGGGACCATATTGATCTGGAGGAGTACACAAAGACTACGTCAGTAAACCAGAAGTAATGGCTGACAGAGGAGTCATTGCTGAGGATCTACAACAGGGTAAATACAGTATTACATATATGACCCTACTTGAGAAAAGAGTGTGTCGGGTTTTTTCCTACATGTTTTCCAGGTGTGTTTTTGCTTGTGCCACCACATCACAGCCACTCTATACCTTGTTCACCTGTCTCAGGTAAACAGGCAGTCAGACCTTACAGGCCCTAGAGGTACATGTGTGGAGTACAGGGTCAGTAATGGAAATGGAAAGCTGCCTCACACGTTAAATTGTAGGTTAAGGATTAGAACATCAGGTATGGAGTGGCCAACAAATAGACCCTCATTTCCTAATTCTTCTTCTTCTTACAAAGAAAATAAGGGCAACTTAAAACTGGAGCTTTATTAGCACTGCAGAAAGTAAATCCAACATACGGATTAAAAGTTCTGAGACGTTATGACACATCTTGTCATTAAATTTTTTACCAACCTTCCTCACATGCTTTCCTCTCCTGGCATCAACAAGAGGAAACACGAGGAAACTGGCCTGTTGTCTGAACAAACAATTAAAGCGGTTTGTTCTATAAACCACTAAAACGTACACTATTTCCTCACTGAACAAACTGCTCATTATGGAAATAGAACATAAAAACATAACTGAAGATTAAACTCATGAACTGTACTGGATCTACTGGTTGTTTTAATTTACAGTCTCGTGTTAACTACAAACCCAAACCCACAACAGTTTATCTTGAATTAAAGGGGGAGAACATGAAATTTCCAAGCTCCGTCGTATGTCAGGCTTTAATTTTACATCAGTCAAATCTCAATGAATCACTGAAACAAATTCTTACACGGTAAGGTGTCGCATGATGTTTTCATTTGATGGAAACAGGTTTCGACATGTCAGTGACTCTGATGTCAAGATCAATTTCAACTTCACTGACAGAGTTTAGACAGTCTGGCAGTTTGCACCAAAGCTCAGATAATGTCCAAATCACGAATGTTCTCAGTCTCAGTTTTATGGCTGCATGTCCGTTAGTACAAGTGAAATATTTGTCCTTTTGGTGGTGCTAAAGTAAAAGTCAGGAGGTGACCCACATCATTTGCATTCAAACAGTATCCACAGTAAATCTGCATAAAAACCACGCAGGTGTCTTTCTTTCAGCTAAAATGTTGGATGGACAAACCAGCTGACGTCACCACCTTTAGGTCCTGTGGCAGGTGGTGTAAAACATCGCTCTGCTGCAGGGATCTCAGGTGCCCATCTGAGATGGATTCAAACTCATTTGGATTTTGGTTGCGTGTTAAACAAGTATCACAGAACGCAGCATGCTGCACTGATTCATTTGTTCTGGCTCTCGCAAGTCGTCATCTCAATTTGTTCAGATTTTTATTTCTCAGAGGAGTTCACATGGACAGCCCCTTTCATATTTATTGTATATGCACATACTGTTTGAATAATAACCTTGTGTACAGGTTATGTAAGTAAGACACTGCACCATACTGTGGAGGTGCTGAGCAGCTCCTTCAGCAGCAGACTTCCACATCCAGGAAGAAGCACCACCACTGGTCCTTCATTCCCTCTGCTGTCAGACTGTACAACTCAGCTGTTTAGTTGTACTCTGGTCTGATCTAACTTTTTCATCTGTCCATGGTGGATCTGTGCAATATTCAGTAGTCACAGTATCCTACTCATCACACCTCCATCATTGTGTAAATTTGTACATAGCCAGTTTTTACTGTTTTGTATCTTTAACTTTTTTTTAAGATTGCAAAAAGCTATTTTTTTTGGCACATTTCTTCTACTTGCACACTTTATGCACTTTATGTTTTTTCTTGTGAGCCGCCTAACAAGTCAATTTCCCTACTGTGGGATCAATAAAGTCTCATCTTAAACACAAAATAAAATATTGAATTAAACAACAATTGAATGGGCTGAGGCAGTTGTGTAATTCATGTAATTATTCTCAACCATACATTTTATTTCAAAAGAATTCATGCTTAATGCTCCTGTCAAACACAGTAGCTCAAACATATCTTCCTCCAATGTAAAGAGTAGACTATCATCCCAGGAAATAATCCAGTATCAGTCTTTCTGCCTGAACATGACCTGTGTGGTGTTTTTTTTGTTTTGTTTTTTTATTTACAAAGGCATGTAGCAGTGTAAATTATAACTGTCAGTAGCAAAAGTGTCTTTATAGAGGCTCAAAACCCTGTATGGAGAAGGACAGGGTGGATGGGTAAAGAAAGCATGAGAGACAGCTGTTTCTTTCTGCAACAGTCAACACTGGATTGTTATAGTTCACTGCTGTGCAGCCAGGAACACGAGGGAAGAGGACTGGCTGGTGCTTGAATTCAAAAGGTCCTTTCTATTAAAATCAAAACCACTGGATAAGATCCAGTGTCAGAAAACAGAATTTAAACAACTGAAGATCATCCAAAATGGAGAAAAACTACAGAAACAGACACTCTGGTCCAAAACTCAAAAGTCCTAACTTCTGGGAGAACAAAACATCAGAGGTAGGTCAAAGGGGGAAACAAAAGGCAAATCCAGGAGGGTGCACAGGCAAGATTACTAACAAGAGAATCCAGGAAATGAACCAACACAAGAGCAAGGACACAGGTCAAACACAGGCAGAGACACAGACAAACTGACAAGGACACAGGGGAACAACCAGACTTATAGACACAAGGTAATAGGTAACAGGTGAAACCAATTAGGGCGGGGCAGACAATCACAAATAGAGGGAAACTAGACTAAAGACTAAGACAAGATACACGAGGGTTAGGAAATACTAAACCAAACTTCAGAAACTAAAACGAGTGACAAGATTTCCTCAACAATACTGAAAGCAATTCAAGAAACTAAACAGGAATTCACATCCCAACCCAGTTCAACAAAAGTTCCAGATATGAGTTCCCAGAGTCTATATAAGTCTAAAGCAGTTCAAACAGCCCCCTTTAGAGGCTGACCAGAACATGGATTCTTTTAACCTTTCCCATACAAGTAGCTAATGGATGGGTAGATGGATGAAGTGGTGTGTGGTGCAACCTGGTTTAATTTTGTGACCCATGAATCCACTTCATTAGAACCAAAGTCATGGCTGTTGAAACCATCTTCAAGTAAACAACTAACAATGCATTTCTCATGTTAACCTTAATCTTAATCAAACTTTAATCAGAACACTTCATCAGATCAAGAAACAGTCATGAATCATTTTGATCTGTAACAGTGCTGAAAGCCACTGACAATGTCATCCACCTCAGGTGAGAAAACAGTGCTGTGTCACCTTTAAAGAGAAACAATATATTTTGTTGTTGTTTCGTTTGTCAGACTCGTTGGTGAGAAAAATGAGAACCTAAACTGCTGTGTCCCTTAAAGTGAAGTTCAGAGTTCATAAACTCTCAAAATAGGTCTCCTAAATCGCTTCGTAATTGAGGTGATTCCAGACTCTGGTACAGACCCAGACTTCATCTCTGCAGCGTAATTGTTAGAATAAATCGTGTTCAACGTAAAGGAAAGATAAATACTGGAACTGAACGTAATGGCTTGTTTAAGCAGACTCGGGGACATGGGAAAGTTGAGAGCAGGATGAAGAGAGGAAAATACAGATGGAATGTCCAAAATGAGCATATGTATCAAAATACAGAAACAGCCTGATTTTTATTTCTTTTCTTTTCTTTTCTTTTTTTTTAAACCTAACCTCTGAAATAACTCTGAGTCATTTAGCTATCCCCGTGGTACCATTTGAGTTTTCTGCACTGGTCCACATTAGAAAGTGTGTTACATTAAAGATCAAGAGAAATCTCCCTGCATGAAATGGGAAAGTGCCCAGCGTTCTGCTTCGTCAACCCATATTTATAAAGCTCATAAATTTATCCCAAATTTAACGCTCGGCATCGGGGTCTGATTCTCCTGCAGCTCTGCCCATTATGTGCAGTTTCATGGCAAATGTATTGTCATGTCTTAGCCACTTATTTAGTCCATAAAATATACATTTATTGCAGTTAAATTGGTTTGTGATGTAAATGACCAAAATAATTTGTAGATCGTTTCAGTGTGCCTAAGGCTACAAAAATGCGATCTGGTGCCAGTGGTGACTGGTGGGAGAGCAGCTCCCTTCATGCAACAGTAACTGTGCATCGGGGGACTCGGTGCTGCTGTTTCTTGTGCAATTTCACATTTTATAGAAGTTAGTGATCATATACTGGTCATATATTTATTATGTTTTACTTATGTCTCACACAGTGTTCTCTGTCCCAGTGGTGTGTGTAGTGATTCTAAAACAGAATACAGTGTTGAATACAGCATGAAGTGTAGTTAAAGCTACAGAAGTCAGAGTGCACTTGTTTGATTTCTGAGCCAAAATTCAACAATACCGGATACAGGTCTGGAGCCAGGGGAGGCCGCTGAACTCACTGTCATGTTCATGAAACCAGTTTGAGGTGACTTTAGCTTTGTGACATGGAGCATTATCCTGCTGGAAGTAGCCATTAAAAGTTGGTGAACTGTGGCCATGAAGGGAAGAACATGGTCAGCAACAATACTCAGATCAGACTGTGACATTCAGTTCAATTCAATTTTATTTAAACAGCGCCAAATCATAACAAAAGTTATCTCAAGGCACTTTCCATATAGAGCAGGTCTAGACCATACTCTTTATAAAATTATCTACAGAGACCCAACATATTCCCCAAGAGCAGCACTTGGCGATGGTGGCAAGAAAAGGTTTTACTTTAACAGGTAGAAACCTTAAACAGAACCTGACTCATGGTGGGCAGCTGCCTGCCTCGACCGGTTGGATTGAGGGAGACAGAGAAAGAAAGAGAGAGCGAGAGAGAGAGAGAGAGAGAGAGAGAGAGAGAGAGAGAGAGAGAGAGAGAGGGGAGGGGGGCAAGAGGGGAGGACATTCACACTATGACTGATTGTTGGCACAAGGCAGGTTGGGTCCATGGATTCATGCTGTTGACTACCATCTGCAGCCTCAGCAGAAATCCAGATCCATCACACCAGGCTGCGTTTTTCCAGTCGTCATCTGTCCTGTTTTGTTGAACCTGTGTTCACTGCAGCCTCAGATCTCTGTTCTTGGCTGACAGGACTGGAACCTGACATGGTCTCAGCTGTTCATCAATCCATCCACCTCAAAGTTGGACGTATTGTTCAGTCTGAGATGCTTTTCTGTTCATCACAATTATACAGCGTGGTTATCTGAGTTAGCGTAGCCCTTCTGTCAGCTCCAACCAGTCTGACCTCTGACCTCTCTCATCAACAAGGTGTTTCTGTCCTCAGAATGAAGTCCAGGTGTACAGGTGTGTGTTATGAAGTGCTCAGTGTGTATATTTTTTGTAAATTCTTAATCTGTAAAGTAACTAGTAACCACAGTTCTCCAATAACTACAATATTTAGTTCCGTACCAGTACACCAAACCTGTACTTGGGTAAATGAACTAAGTTACATTCCACCACTGGCTTTAGTGAAGGGCATCATGGGTTTTTTTTTTTAACTTGTCTTTGTCCTTCTCTGTCCTGTTAAATCCCACTTCAAAGATGTTTACAGAACTTTAGACAACAGATTGGAAATAGTTAAGAACCACAACCCAATAATCCAAACACGTGAGCGACTGAGGTGAGAATCCCAATGAAAACAGATGGCAAACAGGCAGAAGTTGTTCTTAGGAGTTAACTCAGTTGTACTCGTTGTACTTATTATGGCTAAGCATGGAGAAAATCAAAGACACGCATAATTGTTTCCTCAGCAAATGTTACTCTGTATTTTTCCAGCTGAAGCAAGTTGCTGGTGGTAAAACTTTCCTATTAACTATTTATATTTCCAATTGTCCTCCTCTGGAACTAAACAAACATTACATGCAAACCTAATCCTTCACCCAAACAGAAGAAATGTTTGAATCTATCGCTGTTCAAATGCGAGTCACACAACAAAGGCAACACCCAAATGATTTAATGGCACAGTGCATTCAGTGTTGACTCACTAAACACTTGCTCATAAATGAAATGTGGTCAATTACAAGGGAGAATGTCACTCTCAATGTAACAGAGCGGAACCCGGCGCCCAGATCCATATTTACTGGCTGTAACACCCTGCCTGTGGGGTACAGTGTGTTCTGTTCTGTTTCTTCACTCTGCTCACAGGGTAAACACAGATTTGATTTTGTTTTTGTTTTTTTTGTTTTATTTTTTTGTTTTTTGGGGGTTTTTTTTTACAAAGAGAAATGCAACACGGCATCATTAAGCTCTTTTTGCTGAGTTGCTCTTTGCTTCACATGGCTTGTTTGAGTGTGGATCCAGCTCTGTATAACAGTTATCAGTTAGTTTTTCAATAAATTCAATCAAGTCAGTTTAATTTATACAGCACCAAATCCTAGCAGTTAGTTACCTCAGGGCATTTTTCATACAGAGCAGGTGTATGTTCTCTTTATGACACGAAGATGCATACATGAATGTACAAATGATTAATAGAAATTCAAATTAATTCATTCGTTAATTAATTTTCTAAGATGTGCAATTAAGATTTTGGTCTCTGTTTTTTAATTTTCTATCTGTGTCATATTGGGCAGAAAAAAATGGAAAATAGAAAATTAGAAAACTGGAGTACTTTTATTTCTCAGGCTGTTTGAGAAGGCGGGATTAGAGAGAGCTGTTTGAGAAGGCGGGATCTAAGTGTCTGACTCAGCTTGCTTCTGAGTGGCCGGCAGGGCAGCAGCTCATCTGTCATCGTTTCTTAAGCAAAATTAAAAAAAAAACAAAACAAAAAAAAAACTTGGACCAGCTGGAAAAGGCATCGTCACAAAGCTGAAAACAGCTGTTTTTTCTTAGCTCATGAGAAGCTGACATGTGGTTCTGAGAGGACAGTGACACTGAAAACATGATGAGCTCATAGAGGATGATGCATTGGTTTGAGCTTCCCAACAGTGTAACTTCAAGTAGCTTAACCCTTTCTCAGTATCTTCCACCACTGTTTGTGAAACAAAAGGCTGCATCTTTGCCTGATAAAGTGGTTTCATGTCATGCAGTCTTACACAGACCTAAAATTTAAACTGATCAAAGTCATACTGCAGATATTGCGACAGTTTCAGTAACTGCCTGTGTTTGTTGTTGGGGAGTGCTGATGTCCTGAGTTGAGTTAAGATGACGTGGAGGGGACAGCCAGGGGAGCAGGATGATCATAACATCTGGATTCGCAAGGAGCAACAAGGGAGACACGTCAGAGGAAAAAAAAAAAAGATTTTGATTTAAACAACTACAGACTGGTGACAAATTAAAGGAAACACCTGAATAAATGAGTGGAGCAACATAATGAATACAGATGCTTCCACACAGGTACAATGTATGGTACCATTGATGCTGGGTTTGTATCAAGAAAGCAAAAGGCAAATATCTACATGACTTTGATGGAGGATTCATTGTTGGGGCACTGATGGCAGGAGCTTCAGTCACAGAGACTGATCCACTGTCTGGTGTTTTAGTAGGAACAGGGACTAAAGTGACATCTGCATTTAGATCTGTGGGAAAGACGTCAGTAACATTTGATGACTGTGATGCTCGTGCATTAGTGAGATATGTAAGGAAAAACAGAAGAGCAGCTCTTCCTTAGGTGACTGTCAAACCACAGACACTGGTCTACAGAGATGTGGAAAACAGTGATATGGTCAGATGAGTCGTTCTTCACCATGTTCTACACAAGTGGCTGAGAACATGTGTGGCGAACACCAGGAGGATGATACAGGTCTGAATACCTAATCCCTACAGTGGCTCTGTGTTAGCTCTCTCCACCTCCATCATCCAAACACCAGATGAGAGAATATCTTTTGGAAGAACGGTTCATCCCTCCAGTAGAAACCAGAGACTTAGAGAATCAATGCCAAGCCACACACTGAAGCTGTTCTGGAGGCATGTGTTGAACTAACACCTCACTAAGACACACAGATATTCTTTTAATTTGTCACCTGTCTGTACATCACCTGCTGGGGCATTTATTTTACACATTTTACACAGCATGAATTCCTTTTGCATTAGGTGGCTTTGATGAAGGGCAATCAGTGTTATAGTGAAAGGCTAATTTCAGTAATCTGGACTTGGGGTTGCTTCTGCTTTATACTGGTGCCAACGGCTGCACCTGAAAGTGTTTATTAGGTATGCAAACACTGCAGGCATCTCCTCGCACGCCAAAACACAGGCTAGCCAACACTAATGCTCCTCGTCACTATGTGAAAGGTACCATACATAATTATCAAGCTTTATTTGCTATATGTCTGTGTATTTACATGAGCTCACACTGTGTTCCTCATGAGTTGGCAGCAATGCCCAAAGTGGGGGGAAAAAAAAAAAAAAAAGCTGCCCTCTACCTACAGTAGTGGCCTATGTGCCAGGAGACTGGATGTAATCTTTGGACGATGGTGTGGTGATGGGTGAGCTGGGCTGCCCTGCTTGGACAGTCAGACACAAGTTAAGCCAGGCACTTAAATCCTGCACTCACAAGTCCAAAATAAACTGTTGTAGGATGAATATAAATGTGCATGTCAATCTACCAGTTTCAAATACTTGACCGTAATACTACATTAGAAGCTGTCTCTGTTTATTGCATTGATTTATGCTGTTAACATGCTGGTGTTACACCGCTGCTGCCAGTGATGGGAACAGAATTAACACGTTGACTGAAAGGGCCTGGTTCTTTAAATGGTTTGACAGAACGAAAGAAAGAACCAGGAACCAGAATTCAGACTGGACTTGAGTTTGAAAGTCATCCCTTGTTAAGCTTCTGAGTTGAATGACAGGTTTAGGAAGCTTGGATGCTCCATACAGTGATTCAGACAGTCTCTAGTGTCCACAGCTGTGAAACACTGAGTGAGATGCTGCTTGCGGTTCCTCAAAGGTTTTGTGAGAAGGCTTATTGTTGAGATCAGATCAGGAGAAATCCTGGCTTTACATCCTGACCCGTTTATAGCAAATGACTTTAATACTTTGATTGGAATGATTTTTTTCCTCTCACAGTGTGTTCAGACAGAAAGACAGAAAGGGAGATGAAAATTTGTGTTATTTGCACAAATGTGAGCACTGGACAAACTTACAGTCCATGTCTATTTGCTGCAGACAGACAAAATACTGCTGACTGGTTAGTAACATACACTGGGGTCCAAAAGCCTGAGACCACTCTCCCAGTGAGGAGACTGTCTGAAACCGGACAGCGTTACCAGCATCTTGCTTCTGTCTCTCTTCCCTCTGTGACAGGTGAATTTTTGTGTCCACTGTAAATGTCCCTCAGGATGTGAAATATGCTCCTATTTATTATCTGGCCCCTGCTATGTGGAAGTAGAACAGGTTATGATCTGGATGTAGCAGCATAATATTAGTGGTTCATGTCATTTCACAGTTCCCAACATTATTTCAAAGTGTCTTGTTAGATAATCAGACTTCTGTTTATGTTCATTCATTTATTCATACAGAATTCAGCTCTCTATACAAACATCCGGTCTGAGTGTTCAAAATAAAATTTATAGCTATGGCACAAATATGTTTTAAAACATAATTTCTATGAACACATGAAGCACAGTGAAAGCACACACTGATCAGCCACAACATTAAACCAGGTAACTGCTTTGAATGTTGTAGCTGATTGATGTATTTTTTTGTTTTGTTATATTGATATTTTGTATGTCTGCCTTTATTTTTGATGACAGATTCAAACCTCCTGGTGCATGGATGAAACCAGTCTTGCACAAACCTGTGGGGAGATGTTCTGCCATTCTTCACAGATGATTGTTTTTGGCTGCTCTTTGCTGGAGGGGCTTTTTTTTGTTGCTCTACCTTCCACTTAAAAAAAAAAAAAAAAAAAAAAACTCCCAAAGTTGGATTCGAGTCACGGGGACATACTTGGCCAGGCCATTGTTCTCACTTTTGCAGTGTGTTTGGGGATCATTGTCATGTTGGAAAATTCCTCTCCTGCCAAGCTTCTTGATACAGGGAGCCATGTTCTCATGTGGATATACAAACTTACACCTTCGGAGCTCATGCAGCTTCACATCAGCACACTCCCTCCTCTCTGTTACACGGTCTGGACTGTGCAGTCCCTGTGGCAGCCCTGGCCACCTCCACCGCTGCTGGACCTCATCTGATCCAAACATATTTCGGGTTTCATCATCTGACCAAAGAATCTGCTGCCAATATTCATCAGGCCTCTTTTCATGGTTTGTCAAAGTTTAATCATGTAGTTTTGTGCCGCTTTGTGTGAACCATGGTTTTCTTCTTGGAGGTTGACTTTATGGAATGTGTCTGATCATTCGCTGAGACGCCATTTTTCACAGATAATCCTTGTGCCAAGTCAGACGCACTTACTCATCTGTTTTTCAATGCAAGGTTGTTTAAGTAGCGAAGTGTGTGCGGCATCAATCTTCGGGGACGGCCACTAGTACTTTCACTGGTAATGTGTCTCTTCCTGTACCTCCTAACCACTGTTGCAGCTGTATTTCAGCTTATGTTCAGTAACCTGTTGATGCTGCTGACTTCAGTGTCACAGCCTAGTTTCTCACTTTCTCACAAAAAATTAAATTCCCAAGGTAAACAATGTAGTGTGATGTGCACATTACAACTCATTTCTGGTTGGATGCTGCTCAATAGGAAGTCGATAGGATGACAAGTTTCCAGGTCTCACAGTAATGTTGCTAAGTTGGTGTTTTTTTTTTTTTAACAGAGCCAGTAGTCAACTGTAGTCGGTGTCTTGACCCTCTCCACCTCTTGTTTCTTAATCCTGGGACTAGAAGCCAAACCATGAAACATCTGTCCAAAATCCATCTGTCAACGTGGACAAGTAATTTCCAAGCAAACATTTCGTGGATGTGGAGATATGCGGAAGGAGGCCAAGTCTAACCCCTCAGGTTTATGTGAAGTGGAAGTTCACTTTTGACCCAAGTAACCACAAAGTGTTCAGAATATGATATTATGGCCCAGTAAAAAGTCACATTAATCAACATTAAGTAATAAGACATAAAGAAGACATGAATGTTCTGATTGCACAGAACAAGCAGCAGGTTATGTGGACAGAACTGACTGATGCTGTAGTCTCTACTTTCCAGTTATGAAACAATTTTTACACAAATTATCAGTATCATTTCTGGCCAGCCAATCACAACAACAGAAGGCTTGTTTTTCATCAGTTTTGGATGAGCTGACTCATTTCAACAATTCCCACAACCAAAATGCACTGAATTCTGCCTCCAGCTGCCACATACAATGATGCACTTAAGGGTTTTATTTAGAATACTTGCAGCTTTGACCAGAACTAAAGTGATCTCTACATAGCACACATAGCAATGTAAACTAATCCTGGTTATTTGCTCTGAGTTTTCCCTGAATCAGTGGATAACTGTTTAAAACTAATATACAGTCAGATTTTAAATGTCATCATGGTTTTAACAGTGAACCTCTGCTTGGCATTTTAATGGGATGTCTGTGGTATATGGGTTCTATTACACATTTGGTCAAATAGTATATAATCTACCTCCCATGTCAGCAGCCATTTACTCCACCTGTCATCATGTGATGTCCTGCTCTTCCTCATCATCTCTTTACATTACCTCCAGGAACAAGCTGACACTAACCACGAGCAGGGCCATGCACTCCTGAAACTCCCTCTGACAGTGGCTAATGGTGGAAAGAATGAACGTCCAGTGGAAAAAAAAAACACTTTTTAGTTAAGACAAAGATAAGGAGACAGGAAGCAGTGAGGTTTATGGGAAACATGATCCTTTGAGAGATATGAGCACTGACAACCACCAAGGATGAGGAGAGGCCGCTGAGCCCAACTTTTCACATTCATATTATCATACTGCATCTTTAACAATGCTGTGTGTTGAACCCAAGCCAGTTTTTGTCATACATCCACCACTCATTATATTCCCATCTATCCATTAGATAAACCACTTATCCTTTTGATGGTGGCATGCTGGCACTGGCTGAGGGGCAGCATACACCCTGGACAGGTCGCCAGTCTATCACAGGGCTCACACAAAAAGGCATTCATGCTCAAGTTCACATCTACAGGCAATTAAGAGTTGACAGTTGTATGTCTCTGGACTGTGGGAGGAAGCTGGAGAACCCAGTGGGAACCCATGCAGGGACAGGGAGAACATGCAAAGTCCATACAGGCTGCAGGTTCCAACTCAGAACCTTCCTACGGTGAGCAACACGAGCAAGCAATGAATACATGTACATTGTTTCACAACCTTACATACAATACCTTTAATTTAACAACCTCTTTGCCTCTTAGCTGTGAGTTGTGTTTTAACGCCATTAAATTTGTACAGAAAACCAACAAAGGAAATAGCATAAAGACATTATTAAGTATTATCAGGAAAAACCTCGGACCTCATAATATTAAAAAAAGAAAAAAAAAAAAAACCTCACAGCTACACATCTTGTGAATTTATATAATCCTGTTGTAGAGTCCATTCACATCTCCATTTCACTGATGATTAAATTTTAATCTGGAGTTAATTCACTTTAGAATAAACAGCTGTGTGAAATTACACTGAGTAACATCTAAGGGTTTTTAATGTGTATGTTTATTTCTGCAGCAATATTTGGGGAATGTATACACAATATCTACACAGTCTCAAATGTTTGTAATTTGGATTTTGTTACCAAAAAACAAGAACATCAATATTATTTTTTACTGTAACTATTAAAAAAAACGTTTTTTTAATGCTACAATTGCAAGTGTTAAGCAAACACTCATCTGCGTCATAAAACTTCATGCACCATGTGTGACCCTTTTACCTCAGACCTCCTGCAAGAAAAGTCCAAAGCATTAAACACAACCACTGCATCAGTGGGTCACTTAGTGGTTGTTCAGACCAGAATATGCTACAGCAAAGCATTTGTCTGCACTGGTGGTGGTGGTGGTGTGTGGCTTCAGTTATGGGTGAGATATGAAATACAATCCAGGAAGTCCGGTCTGAGTAACAGTGAACAGTGAATACCGTTGTATTTCATGGCAACGAACAGTAGAAACACAGTATACACATAACAAATAACCCACCAGGTGTTTGCTTGTATGCATATGATTATGGAACTAGCATACTGGGAGGTGATGTGTTGTGTGGAATATGATTGCCCTCATTCAGCATATTGAATAAAGACACTGATAATGCTATGAATTATCAACTAAATTGATCACAAGATGAGATGTGTCCAAATCTGTCTGATGCAGCCCAGCAGATTGATTATGATTGGCTTGATTGATTGGCTGATCAGATTGTACATTGTTGTCATGGTAACTAGTCCAGTGTCTTTGGTTCTAGGAGCCAGTTTTTGTTCTGTACACATGATCATGACCCTCCTTGTGTTTCATAGTAAAATCTCTACCTTCCAACCTCACTGGGCCAGCAGAGTAAGCCAAAGCTCTGTGTGTCTACCTGATCCATGTGTACAGTCAGGTCAGTCACGACTGGGTGGTCACATAATGAGCTGCTATGTCTGGACGGCCACACTGTCTTGGCATGTTATGACAAAATTCACAATTATCTTTAAGGAAGAAATCCATGGTATGTTTGCTATGATTGGTCTATTAATTAGCTGTCTGGATGTCTTACAGCATATTTCAGGACTGAACATAAACATACAGTGTTAGACAAGCTAAAAAAAAAAAAAAAGCCATGAAAACTTTAATTATAGTCACCACTTTTAATGACGCTAATCATGCAGAGCAGCTGTGTTACTTATAGTTTTATATCCACATGCCTCATTTCTGCTTGCATGTTGTTGAGGCGTCGAGCGACACCTCGTTCAAATCGGAGAGAGTCTGATCTTTGTTTCTATCAACAGTGCAAAGCAGGAGAGAGGAGAGGAGGAGAAGGAGAATCAAAGAGAAACAGACACAATTCAGTTATTTCTCACATGTTGAAAAACTTTACTCTTTCATTTCTCAGGTACAAAGAAGTACATACAAGTTCCACCCATCCACTCACACTTCTCCTATTGTGGTAGGATTTAAAACTGCTTTAATGACTGGTTGCATGTTATGCTTTTGATAAACAGAGATGGAACTTATTTACAGTGTCCAAACACCTGAGTCCACTTTCCCAGTCTTACCGACCGTGGACCATCTCATGAGCAGGTGCTACACACAGGAATGAATTACTACGTGTTACATACCAGACAAACATCACAGGGAGGTGGTGGAGGTGGATGGTCTGCATATAAAGTCCAGGACTTTGACACTGAAATGTCGGTGGTTAGGTTTAGAGAACAAAAGTAGTTTGGTTAAGGTCAGGGGAAAACTGTGGTTTTGGTTAAATGTTACTAAACCAAACCGCTGTTCTCGTCTTGTGCTTCACCACAAACTTTTTTTTTCTACTAAACCACAACCAGGATCTTTTCTGTAAAAAGGGCTGCCATGCATTAACTACATTTCTTCAGTTTGTGCATAGAAAACTCAAGATAGCTGAAAACAGAGCCTGAAAATATCAGACTGATTAGTATTTTGTTTGGTCATACTGTATGAACACCACAGTTTTCCACAGGTGCTGGATCAGATGATGACCTGTTGTCTTATTGATAACTTTGATATAATTTCTGAAAGTTAGATGTAACATCAAACACTGCTGTTTCATTTCAATCCCTCTCCTAACTCTCCCATCACTGTGAACCAGATGTTAGAACTGTAACAGAAAGAGGAAAGGTCCATACTTAGCTCATGAGTGCATTTGCATGACACTCCCATTATTTCATTCTTGTGCCTTTTGTAATGCCCTGTGGGCTGACTCTGCCCCATCAAAGACTCTGACTGGACCAGCAGCTCACTGGTCCAGCTGGCAGCCTGCCCAGCTCGGGGGAGCGAGTGGCTGCCTACATCAGATCCTGATGTAGAAAAGCTGATAGACTTGGCTGCAAACATCCTGGACTCCCAATGTGGAGTCCTCTGAGACCTCTGACAGCCATAGACCAGTTTCTTACTTTGGCCTCCATGGATGCTAATTGTTCATAATCATGGTTAAAAAAAAAACAAAAAAAAAAACATGAATTCAAAAAAAGCACATAGCTCAGATAATATCTTCGGCACCATACAGAATTACCACCTGGTTCCTATTTCTGTTGTTTCAACCATATTTAATATCAGTTATGACATTTTACTTAGTAGTGTCACAGATGTAAGGTAGACACAGTTTTACAAGAGTCCAAAGAGAAGGTTTTAAACAGTATAGCGTAACCCTAGACACCTATTAGACATTTAAATGTCTGTTTGCTTCATCCATTACACTGTAAACATTGCAGCCACGGTGGAGGATGGTGTGTTAAAGGTAAACATGTCCTGGGCCCCTGAAGTGGAGAGTCTGACAAGCTTTAGGCTCACTATGTATCAACAAAAAATAACTGAGCATTTGATAGGGAACTGGCACCGCCTGGGTCCTGATAGCTCTCCAAATTAGGAAAACTGTATGAACTGCAAAGGGAGTGGTAGACACAGGGACCTTGCTGCTCATGTTTGCCCTGAGGCCCCTAAACACATCAGTCTGGCCAAAGACGTGGGAATATCCTCCCAATGCACCTTTGCCAAAAACAATTAGTTAGTTCTCATCCTTGAAGTCTTTTCTCTTGTGACAGTGAAACCTGCTGTTTGAAAACACTGACAAACAACACTCTCACCTTTGTGTGGCTTGTTTGTCTATGCTTTTAAATGCAGCTGGAATAACCTCATTGCTGCCCCATGTGGCAGAACCGGGGGCAAAACAACAGTGGAGAGAGTTTTCCCAAAAACTACAGCCAACATTTCCCTGAACTTTACAGTGATGAATAAACCAACATCATATACAATGGGAATAAAAGCACCAGAAGACCAGAATCAGTGTCAGCATTACTCTGCATAAACCACAGACTTCACTCTTGACAGTTTTTAAAGGAACTACTTTGTGTGGAAGAAAATGGTCCCTGTGAAAATTGCTGACAGTATAATTTGGGTAAACCAGTCCTTTACCACTTCATGATTAGGTTCAGAGGCTCAATACCTATAGTTGCTATGACATTTATTCTTTCTAATGGCTTTTGCTGTCCTCTAAGTGTTTTCAGTCTGCTTTTTGTGGCAATCCAAGACAGGATAGACATGTTGCCTGACTGACATCACAGTGGAACACTTCTATAGGCCAGTGTTGTTCTGGGAACAACAACAGAAACATTATTTCTCTCTTAACTAAGTCAATGATGATGCCACACTGACGCTGAAAAGATGGCCTGCCATTACTGTGTGGTATCGACAGTTAGTTCATGATCAGAGTGTGATGGGGGATGGTGTTTAGCCTGCCTCATGGGGAGGGCTTTAATGTCAGAGTTCATACAAGGCCAGGCCAAATTAGGATGTTGACACGGAGAAAGGCAAAGAGTGAAGCTGATTAAAAGAGTAACAAGCCACATTAGTCACCAGTTCCTGTACTAATTTCTCACGAGGAACACCACATCTCTTGGCAGAATCCTCTTTTCCAATGGTTCATCCAGAGCTACTCAAACACCCACGGGCCACAAAGCTGCTGGAATCACTGAGGCTACATTCACACCCCAAATTACTGCTCAGCCTTGCATAGCAAGATGTATCCCAAACCTGACAGCTGTTAAAAAAGCAAAACTTCTCATTTTTACTTGTAAAGCGTTTTGGTTACAGTCCATGCCTCTGACGTTTGGCTGCCTTTAGGCGGTGTCCTAATTACAATCAAATTAGTTTTTTGGGCTTCTTTCCATGGTTGGGTGTAATTGCTTGTGTCTGCTCAGCCAACCCACCAATATCGTTATTTATTAAAACTGACTGCCACTGACTCAAGAAAATTATGGTAGGTTTACTGATCGCTCTTTGTAGATGATGTGATTTTTTTTTGGCTTCATCAGACTGTGACCTTCAGCTCGCACTGGGGCGGTTTGCAAGTGTGAATCCTCTGGGATGAGAGTCAACACCTCCAAGTCTGCTGGAAAACAGTGGATTGCTTCCTTTGAGTTCCTTTGGGTTTTATCCTGATGACTGAGGATAAAATGGAGGGTGAGACTGACAGGTGGATTGGCGTGATGTCAGCAATAATGCTAAGTGTTGCACCAGGTCATTGTGGTAAAGAGGGAACTGAGGTGAAAGGAAAAGCTTTTGATTTTATTTTTGGTTCAGGCATCTGATTAGGATGCCTCCTGAGCGCCTTCCATTAGAGGTTTTAAGGTCTCCCACCAGTTGGACGTACACGTGTTGTCACATTTTAAAACAGAACTACAAGTACCACTTGGTGGTGGTATGCCACCGCATGGTTGGGTACCTGTAGCAGATGTAGAGGTAGAGGTCATGGGTTTTTTGTAATGATAATGGCAATGTTGGGTGTTCACAAGCAAAACTCACACAAGGTCACAGTAGCCTTGACCTTTGACCTCTGACCTCCAATACACATTGACTCCATCTTTGACAAGCAGTGATAATATGTTCAAAGTTTGAAGAACATCATCCAAAGACCTTGCCACATCCACCCGGAGTCAGCAGTAGAGTAGAAGCCGTCCAATTTCTCTCCATACTGCCCCTTGGCTGCTGTAATGGCTTTCCTCAGTCCATACTTTGCAGCTTTGTACTGATTTAAATGCAATGGACCAAGCACGCAGCATGTGGCCTACCTGACTGTTTATCCAGGGATGCTGGTTGGGGAACTTCCTGACTTGTATGATGGGCACAGTGTTGTCAACACAAGTGCTAATGTACCCAGTCACATACTCAGCATAATTCTGTATGCTGACGGAGGAGTCCTCCACAGTGCTTAAACACATCCTAGTCTGTCTGAGCAAAACAGTCCTGCAGGGTGCTCTCAGTCTCTGCGGTCCAGAGACTGTTTGGTCACAGGGTTTGTTTGTTTCAGTCTTTGTCTGTAGACTGGGTACAGGAACAATTGTCCAAAGTGGGGGTGGTGTGCAGCCCTGTATGCACTCCGTATGTTGCTGTAGACGTGATCCAGTGTGTTTCTTTCATGGGTGGGAATGTCCACGTGTTGATAACATTTTGGGAGTACAGTCCTTAGATTGCACTGGTTAAAGTCGCCAGCGGAGATAAAAACAGTGTCAGGATGAGCCGTCTGTAACGCGCTGATGACGCCGTGGACTTGGCTCATGGGGGGATGGCATTTCAGCAGTAAAACCTCCACATCTGGCGAGCAATGCTTATGAACAGTCCGTATGTCTCCACACCATGAGTTGTTAATAAACACGCAAACACCCCCTTTGGCCTTACCAGAGGCTGCAGTCCGGTCTCCTTGGTGTACGGAGTGAGTCTGAACATAAGGTCATAGCGACCTTGATTTTTGACCGTTGACCTCTAAAGTCTAGTCAGTGCATCCTTGAGTCACACTCAACATTTGTGCAAAGTTTGAAGACAGTCCCTCAAAGGGTTCTTAGGTTATCGCATTGCCGAGCAAAATGTAATGTAAACACGGTCATAGTGACCTTGACCTTTGACCTCAAACTTCCAAAATCTACTCACTTCATCTTTGAGTGACTGTGAACATTTTGTTCTTTAAAGTGAAAACTTTAAAGAACATCCTTCAAAGTATTTTTCGGATATCACATATCACATAGCCTGCTTAAAATTAAATGTACAATCACAGCGACGGTGACCTTTGACCTCTGACCTCCAAAAGCTACTCAGTTCATCCTTGAGGCACAGCTGACATCTGTGCAAAGTTTGAAAGCCATCCCGCAAATGGTTCTTACAATGCCTCCAGCCTTGGCTATCACTGGCGTTTGGAAGACATGAATGTTGTCCTGCTAATAGTCAGGAACACTATGTCTCACTCTAAAGGACAGGTAATAAACAACTTATCATTAAATTTGGAGGACTTGTTGGACCAACAGAGAACTGGTTCTATGGTTAGACAGAGATCAGAATAAGAATAAGTTCTAATTCTGGACAGATTTTTGTGTAAATGCGAGGGGGTAATGGATGTAGTAAGCTAACAAAGTGCATGCATAACAATTACAAATAACATGCATTATTAAATTCCTCTGACTCCAAGTTAATGACCTTTGACCTCTTCCTCTTTTGGTCTGGTGTTCATTCAGTCTCTTGTCCAGGTTCCTTTCTGTTTCACTGATGCCATGTTCCCTACAGCTGTCAGATGTGATGTCATGAATGCAACAGTCTCTGATAAATACATTCCAGCTGCTCCTGTTGACACAGATATCACTGCAGACCATGCACTGCCCAAAGCACATGACTGCTAAGACTGTAAGTGGCCACAAGCTCAACAAGTACACATGTGAAACACATCTACAGAAACCCAGTCCACCTCTGTCTTATAAACGGTTAACACTAACCAAACGAAAACTGCTGTAGTAACAAGTATGTGTAAAGTAGACCTATAATTGCGGTGCAATTAGTAGATCATTGTTATTCTTTACATGATGTGGAAATCACTGTCTCGCCAAAATTAGATATGTCAGTAAATGCTAGAATAGGCCCCATGGGCCTGAACTACCAGAAGCTCAGCAGGCCTGCACAGGCCCCCGTATGTAAAGGTAAAGCGACTTTAACCTATGAACAGGGGGTGGGGGTGGGTGTGTGTGTGTGTGGGGGGGGGGGGGCATTTATTAAAAAAGATGACTGACCCCAAAACAAGAGAGAAAAGAAGACCACTACAGTACTGGATGATCTTGGTATCTGTGATACTGTATAAGCACACGCACACGTCAAAAGAGAACTTAATAACAAACAGTATGTGTGGCTTATTTGCTCTACCGCTTGTTTGCTGACTCTGCCTTTCCTCCTGTGCGGCCCTCAGCTCACATTCCCATCCAGCCGGGACTCATCCTGTGCTGCACAGAGACCAGCCAAAGGAGCCTTGCCCTGGTCCTCTTTCCACAGTAGTCTGAACATTTACTGATCCCTGGGCTGGAGGGAGAGATCACAGGGTGAGAGGTTCATGCATCATACATGCTGTCAGGGGAGGATACCTTCTGGAGGTGGCTGAAGGCTTCCTGTTGCCTGATAGACAGTGCTGTAAGGTATGAGAGAGGATGAAGCAGAGTTCAGTAAGAGGAGATAGGCCTCTCCACATCGAGGTGTTTTCTCTAAAAACCTCTGAGACACTCCAGATAAGTTTTCACCCCGAGATGCATCACAATGTCTTCCCTGTGCCTCCCCCTCCTCAGCTCAGCGAGCAGTGGCTACAGGGAACTCCACGACCTGAGGAGATGGTGGGTGGTGGACAGTGAAGGCACAGTAATGCGCAGGAAAAGCATCCCCAGAATCCTTTGGCAGCTGCCAAAGTTAACATACATCAGGGGATTTGGTATCAAAGTTTCCAATATTTGGCTCCACAAACACAATAGCCTCTACAAAAACACAAGCAGAGGAGTTCCCTGCTGGCTATTCAAATAGAAAATGTTTAATTATGAACATTTGGGAAATCAAACTGCTATGCTTTGGGTACTTTGCACCAGGCTCCCTCCCGTGCTTGAAAGCATAGCTCAAAGTCTTTAACCAACATCCAAACTCCACTCGGTTTCACCATTGTCATCCCGCTCCATAGGGTAGTGTTTCCTCATTTCAACTTCATTTATGTAGTTAAGATGAAGCAGAGCCTGTAGGAAGAGACGCTGTGCAAAACTATGGGATTTACAGCCAAGGAAAAAAGGAAAGTTGATATGATGTTATTTGTCCACTAAGGATATTTTTAACATCCTGTATGTTAGATTTAGACATTGAGACTGAGACAGTGGTTCATTTACTGTGTTATGAATTTGTCTGATTAATATTTTATTCACTGCTGATTGATCAAATGTTGTTTTCAAAGACAACTGCTAAGATTTCTGTACATTTTCTGTACATTTTTAATTATTAATCAGTTTGTATGCGCGTACATTAAAACACATTAGGTGATGATGGAGATCAGCAGAGGACTGACCAGAGGTTTAACCAGCTGAGACTGACACAGTTTTAGGTGTTTGTACTATTAAATGTTGTTTTCAGATTTGGCTTGTGGATGCATTTCACATTGTAGCTCGATACATTTTTGAATGATGAATTTTGGTTTGAGTTGTCTGGTTTTCAACTCCAACCCTAACCTGAACTCTGTTTCTTTATTCACAGACCTTTAAAAGCAGTTTACAACCTTGGGTCAGAGTTCATAACCAAATCGGTTGACAATTCATCCACATTCATCACATCAACCATTTTTAAACCGGCTTTGTGTTAGGTGCATGCTGTCGCAAAACATGCGGTCTTCCATTTCTAATGAGCTCCACATCCTCAGGCAGTGTCTGTTACATATATCTGTTATTCCATCCGAACACTCATTTCCCTCTCTTCCAGGTGCACAGTGTAACTGCTGTTCCTTTCTACTGACACTTCATGTATACACAGATTAATCACTGATCTGGCAATGCAGAGTGACACAATTAATCATCATGTTGAAGTGCTGCAAAAAAAAAAAAAAAAAAAAAGAGGGCTTGTGTATTGTCAGGCATCCCTGTAATGATTTAAGACAGAGCAAATAAACGGGCACATTTGGCATGTTTCTTTCTTTAAATTATATCCACAAACATCCATGTTTCTAACAATTTTGGAATTAAACTGCTCTGTAACTCTGCTTTTTTCTTTTTAATTTTCTAGAGCAAGTGTGTCTGTATGCATTTTCTGCAGCAGGTCAAGGCTGTTTGTATAAATTACTCTTTATACCAGATGGAGCGACCCTTGAAAAAGCCAAGGCTATTTGGTGACACTGACCCCTAGTAAAAAGGATAAGTGAGAGGAAATGAGAGACTGTCCACCTAAAAGTGTCTGATGGAATGTGAATGAATTGTCATCCGTTTTGGTCATGAACTCCAGAATAACCCACTCTACACAAGTTGATAGTTGCAGATGACCCGTCCTTGCTTGATTTCTAAACTTTGGTCACACTTTATAACTTTATCAGTTAAATTTGTCTGTGATAATGTTACTTTACACAATACATTTATATTTTTTTTGTGTTTGCCTGAATTACGAAACCCAGATGCCTTTATATTTTGTGATGCTTACAGGACTGAATAGTGACTTTGGATATGATCCAGACCTCAGCATATAAAACTAAAACTACTGTGCATGGTTCCATATCATCTATTTTTAATTTAAGCTGATTTAAATTGTTATATTTAACAACTTTCCCGTTGGACAGAACTATCTTCATCAAGCCATTACCAGTCATAAATGCAGGAGTTCAACCCAAAACAATCTGTCAGCTACAGCTCTTGAATGTATGATGGGCTTTCAGCTCTCTTTCATTCCCTTTTATCATAAATTCCTTCCATCTTTTCTTACACCTTGCTCTGTTCTGATATATGCTCTTATGTGTGGGTTGGCCATGTCTTGTCCTGCCATCCAAACAGTTCTTGCACAGCAGCCACAGGTGGCTTCTGCTGCCCTGCAGCTCCAAAGCCTGCTCAGCCAAACACAACAGCAGTCAGGCCCATGAGGCCCATGTCAAATAGCTTCTTTAGTGAGTGCACCGAGGTCTGACAGATCATTTTCTTCTTTTCATCTGAAGCTCTTGGTGTTGGGAGTTTGGCTGCCGAGTCCTACGCTAGCACATTCCCTTCTCCTGCAGCTGAACGGCTCATTGTCATGTTGATATGTGGATACAACAGAGAGTGATGGCTCTCCTTTAAAAAAAAAAAACAAAAAAAAAAAAACTGAAAATCACAGAGAGTTGAAACCTGCTCGTAAATGAACAACAAAGAAGTCAAGGATCAAGTTGCTGCAGAGCTCTTCTATAATTACAGCCATCTTTCAAATGAATGAACAATTCCAATGCCATATACACATAAGTACACATACACACTCATGGAACAAACTAGAACATTTCTTCTGCTTTGGTTCTGTACATGTATAATTACACAGTGACTTAAGGATAGAAACAAACGGATGGATTGATGACATTAAACCCTGGCTTGAACTGGTTGAGTTTGGAGGGTGAAAACAGAAGCTGTGACTAGATAAAACCTGTGATCTATGGCCCGCACCACGGTCGCACAAAAAAACCTAAGATTATGATTTATTTTTATCCTTTAAATTCAGCATTATGTGTGTTTTCATTTTTTCAGTATGCTGAATTGTAATGTGTTATACCCGACAGGTGTTTCTATTATTTTGTCCATCTCATTTATATCAGTGAGGTAGGGCTAGATAACAACCACTTAAAGTGTTTCCCCATTTTTAAAAAGACCTTTGTATTAAGACTCAGATAAATTTACACTCTGTACAAGTAAGATGACAAAAAACATAAGACAGAAACTATAAATAGTCTATGAAATTTTTGTGTTTTTGTGCGCATATTTAACATTATCCAGTGTTCTCACTTTACTGCATTTGATGGTTTTCTGTTTATATCCCATGGATTACAGAGATCACAGAGCAGCTGCTCAACGTTTGCTCCCCCGGTGGTGAATACTAGAGTTCTGCCACCCAATCCAAAACTCGGCACTTTGTCAGGACCCATTGGGTTTGGGTCAGGTTGCAGAACTGAGGGCCATTTTTGTTGCGTAAGGCTTGGGGCTTCGGTTGGGTCGAGTGTAATTCATTAAGACATTTTTGGCTCGTAAGATCCACAAAGCCCAGTGGGAAGAGGTTGCATTAATGCGTTGCATTAGCCTGTTCAACTAACAGTGCGTAATGGATGAAGTGAAGCCAAAATATAGCTTGTGTCTCAAATATACCAGTTGGGTTTGTTCTTAAAGACACAGCTTCAGGTCTGGTTATGGTCTCAGCTTTGGGCCTATGCAGAAATCTGTCATTTCAAACAACAGTCAGACATCTGTTATCAACACCCACTTGCCGTTACCAACAAAGTCACCAAATTCATCTGTGACTAAAATCCTAAAGGTTACAAGTATAGAAGCAAAGTAGGTGTTTAATCCAAGACACAGGTCCATCCATGACACGATAGAGGTCAAAAGCCTTAGTAACTTTGGCTTTGAGGGATGTAAGAAAAGGTCCATCACAGAACACGGCAGCTCATGTCTGCATAGACATGAAGGTTTGCGTAATGTCAATTTTATAATTTCCCTGGGAGCTTGAGGGTCAGTGAGAATATTTGCAGCCGACCCAGTGCAGACAAAAGGCCTTTATACACCCTAAAATGGACGTGGACAAGGACAGATGATGGGAACACAGTTGTGTTTATACTACACTGGGTGTCTGTGTAAGCACGTGTGCATCAGCACACGTGGTCTTAAGCTTTGTGGACATGGGTGGATTACAAAATTTGGATCATGGGAACCCTTGTGGCTTCACGTATGCAGAGATTATAATTTGAGCTTGAACGTTATTATTTTGCAGACAATTGTGTGACTGCACATGTGAGCATGTCAACCGAGTGCAGCATCAACAGGGCCTCTGCTGTCCATTGTGGAGGATATCCAGCTCAGATTGTACTTTTCCTGTGCCTTCTCAATTACCCCTTTTTTTTCTAGATCCATCATTTTTCCAGTGCATTCAACAATCATACTGGGGGTCATCCATACTGGAAGTGGCAAAGATACCAGTATGTGTGCCGGCAGGATCCTCCATAGACCACAGCACAGTGAGGGACACCGCTCCCTATTTTTCTTGGATATTTTCACCTTCTCTCTGTTACTGACATTATATATTATAAAACCTAACTGGCAGCGAGCCCATGGGAGTTTTCTGCAGGTTTCTACTGTGTTTCTGGGAAAGGAAAGAAATCCATAACCGAGGCAGAAATAGTCTTGGTAGGTTGGGGGGAATGTAGATACACCAAAAAGATAAATGACCACACATCATGATAAAATAACTCCTGGAAGGCACTGAAAATTACACACTGATGATTTGGAGCGATGTATGAAGACAGCAGATTTTTCCACTGCTTTTATACATTCACTAGTGTGTTCCTGGACTTTTCAAGTCACCATGTTGTTAATAGGACTTGTGGCTTAAGCAAACAGCCCATTTGGTGTGGTATGTGAATATCTTCATCATAAGACTTTGATCTACAGTATACAGTATCAGCCCCCTCCCTCAGTTCCATCCCCACTGGGCCAAACCTAAACTATTCGCTCTGTCCACGGTTTCCTACGACTGGGAGTTGGCAAAATGTGTTGAACTCTTTTCATGTCCTATAGCAAACACAAGGCAGCACCGACTCAGAGCATGAAAGGAAACCGAGGAGGAGAGAAATGGATCAGAGTGACTGAGCACCCAGATTTGAGCTGGATGACAGGATTTGTACCTGAAGTTAAGCCTAAGTCTTCTCAAATACCTCTAAACATTTGGATGTTGTGTTTTCAGCTTAAGGCTTTGGCAGGTGTGTAACACGACTCCAGTCAGCCTCATGGAGCATTTACTATACAGTACACTACCGTATACTTCCTGTATGCCCTTTTCTTTGAGTCTGCATTGTGAATGTGAAAATTACGCTCTGTATTCTACTCCCACAAGGCAGGTGAATTATTTTTTACTTTTGTCATGTATGCATATATAAATAAAATACTTTCAGCTAAGTTGAAAGAGTTTTCAGAGGTAGTTACTAAGACCTTTACGCACAAACCTAGTGATAGATTCCCAAAAAGCTGGTGCAACACAATCCTGGATAACTGTTTTTTTAAGTGAGAGGTAGTTGGGACGGTGGGGAAGGAGGTGGTATCTTGGCACAGGAACTGTTATTGCATGTCTGCAGGTGTTTGGTAATTGGATTAATGCAGGAGCAAAAAAAATGAGGAATGTGTTTCCTCCACAGGCTGTGAATCCCCGAGGACAGACATGTTTGTTTCATGCGAGCGGGTGAGGGAATGCATGATGACAAGCTTTATCTTCCCCACAACTCACCCACGCAGAACCTCCTCTAACTTCATGAGAAGTTTTGTTTCTTCCAGTGTAATAGTTAAAAAGGAAAGCCCTTGGCCCCGGTGCTGTGCTTGCCCTCCAGAGTAGGAGTTTATCTAAAAGCCTAAGCATAACAAGAGCAACGGAGATGAAGGATGATGATGAAGGGCCTCTTCAAGGTTTGATCCCTCTCCAAGAGCAACTTGGGTAACCTTAGCCAAACAACCCCCTCTCAAGTTCTTGTATGTTCCTTACTCCTTCCACCCGGAGCGTCTGGATGAAACCAGCACTTTGTGGGCCTTTAGACAAAACAATTGTCACAGTGATGTTATAAAAGGCAGCGTGGCAGGGTGTCCTGTGGAAATGTTGGCTGTTGTAGTTAGTAGAAGACCGTAGAGTTGTTTGAGATAAGATGGGCCAAAAGTGATGTTATAGTTAGAGAAACCTACTGTTTTGTTGTTGGTTTCAAAGGAACAATTGTTTTGGTAAATTTGCTTGTCTGCCATCTTACAGCGAGTCAGATAAGAAAATCAGCTTCAAAAATCTAATTCTTTACATCCACCACTGTTACCATGGGCTTCTGGCAGTAATCTACTTTGTTAAACATCATGAAAACAAGAAGCCGAGCTGCTGTAACTGGGGTAGGGAATTAAAGACACTTGGTCTGACTCATGTTGGTGGTCTACCTACTCCACCTGAGTATAATATAGAGAGTATTAATTGATCTTGTCTTTAGTTTGACACGCCTTGTCAAGAGTCTTTGGGCCACAGTGGATTGTTGTTGACAGATGAAGACAGAGAGAAACTGGCAGCAAGACAAGGGAAGAAATCTGATTACTGATGTGCTGCATGTATTCACAGAGTAGACGTGTATTAGAGGCTCCAGAGCGTCTGTAGCTGTGAATTTGAGGGCTGTTTGTCTTTATGTGGCATTTAGTTTACCCAGAACTCCTCAAGACATCAACAATGACTTCCAACAGTCTGACTAAAAACACCACACATTTATCAGTCAGAGGGGAGGGGAGAAATGGATCTCCCTGGACGTCCAACACCTGTACCAGTTTGTAATGGGCAACGGAGACATCCTCTTAAACAAATGACTGCAAACACTTCTTCAAAACACATCTTAGAGGACAAAATGTATCACTCTACAGCTGCCCCCGTAATGTATGCTCCATGTATGAAGTCCTCAACTGTCTATTATATGATGGAAGATGGATGTGCTATAGAACTTTTCAACATCCTGGATAACTTTGGACTTTTGCAGCATGTAACAGATCCAACACATAACAAGGGACATATATTGGACAAATGGTGCTATAAATAAACCTTGCCTTGCCTTAAGTCCTTAGCATGTCCTCTCCAACACAAACTGTTGTGTGCCTTCTGAGAAAAGCCAGAGATGACGCCACATTGCAAACAATCACCCAGAGCAATCTTCTCTGATGGGGTGACTTTCTCCTATTGGACCAGTGAACTCAGTTCACCTCACCCCTTTTCAAGGCCACCTGGGAAAAATGGAACCTGAGTAAACACAATTTTGTGTATGTTTCATTGTATGTCATTTGATTCACTCACTGGTTGTTGAGTTATTTTGTTTTCATGGGTCATGAGTTACAGAGAACTACATGTTTCCCTTGTAGGTTTTCAACTGGTACAAAATATACTCAGATTATACTATTGTCTTGACTTTGACTCCAGCTTTAATAGCAACCGCTGCACTGTATGTGCTTCACCTGGGTCACATGCTTCCTACATGCTAACTTGAGACTAGACTATTATCAACTCATTGCTATTCATTTCTTGAAGTATAACATTTATCAAACTAACATTTATGTTGGAAGCAGACCATATATGTCCTGAAGTGTCAGCTTCAGTTTCAGCCTCATGTTTGGATTAATCAAGTGTTCATTCCCCAACGGAAGCATTTTGGACATTTGAGACAAAGCAAATATACCCCATCTTCGATTGGACAGTAAGAGTAGTTCATGAGAATCGCTTCCAAAGACTTCCTGAAAAATCGGCTGTGATAACTTCAATCATCTATTTCAAGTTTAATCTTCTGATTTTCATACATGGCGTGTATTTTCTGTTCAGTCCAAAACAGTTTAGAAAAAAAACTCCCAACAACTTCTCTTCTCTTCATCAAAAAATGAGTAACAAAAATAAAATGTTGGCACATATCTGTGATATGAACATAAGGAGAAAAGCATCCAAAATATGAACAAAAAGGACAGCCCCATCAGTAGAACAGGACTGAGAGCTGCTCTCATTCCAAAACACACACAGCCTGCCACTGGGCAAGACCCTATTAATACTCTCTAATGTTGTGAAGGGTCAAATGATTCATGTTTAAATCAGCCATACAGAGGACTGAAGAACACTGTACATACATGGTACATGCAGAACACAGCAGAGAAGTCACAGGAATGGAAATCACTACAACACTGAAGGAAACTCTTAAATCCAGATTCAAGGTAGACAGATATTCACGGAGTGAGATGCTAAATATAATTGGATGGCAGTTTTATCTCTTGACCACCAGCCTCACCGCCCCCACCACAAAATCTGATTTTGTCAGGTTTTTGTGTTTACATGCACTCAAATAACTCTGTTACAGTTGGCTTTTTGCAATAAACTGATTTCTTAAATTTCACATAAACAAGTGGTTTCCGTAATAGAGGTAGGAGATTAGAGAAACCTAAATTTCCCCAGGTAGATTTCTCCAGGAGAACACTGATTTCTTTTCCACAAATACGAGTAACCTGGTTTCCAGTTGGCTTTCTTTTATAGGTACACGTGTGCATGACAAAAGACTGCAGATAGGGAAAACAACAGTGGATAAGATCAATGGGTCTTTGCATTTAAAATAATTCTGTCCAAAGTTTGAAACTGGATCTAACACAAGTAGCCTTTACTAGTCTAAATAAGTTTGTTTCTGTGCTGAATGTTTTTCTCTTTCAGACACATTAATGCTGTGGTGGAAAGCTGTGCTCAGTCTGCCTGTCCTCTCACTGTGCTGTCCAAGACCACCGCCCTCTATCTGTTCTGCTTCTCTCCTACTCTCAGTGCTCACATACACAGTCATTTAATACAGCTGAATTCCCAATAAAGTTGCTCTCATTTACATGTTTTTCTTTTTGCGCGCTCACACAACCAAACAAGTGTGAAATAGTGACAGAAACACAGCCCTTTAAGATAAATGATAACCAGCAGTTGCTTCCAAGCGGCTGCTAAAATCCTGATTTTTATAACCACATCAGCTGACAAAATTACCACACACATAAGTTAAAGATTAGTTTTTTAATGAAAACTCAGGGAAAGTTAGAGGCTTATTCGCGTCTATGTCAACTCCTTTACAGTCAAGTGAATGAGGTTCTGCCTGTGGAGGGAAATCCTGACCTCGCATTCACGGGGCAACTCTGGCAACTGTGCTCTCGTAGCTGAGGTTTATCCCAAAAAAATTGGAAAGATTTGTCAGCAGGTGCTTGTTTGAGGAAAAAGCCACTAAAGTGTCTGAAAAGTCAGTAAAGTTTTTGAATGATTTATACACATGATGACTAAACTAACACACACACACTCTCCACCACCCTGCTGTGTAAAACACACAGACAGTAACACACTCTAGGAGTCTGAATGAAGAATGACTGTAGTTAATGGCAGTTCATTGTGACGAATTTCCTCCTTAACCGATTGAAACTAATCGGCCGCTGGAATGAACACAACAGGTGATATGAGAAAAGTAAATGAAGACTGATCCACACACCGCTGGAATCCATCCATTTGAAGCTTGGAGCCAAAATTCCGCTGCAAAACTTGAAATGTTCACAGTGTTAGGAAGAGGCAACTGTGCTGGGAACAGTTAGTGTTCCAGGTTGTAATGATGGCGACTGCTGTGGTAGGTGTGTTACCACAGAAATTGATTTTATCCTATTTATCTATCACCTTCTGTGGTGAAGGTGTGGTTCAGTTCAGCCAACTAAAACTACTCGGTTAAGGTTGGAACAACATCCCGACTTAAAGAAATGCATTGGCAGGGTCGGCTTTGTTCAGGCCCCACCTCTGCCCTCAGACTGCAGCGATTCAACACCGTCACCAGGGCTCTCTAATCCCAGCATTTGCAACAGCAACATTTTGGACCACATCTATTTCATTTCAAGGGAATCTTCACAATCAGCAGATTTCCCTGTGGAGGTTAAAGGAGATGTGTGTGTGGGGTGTTTTTTCTTTTTTTTTTTTTTGCATTGATGAACTTTGACAGGAAAATGAATGGCATTGCTCAACTGCAAACCATTTTAACCCTGCTCTGCTGGAGTGGAAACTGCTCCACAGAGGAAGACGCAGCATGTTTTGCAATCAGTCATGAGACATGAGTGGATAGTACCATGTGCTGCTGATGCCCGGTGGTACAAACATGTTAATGGTTCCTTATGCTTGAAAGAAAACAAATTCATACAACATGTTGTTGAAGCAAACTGATGTGAATTCACACTGGAAGGAACACATGGGAGAGGACCCAGATACAGACATACGAGGTGGACTGATGACTGACTGTGTCTTTTAATAACAAAATCACTGGCTTCAAAGTTCATACAGCCAGGAAACTAACCCCAGAAAACCAAAAGCATCCACATAAACTCAAAAATACATAAACTAAGAGGCAACACATGGCTGATGCAAGGAAGTGACATTGAAGCACACACTGGAACCAGCACAGACAAACAGAGAGACAAGGGAGCAACGAGACTTATATACACTGGAGTTTATTGGCAACAGATGATTCACATTAGGGCGGGGCAGACAATCAACAGAGGCAGGAGACAAGACAAAGACAGGAAGTGAACTAGGAATAGATACACAAAGAAAAGGTCTTCAAAATAAAACAAGAAATGCAGAACCAAAACTCATCAAAATACAGAATACTGCCCCCCCCCACCCAAACCCCACCAAAAAACCATAATCCCAAAAATGTTCACCCAAAAGACCAAATAGTCCAAAACAGACATGCAAAACAGTCACCAAGGGGCAGATCAGAACATACTGTCACTGCTGTCTTTCCACGAACTTTGTGTCTCTTGTGTCTCTTTGTAGTCTTGTTGCAGTGAATGACACAGCACATTCTGACGTTCTCTTCTCAAAAACGTTCATGGTAGTGCACAAAGCTGTAAAGTGACAAAATAAAGGGGACTTAAGAGAGAATCCTGCCTGTTTTCAGGACTCCACACACCTGACCATTCACTATGGAAAGTCAGTTTGTCACCAGTTCATCATGGATATTTTAGAGAATGAGATTTTACGATACAGTTTTTTCCTTTCAACAATCCAGTAAATTCAAGATCGCCAAGCTTTAACCACTGATCCTCACACAGTGTCATTGCTGTAGTATGGCTGCTTTACTGTGTTTTAAAAGATTACCTCACAATGTCAGCATTAGTCCTGTACACAGACATCTTGGACAGGACGTCTCACTGAGAGCTGGGTGTCTTTTCATAACAAAAAAAAAAAAAAAAAAAAAAAAAACGCCTCAGGAGTGTGTGTGGTGGTGACAGACAAACAACCTGGTGCAAACAGCATGAATACACACATGCAGCTGCTGCTTTCAGAGGATGTGCTGGAGGTAGAGGCGCTGCTGCGTGGACGTCTCCTCACTCTACGACAGGGGACTGCGATCATTCATCTCCCAGCATATTCGCCTCTAATCCCCTCTGATCCTCCAGCCTCTCCGCTCTGCTGAGAGCACTGTCTGTGGTCAGGTCTTGTTCTTTAGGGATACCTGCAGCAATTTATCAGGAATCTGCTTCAGTCAACACCACCACCACAACCTCCCAGTATTCACTGGGTGAAGCTCTTACTGTTTTTTTTAATTCTCACCTAAATCCTGTAATAAACTGGATTAAAAATACATATTGTATGTTTGTAATTGCTTATACATCAGACTGTATACCTGAAGGCGGCAGCTTAAAACACATGAAGATCAGTTTACTAGTCATGTGGAGCGTTTGTGAAAATAACTGTATAAAGTTTTCACTGAAGTCTGCGAAAAGAACCCCAATGATGTCATGGTGATGTCATGATGGGCTCAGACTCTAAAACAGAGCCAGTGTTACAAACTGGAGGTGTGGCATGTGAAACCAGGGTCTAATTAAAAGATGATATTGATGTATTTTGGGAAAGATAGGATCATATTTTTGGATAGCTTGACTTTACTGAAGTGTAAGACTAAAATCACTAGAGTATCCTCATACAAAGGCAAGGTAACTTTAATGAGTGAGAATAAACTTATAGTTATTAAGGCAGAGGAGGGAGATGACCAGAATCCACAAGAGGAAAACGCACAAAGAAAAAGCTGACAGGGAAAGAAAGGAACACACAGACTTAAATACATGTAAACACACACATAGACTAAATATACTAAAGAGGGGAAGACAAAAGGACACAGGTGGAACTCGTTAGAGCAGGGCAAGCAATCACACAGGTGAGGAAAACGAGTGAGTCTGGGAAAACAAAGAACACAACAGAGTCCAAAAACAGTCTTTTTCAAATCCCTGTATTTGATGCAGGATAATGAACACACCTTTGACTATAATGATGATAACGAATACATGTAGAAATCAACCTTTTACCTCCTTCCTCAACCTTCTTGAGGTCTTCATTGTTTTATTGTAAGAAACATTTGCATTTGAGTAGAACAGATGGCTTCACTTCGTTAAGTTGCTTGCACCTTGTCAAGCTAATGAAACCATGGAATATTATCCATAATCCAGGGTTTTCTCAGTTCCTCAACTTGACTAGTATCTTTCAAGATATACCTGAGGGCTCAGAGTTCACCACGTCAAGTAAATCATATTTAATAGAGGACTGCTACAGTCATGCCATGAGAAGGAATTCAAACTCTTGTAGGGGAGCAAATTAGCTTCCCACACATGATTGCTACAAGTATGACATTCTTCCAAATGCTCTTTAGTGGAGAACCGCTGCCAAAACCGAGACCGAGTAACACATGTTTCTATTTGAACCATTGGTAATGGGGGATTCTGTTTCAGCTACAGAGGATATGTATAGCACTGAGGTAGAGGGCCTCGTAACTCTCACACCATCCTTCACAATTTCCTAATATTCTGTTCAACATCTGACAGTGAGTCATCTCTGGTTATTTGAGGTTTATTTATCCCAATAAACTGGGGACGGTTGAGCAATGGAAGTTTGTTCTTAACCTCGTGAATGTCAGCTTGACAAAATAATCTCAATTCAAACTCCACTTTTTCGTGTCCACAGTCTTAAGCAGGAGATGAAGATGCTGGCTTAGCCATCATGTGGTGGTGGTGTGACCATGTGACCTAATTATTTCAATCACATGATAACAGGTGGTTGTATATGGGTGGAGACGGTAACTCGTGTCTTTGCCCATATGTGAATGTCCTCCCGTGATCTTTCTCTGGTTGTCCATAGCCTCCTGGGGCCAGGCTAAAATGGTGCTTACACACAAACACAGAAACATGGACACTCATTCTTTCTGTCAAATGTATAAAGCTGCACAAACACCTGGTTCTATTTTATAAATCTCAGTCATTGTGCGGCAGGGTCCATGTGCGCAAGCCTTATTTTTGCTCCCATATTGACATGGCAAAGAAGAAGTGCAGCTGTGCTGATTATATGTCACATATGTGAGGTGTGTTGTGTGTGGGCGTGGCTTTTCGCAGCGTCCATGCCATGAATTTATCACACGTATCTATTAACCATCACTGATGGTGTGTAGGTTCCATGAACAAAAGAGACCACTGGATCTGGACCTGCTCACAGACAAGCTCTCCAGGGCTGGGTACACCCTGCAGATGATTTAAGTAGCCAGCTGTAAATATCAGCGCTGATTAGCCAAACATTCTTGAAACCAACCATCATCACCAACATGCCAATCTACCCAGCGCTCCAGGTAATCTGAAACAACACGCTAATTGTCTGGAAGACTCACAGCTAAAGCTATAATTCATAGACAACCACTTACACAGTTCATATGTAACAGCAGAATTAATGGCACTGAGAGATTACTCAGAGCAGATTCCCAGGAAATACTCACACACACACACACACACACACACACACACACACACACACACACACACACCGTACTTCTTCAGCCCTGCCAGAGTCACCTGTGGGTCTATTATTGCAAACTCATGTTGCACAGCCAAACATTGTTTAAACCCACAGAACTTCCACAAGCATGCCGTATCAGCAGACAATAACATTGATGTTGGGCAATTTTGCAAAACCTGATATTTTTTTTTTCCCTTTTTCTTTTCTTTTTCTGTTTTTTTTTTTTTGTTTTTTTTTAGTTCCAGCTCAACTATAAAATTTTCACACCCTTAGAGAGGAATCATCCAATATGGCTGTCCTTTACAAATGTATTACAGGTGGCAGGAACAAGAACAGGGTGACACCATGGACACGTCCTGAACATGCTGCAATCCCTGTTTAACTAGAGCTTTAAGTGCTTAAACATAATTTGTCAGGCTGGTATACACACAGCCACAATTCTATTTGATATATTCTGCAATGAAAACCATGGCATGATGGGTTTGAATATTTATGTTGTAGATAGTATAATAGCTTTAGCTTCCAAAAAAAAAAAAAAAATCCAATTTGAAACCCAATACACACTGAATGTGTAATATTAGAGGGAAGACCTGGGCTCCACTCGCTGGGTGTCTACAGTGATTAATGTTAGACTGAGGCTCCGCCCAGCTCGTCTTTGACTGACAGCAGTGATCATATTCCTTCCCCAGCTGCTGCTGCTGCTGGATCATCAGGGTTTGCTGAAATTGTGGTTTGTTATGTGGATGAAGGACTAATTACATGTGTAATGAGAACTGGGGAAACCCCTGAAAAACCCACAGAGCTGTTCCTGAGAGCTGAACAAGTGTGTGTATCTGTGATTCATTAAAAACTATTCAGAGAGCTCACAGAGGATGACTGGACGGCTGTGTTTCTTCCTGACTATGCTGTTTTGTCGTATTCTTTCACAGATATAACATCATGATGCTGTAGAGATGGTGTTTGTTTTTTTTTTTTTATAAAAATGTAACTGAGTGCTACTGTAATGCTGTGGTTTTACTGGCTCAATTGCAAATACACTGCATGCATTAGTTTACCAAGAAAGAAACAGTGAAAAAAATATTGGGAATCTGAAAAGGATCAGAAAACAGCAGGTGCATCTTTGGCTGCAGGGCTGCTATTAAATGTAAAAAAAAAAAAAAAAAAGTTTTGTATCACCTCAGTGTGTCAGTTCAACCCTATCAAAGTGAAACACAAAAATCGACAGTGCTGAAAAACACACTCACAGTTGAGCAACCTGTAGTATCATAAACTGTGGTGAGTGTGGTCTGTGTACAGAGATTTCCATCCAGTTGTGCAGTGCTCTGAAATGGCTCTGGAATGCTCCTCGCCTGCAGTAATCTCCAGTGTTACTGCATGCAAGCCTTACTACAGATTATCTGTTTTGGGGTCCTCGCTGAACACAGTCTCTCTTGGACTGTTGCCTTGTAGTAGTTTGATCTATTGGACAGAATGTCATGTTATTCCTTGTAAGAAGCCATGCTTCTGCCAAACCTCTGTCTCAGCAGCGGAGAAACAAGGGGAAACTGTACAGATATGTCCAGTGAACACGGCTGATAAGATTTCTGGAGTATGACGGCGGGAGCAGAGCTGCAGTTTTGGGAACTAATAAGGAGAGGTGCATTTGATAAGCCTGTATTTAGCTTGATTGTTGGCCATCTGTGCCTAAGCTGAAAAATATTTAAAGGAGACTTTTGTGCCAGTGAGAGAAATAATTGATTGCTTATGAAAACAGCCACTTGCCAAGGACCATATAACAAGAGCCCCTGCTAAATGAAGCATCATAATGTAGGAATGTCCAACGTGAACCCTATCAGCCCGGAGCCCCTTCACTTTTCCACATGAACACACCTTTTGGTGAGCTGGGACGTACAGCCCCCTGAGTTTTGGCAGCTGCTCCTGTTCTGCTTTATTTGCTTTGTAAATCAAAACAACAACTGCTCAAAACTCAATATGCATATAATTTAAAATTTCTCTTGAATAATCAGAACGAGGCAGGCAGATGATTAATCAGCCTGCATGAAGTTTGGCCCTCAGCATAAACCCACAGGGTGATTAACTTATTAACCAATCATATCCACCAATATCAAAACTATGAAGCAAATACAACAAGTTTAATCTGCTCTCTGTCTGTGATACAGAGCGCACAGCACCACTCGTCCCAATTCCAAAATTTGTTCATTAGAGGTCTTACTACCTGTTAACTGACTCCAAAAATAAATACCATCACCTCCATCAATTTTAAAAGCCCTGTTTTGTAACTAAGGGTTTACTTTACTATGAATTCTCTACATATTGGGGTTTAATTGGGTCTAAAAAAAAGAAAGGGGGGGGGGGGGGGGGGGGGGGGGGGGATCTTGCAATTATAGTTTCTATTTTTAGTGGGACCCAAACAATAAGGAGGTCAGGAAGGAAAGCCAAATTCAAGAAACACAAAGGTTATTTATACAGATTAGCATGTTATGAAGCCCACATTCATGTAAACTGAATTCTGAAAACAAAAAGTGCTTGGTAGCCGTCACATTTCTGTCTGTGACATATTTGATGAGCTCAGTGTACTAACTCTAACGAAACATTGTCCAGTCAAACTGCTCCAGGTCTCTGAACACACTAACACTAACATTCTGGTGTTGTTTCCTTCTCAGACGTGACCACAGCTCTGTAAAAATAACTGTTAGAAGCCAACACATGCAAACAGCTTTGTAAACCTAAATGGCTTTATGGTTTATATCTGGTACAGACATGGCCTCCCTCAAGTTACTGCTGGAGATTGTAGTTTAAAAAAAAAAAAAAAAAAAAAAAAAGCGTTTGGTTCTGTGGGTGGGATTTAGCTTTAGAGTAACATTTCCCAGTGTGGATGGAACAAAGGAGCTGGAAATATAAACCATGTGCGTCCTCAGCACTCACAGCAGCTGAAGTGTTCTCTGTTGTAGTAGTTGTGAGCCCCATAGTCCTGGTGATTAGTCTGTATGGGTCATTATAATGCTCTCCCACCAGCAGCTGACTGGCCGCAGTGTGAAACCTCTTGCTCTCTGCCTTATCTGAATCTGTGTGCCGGTGTGGGAGCATGCAGTAGATGTGGGTAACAAACTGTGCCAAAACAAACACAGCTAAATGTCTTTGCCATGCTGAACTGATTAAGTCCCAAACCCGGTTCCTGGGATTGACTGACAGGCAATAAGCTGTGTGTGCAAGCTGATGTCATCAGTTATACATGCACGGCCTGCTACGGGCTCTGCAGGCTCTGAGAGTGGAGTTATTTCTGATCATTCACCGCGTTCCTCTGAGGTGTTCGGACAAATGTGTTGTTGGTTTGTTCACTTTTGACTCAGGGTTTCAGGCAAGAACAACACGCACAAACAGATTCACTCTTCAGAGGCTCGTACGAGGCCTGTAAGTTTTCTCGCAATCAGAAAATTCATGAACAGAAAGTCGGCTCTAGGTATTTTTTATTTTTATTGGCACATTTTGGCGCATTTCAGTAGTCGCTGGGAAAATTCAGCAGGTTGCTGCCCGGCACCATCCTCCAATGGTGTAACATTATCTGCTGTTTATGTCAGAAAAAAAATATCTGTACTCATATAGGTATTGGGGAAACGGACATGGTTTATTCTGGAACGGCTTCATCTGCTTTATTCTCTGTATTACATTGTTTTGTCCTGCCATTTATGCTCCTCGTACATATATTTATATATTTAACTGTCAACAAAACAATATAATATTTCAACCATATACTCTACCTGAACTAATCTAATAGTAAAACATGATTTGTATCTGAATCCCAGCTTCAAAACAATAAATCAAGTCTAAACTGAGTGTAAATAAAAGCTGTATAACGTTTCACGGTCCCAGTGGAAATTCAAAGTGGAAATAAAATGGGATGGAAGTGATGGAAAATGAGAACGCTACAAGCCATAATAACAAACAGGCCATAATAACTATTGGATTTTTTTTTTTTTTTTAAAGAGCTTGTTCATGCATTGGGAGGAGATTGAGATTAAAATACATTTTTGTCTGAAATGTCTTATTAAAAATGGGAAAGTTAGTGAGAAACATTTGAAATGCTCCCTAAGAGGTCCCTACCTTCAGCCCCTCAAGGTCCCCTTCTCTTGTAAAGTTGTTCCAACCAGTGGAACATCAGTCGAGGTTTATTTGGCACTGCACGGCTGATCTGGTGAAAACTGAATATTACACTTAAGCCTAAATACAGCTCCGTGTTTTGTTTGCATTTAGAAAAGTGTTGCTGCTTTGTGCCTCGAGCTGCTCTTGTTTACACTGTACAGACAATAATCACCTGGATTTCTACAGCGCAGAGAAAAAGAAAGTCTGAATCCGTTATGGTTTAATGAGGAGAGGCTTTTAATGTGTTTTCTAAACGGATTTATGGACATCTCTCCTTGATGGACAAAGACCCTGACACTACTTTAAAGATGTTTTTGCTGAGAAAATATTCTAAACGGCAAAGTGCTCCTTTAATATTGTTGCTGATAGAACTAAAAGTGTTTGTGTGTGCTGATTTGAGACAGCAGGACCTGAAGCTTAGCAGTGTTAAAACCTGCTTTTTATTTTTTGGTTGCATTGCGAATGAAACATGCCCACAAACAGAGCGTGAACAGGTGGCCTTATACGGCAGTTCCAGGGGCTCGCATGAGGCCCCCATTGATTTTCTGATGAAAGCCTGTTGCTCTGTTTGCATGCAGAGGCTCTCAGTCATTTTCTCTGCTGAAAGACTCAGTAATAAACCCCCGCTCTCTTTGACTGAGCAGTACTCATTAACTCTAACCATAAGATATCAGTTAGTTTAGAATAGCCGTTAATCATAAAATGTAAGTTGGCTGAGTAGAGTTGTTGTACAACCAGGTGCACTTTAAACTAAAGGAACAGGAGCAGACACAGACAGAGGAGAATAAAAAAAAAAGAGAGAACACAGGTTGATAGAGAGTTGAAGTGAAACTGGAACTTCTGGGTTTTGTATCAGAAGTGAAAAAAAAAAATGAAAACACATTATTCAAAATCCCATTGATATTTATAAAGACACAAAATCCCCCCCAAAAAAATCCAAAAACAAAAATATAAAATATCATTGTTATTTCAATATTTCGGTTTATCTACACTCACCAAACTTAAACCATAGAAATGGCTGATCAGATAGTGCTCATTTATTTATTAATTTTTTTAGAATCCAACAATAAATGAATCAGAACGTGTTGAATCTACAGAACGTCCTGCCTAACTTTGTAAATATTGGTAAATTAAGAATTCTTACCCTTCACATTTAAAAAGTAAATAAATAAATAACAGTGGAAAGAATAAAATTTGATTTATTTTTTTAAACAGTTTTATCAAATGACAGAGTGAATATGTGAGTAAGGGGCTGCTGAGTTTAAACTTGCTGTTCAGTCGTCCACCCACAAAGTTTTGGTTTTTATTTGTAATATGTAGTTAGCCCTGGAGTTGGTAAAGACAAAAAACAGAGCTAAAAGAGAGGGAATACTTGGCCTCAGATTCATCAGATGGGCAGAAACACGGCAAATGAACGTTACTCTGTAACTGCTGGATGTTTGGACAAAAACAAAAAAAAAAAAACTCTTCATATTTTCACTATATCAATTTTAAAGGAGATCACCACACCACAGAATGAACACATCAAAGCCTATTCCCAAGTCTTGGGGGGAGCGTTACTGCAGTGAAGTCTTTCAAAGCCTTTTGTAGTTTCAGAACGAGCTGTGACACATCTGATAAATGTCCTCAAAGAATGTCTCCTGAGTCAGAGTTGTTTGGGGCTGAAGGCTACAGGTCTGAAAAAAAAAAAAAAAATCTTGAATCTTTGACCAAACTCTGGGAGGGAAAGTTGTATTGTGGCCAATAGGCACCAGCCAAGGAAGAAGAATGCTTTATGAAAGAAAAAAAATTACTTAAACTGTCCATTGTGAGTCCCACAATGGTATGGGACTGAAATGCTAAATTGGTGGCATGCTTGTTTATGGGGTGAGAATATGCTGCGTTCGCAACTCAGTTTTTGTTTCCTTTCTTTTGGCCTCTAACGGCGTCTTACTTAAAACTGGTTTCATAATAAGATGCCGAAATTCTCAGTGTAAAGAACTGTCGTTAAAACTATTTTTTTTTTTTTGCTCCCAGCAGGTGACATCATGACACTTCACAGCGTATCGGACTTCTATGTTGGCAGCAGACGAACATGCAAAAGTCATTACAGGCCTGAACCGGCCCGTCCACTGGTTCAAGAAACTCAATCTGTAAATATGAGACAACACTTCCTACAGAATATGTTTTGTTTTTTTGTTTTCTCACAAACTGATGGTGGTTTAAGTGAACAATAATCTAAAACACACAGTTGACATTCAGGCAGAAAGTCAAATAGTGGTGTTTGTCTGAGCAGAAACAGCAGCCCAGCTGTTCCTGGGCAGGTGCTGCTGATCATTGATAAAGGTAAAACTTGGGTTTCTCTTGTTTCTCTGTAGCAGAGCGGGTGTCATGCCATCAGCGATTTATTGGTTTAATAAGGAATGGAGCTGGATGTCAGGTGTTGGGTGTTGGTGACAATAAGAAGGAATGTTTTGTGTGGAGGAATACTTTACAACTTTCAGCTGCCAATTTTCAAACAATGCTTATTTGTCAAAGAGATGCGTTTGGAAAACACCTTTCATTCTTTTGGCACATTTTGGGATTGCTTGTTGTCAGAGTTGGACAATATGGCTTTTGTCTTCTTCTCTGTTTCTTCATCTCCCAGATACAGACAGAAGATAAGACACAGCCAGAGGACAGACACAGGCTGGGGTATGTATATGTTAGAGTGGCAATTATGAACGACAGTTATACTTGAATTCCAGCAGAGGCAGCTGCCAATCATACGATCTTATAATCACTTCACAGAGAAGAATTTAACTGCTGTAGCAACATGTGGGTGGTAATTCGTCATCAGAATATTACAAAGACATTCAAACAATGACTATGACTAAACACCGATTACACACATATGATTGATCAGCTCTGTCATGTCAGTGGTTGGAGACATCTGAGCTCACTGGAGATGTGTCCAGCTCATTGTACATTGTTTGCTTTCTGTGAAACAATAACATGTAGCAGAATCCAGCCAGTGTGTTCGGGCAAACGGTCGTCTGAAACAGAATCTGGGAAAGTGAGAGTATTGAGGAAGTCGCAACAGTTACAGTAAAGCAGCAGATACTTGCAGGCAGGTTGAAGGAAACTCGGCTTGAAATGTCACGGGAAGAAGACACAGCTAGTTCTTTTAGTGTGTGCACCTGGAACATATATTAACAGTGCCCTTTTCATCCTATTCAGAGATGTAATGTCTTTTCAATGCTAATTCTTCTTTTAATCCAGGCATCACTCACTGAAAACATTTACAAAGTAACTTTTCAGTGTGTGATATGATATGATAAGATAAGATAAGATAAGATAAGAGGCCTGTATTCGTTCCAAAGTACTGTTTTGTTTCTGTTGCTGTGTTACTGTGAAGAAATGGGGGGAAAGGTGTGGTATAATTATTATGTTACAATACAAACTACAGGCAAAGGAAAAATACAGTGTGAATGGAACAAACTGAAGGAATCATATTCAGGTTAATACAATGAATCACTTATGACTTAACTTTTAGAGTTTGTTTGTTTAGTTAGAGTTGTTTAGTTAGAGTTAAGTTTGTTTAGAAATCAGCGGTTTGGTGTTACTTGACCTTTCTACTGTCACATATGCAACAACTGTTACGTACGTTGAAGATTTAAATGATACAGGATGCAGTTAGACAGTAAAATGCTGGGGTGGTGGACTGGCAGATTATTATTGTTTGTCTTTGGCAGGATCGTGTTTCGGTCTCACACTGGCAGTCAGAGTCACTGCTGGTCACCGTTTTTAATGGTTTACACACACTATAACAACAGTTGTTGTCAGTATTCATCCAGATCACACTGACGGAGTTTGACTTTTCAAGGTAAACGTGCAAAACAAAATGATGCAGGATGCAGCACAAACCACACAGGGACAAAATCATCCACATGCGTCTGCAGGGGTAACTATCCAGACTGGGCCTCCGGTCCGTACGGCAGCTCTCTCCACCTTGTACCCGCAAGAACCCGACATGTTCAGTCGTGCACGTATCCGTCAGAATGAGAAGCTGGATGAAAAACAGGTTCTTAACACTGCAGCGCTCTGTGAGGGAACGCATACAGGTGTTTGTTATTTTAAGGCTTACCATCGTCAGACAACTCCCCGAATTCCTGCCTTAAACTTTCCCACTGTATATGTATGTGTGTGTGTGTGTGTGTCCTGCCAGACATTTGCACTTTAAAGGCAGAACATTTTCTCGCATTCACTCTGCTGCTACTGCTCCCTGCCACCTCCGGCACGGGCCTGCTGCAGGAGCTTGATGTCTGCTCAGAGCTTATTTGCCTCTCGTGTCTGTACGAGTGCAGCTGCTCCTTCACAGAGCTGATGCTACTGATCAGTGCAAACCAGGGCTGAATGAATGAAATGCTGAATACTGACACTTTAATGGATGAATGAGTCCTGTTGGTCAACTCCCTGTTTTATGAAGAAACTTTTTTCCTTGGCTCACAGTGGAGCTGTGGTATTAGAGCAGGAAGACGCTCCTGCATCCTTTACTGAAAGGAAAGGATGCATAACAAATTTTCATGTCATTTGATGAGCTTATTTTATTTATCAGAACTGTTTTTACAGTAATTCAGTATCTGTATTTCCTCATCTGGTGGTACCCAGAACTCGTCAACGGGCATGAGTTCACTGGCACAAATTGTTTCTGTGAAAATACAAAGCCTGTTGCATGTCTGTTATTTCAGATTTTCAATGGAAATGTTACTGTCCCAGCACGTGGACTGATCCTGTCCCCGCTGTCCTCTCCTGTCCTGCCCTGTCCTGTCTCTGATGTGAATCCAGTTGTGTTCTCTGGCTGCACTGATCAGCAGAGCAGTGGAAAACGTCTTCGGCTTCTGTTTAGCTGCTGTCAGTGTCAGCGACTTCCGCTGGGAAAGAGTTACATTGTACCGGCCCCCCCAAAAAAAGAAAGAAAGAAAGAAAGAAGAAGAAGAAAAAATCCAAACACTGTAAAATGGATCTATGGAAATTTAAAACCTATCAAATACTTTACACTGTAGAATTACAGTACACAGTGTCAGACACTGTTCTTCCTGTAAGAAGTTAAACTATATGGGGGAAGGAGGGGGGGTTGGAATTGAATAATGCCTTCAGCCCAACAAAACTGTTTGAAAGTCAGTGTCCTAACATTTCTCTGTCGCAAACCGAAAAAGTAAAATGTGACTCAGAAACAGCTTTTCTTTTCTCTGACGTCTACAGAGGTGCTGTGACGTGAACGTACTCCCAGACCTTCAGTCTCAGATGCAGCTTTTTCTAAACCTGTCCTCAATAGAAAAGAAAAACATCTCCATCTGCCATTTGTTCACACATCGAAAATGACCTTGGTTTGTGCAAGACCTCCGGTGACTGTGTGAATTATAAGTCTTGTCTGTGAGGAGTAAAGGTAGAAGAAGGATGGATGGATGGAGTCCTCTCTCCTACTAACACTCAGGAGGCTTTGTTATCCTTTAACCATGACTGTGAGAGGCATAAGTAGTTTTCATGCTTGAACCTAACCAAACCTGAAAGGCGCTCTGAGGAGTTTAAGCTCGGTGGTGGCAGACTAAGAGTGAATTGTTATTTTGATAACAGTTAACGACATCCTGCTGACAGGAGGCATCAGATCAAGCAAGCCTTTTAAATGGGTGAGTTTGGAAAGTGATAATGAAACGATGCATGTTGTCACATAGTGAAGAGCTGCACCAGGAACGACAGGACCGATAACACACGGGACAGTTTCACGATGACGGTGACAACAGCGGCCTTTGCCTTTTGACTTCTCATGGGAAAGTGAAGAAGTTTCCCTCCCTCTGCTGTTTGTCAGTGTCAGGAACGTCTCAGCATCACGAGCAAGTGCATTCAGGTCTGCACTCAACTGCCCTGACACTCCCATCAAACGGGATTCAAGTACCAGCAGTTCCCTCATTTACCTACACACACGGCAACAGGCAAAGTGACAGCACGTTTTGTTGCTAATGCTAAAACTTATTAACGGCATTTACGCCATTAATTTTTTATTTTTTTTTTAACATCAGCACTGTGCTACAACAGTCCTCCACCCCCTGCGAGCCAGTTTTCATATCTGCAGCTATTTTGTATATGCTTGTATAAACAATAACAGTGCGTCAGCCGTGTGGAGTATTTGCCTGCGGTGGTTCAACCTCCCTGACAGACAGACAGCACAAACCTCCTTTGTTTCATCTCAAGAACAGAAGTTGTATTGTGGTTAAGCTGTTTCGCTGCGATGGAATGTGCTGTTGAGAGAAGCCAACTGCAAACACACACCCAGCTGTTTTCATTGCAGATAGCATCGCCGGTGTCACAGTGATGGCTGCTAATTTTTTTGGGGGGGATGATCAGTGATGAAGATTTATGATTTATTTATGGCATTCAAATGTTCTCGGTGACGTACGAAACAGACAGAAGGAATCCGTGTGATATGCAAACCGAAGCTATTTGAGAAATTAAACAAAGGAAAACAGGCACTTTGCTCATTCTTCACACGTTTTACTCAGTTTTTAGCTCTATTATTATTATGTTATTACAGCTGCTTCGCCTGACTTTAAGGATGCTGGTGGCTATCAATACTTTAATGCAGAAAAATACTACTGGTCTGCAATTTGCTTTTGAGCCTAGCTCCTAAAAATAACCTCATACAACTCATCTGACATCAGCAAAAACACAGCAGTGTCACTGCAGGAAGTATTGTGATGTTCATACAGTAAACTTTCAGCACAATGAACAGCAGGAGTGTGGACAGAGGTGTGAGGCAGTGACCCAGGGTGCCACCAGCACCAGGGGGCATCAAGGGGAAGGAATTTTTCCACACACACGGATTGAGAGAGACACAAGAAAATTAATGTAGTAATTTCAGCCACAATCAATCACGTTCAACCAAAGTTTCCTTTGACACAGTCTCATCATGAACCCGTGGTGGGGACATGTCCATCTTGAAAGGCAAACGTGTGCACGTGCTGACAAGTGGAGTGAGCTTCACTTCCAGTTTAGGTTTTGTTCTTGAAAACATTTGTGAATAAAAATCACCCAAATCAGTTTTGACCAGAAACGCAACAAATGTTTCTGGGTCATTCAGTCTAAATATCCGGAATCATTTCAAAGTAATAACACTGAGAAACAAACATGTCGAGTTACTAAATAAACGGTGGTTCTCTTCTTCCTGAGACGTGTTGACGCTACATGGGACACACACACTCCATATCCATCCATTCATCTCTATACAACTTTAACCAAGTGTTTTAGTCTAAACCAGGTAAGATGTGGACCCTGGTCTCCAAAGTCCTGAGCTTTGTCTCCAGCCTTCTACCTCGGCCTCCTCCCTGCATCACCCTCTGTGCAGCACAAGACAGTAAATCTTCCTCGATTGGAAACAATACAGCCAGTGAGCATGATCCAGGCAGCTGCTTCCTCCAAAACCTATTTGGTTATGCAATGTAATAGTATGTAAACATATTTTATAGGAGAAAACGTTGTTGCTGTGGATATTAATGGTCCCCAGAGGATGAATCAATCATTTTGCCAACTTTCTTCTATCACCACCATCATTTTAAAATACCTACAAAAAAAAAAAACCCACTAAAATCTAATGAGCAGGTTGCTCTGAAACTTCACGTTCATGCTCCCAAAGGACAAATCCCTGCGAACCTCACGACCTTTTCTCCGGCCATGTTCTTCTTCCTCCAAGATTTTTATGATGTGAAATGAACAAAACAGCTTCCACGGACTATTAACAGGGCCTTTTTCTTTTTGTGCGTGCGTGTTAATACATTCTTCACTTTGTTCACACTAAACCGATTGTCCAGACACTTGCTGTCACTTCCCCTCTCACTGATCACCAGTGAGCTGTTAGTGATGTTAGCTATGCATGCTTGCTGCTCAGTGATCCTGTTAACGCTGAAGTTTAACAGCTTGTCTCTGGTCCTAACTGTGACGAGGATGGAAAGTGAACATGTCACGTCCTCACTTCATACTGATGAAGATGAACACTTGTCCAATTTGATGGTTTACCCCCCTAACAGAGAACAGACCTCACCCATCACACGTCAACATGATCGCACCAAAAATGTTAGATTTTTTTTTTCTTTTTTTGTCCTTTTTGGGGCTAATTATGCCTCATTATGATTCTTCCAAAACCACACGGAGCATCTGATACATACTGATCCAAACTTTAACCAAGCTCGTTACATCAGCGTTGGATGTGACTGAAAACTGCGACTCAGACCAGATGCAAAGACACAGAACCGGTTGTTATAGCAACAAATGAAACTAGACTTGCAGGCAGGTATAAAATGGGATCCAAGCGCCCTGGTGCATTTCAGAGCCAGAGCTTCACCCAATCCAACGCAATCAAGAAGCCAAGAGCCATTAACGGGGGGCTTAACAAGGTGTTCTGTGTTCCCCAATCATCTGCCAAATCGGCTCTTGTGCTTCTCTGCCTCAGTGTTCCAGCTGTTGCTCCTAAATATTCCCTGGTTTTTGCCTGCCTGCACCCTGTTTGATCTGTAAAGTGCCTTCCTGTTGTTTTTTTTTTTTTTACCTGAGTTTTTGAGTCATGTTTCTGAGTCCACACGATCTGGTGCAATGTTTTACACCTTGTCCTGAGACAGAGGTCTCAGTCTGAAACATTGAGCTCTGTACACTGAAGTTTCTGAACGAGGATTCGTGGGGATGTGACCCTGTTAAAATAATAATTTGATGATGGCACAAACTCCTGATTGTTAAATTTGTCTTAAGCTATTATAATACTGTGTGCTTTATGAAGAAATAAATTTGTGCTCAGGTTTTATTACAAAATGCACTGTACAAATCCTCAGGCCTCCAAAAGCTACAAGTGTTTGGAAACCACAGATTCAGATTTCTCTTTATTTGTCTTGCTTGAAAAGAAAAAAAAAAAGGAAAGTAAAAAAGGAAGCAGATGAGATGGGCTTAACTGTGAAACTCATGGAGAAATGAAAGTATGAAATCACAGCCATTGTGGCCTAACCTAAGAAAATGAAACATCTGAATTATTATCTAACATAAAAAATAAAATGATATGACAGAACAACCCTTCCTCCGACGCTCTCATGTACCAATCCAAGTCAGAAACCACAAGATTACATACATGTAAATAGATCTAAATAATAATTCTGAGCTGAACTATTATTATTTTATCTTCTATTATTATAATGATGAGGAAAGGAGGAGGAATCTCAGATATATTTGTCTTTACCAGAGACATATTATTAGAGTAGAATGGGGAGGAATCAGCAGGCAGCCACATCTTTTTCAGAGCTTTTGTCCTTTTTTTTTTTTTTTTTTCCTTCTCCTGTGGACAGGTCAGTACAGGTGCACAGGACAACACAGAGCCTCAATCACAGGATATAAACAGCCCACAGAAACAGTTAAGTTGACTGAGTCTTGGAGCGGAGAGTACGTAGAGGATAATTCCTCTGCTCATGTAAACTTAGTCGCTGTAGAGACAGGCCTGTTTTAGATCTGACACACACAGCTTCTGGCAAAGGAAGACACTCGTGGAACATCCGGCAGTTTCCTTCTCCAAAACCCTTGTGTTTTGACAAGAAATTCTTTCTGTGAGCCACTGTTTGAAATGTGGGACTGTGTACACAAGTGTGAGTCTGAACGCCTGCACCCCTCTCTGCTGCTGACACATGGGCCCGGGAGGCTGAGCTCACTGTGTGACTGTGAGAGCGGCTTGCAGTTTTCAAATGGTTACTGTTTGCTCTGACCCTGTAAGTGATTTTAACTCGATATGGAAATGATTGTGTGAGTATGACATTAACATTAAGCTATGTTATCATCCCTTGATGAGCTGTTGGACTGATTTTGATAGAGGACACAAAGGGAAAACATTTACTTCAGTAGGAGACAACTTTGTCCATATGAGAAGACTGTTCCACTGTTTCCAAACTACGAAAACAGGAGTAATTCAAAACAAAAGTCAGTCCTCAGACCTCAGAGACTGTATTGTACAAATCCCTTCTAATTAGAAACAGTTAGGACATGTGGTTTACGCCATCCACACACACACACACACACACACACACACACACAAAAAAAAGATTTGTAAGTTTGCATTTTTATTGGACACGGTTGAGGAATACATTATGTGGTGTTCTTATTTTTATATCTCACTTCATAAATCCACAACAAAGTATACAAATCATAAGGCTGCTGTACCCGGAGCCCGCAGCAGCCGGACGAGCCGTCTGACCGCAGCAGACGCCTCGTCAGGCTGTCAGGGTTGAACTGAGCGAGCTGCTACTCTGAGCTCACAACAGAATTAAATGACCCCGGACAACTATGAAAGTCAGAGAGGAGGGGACTGGTGTTACTGCTCCATAATCACAGGGGGAAGGGCACAGCGAAAGTGATGCTCACAGCATCACTTTCCGAACCTTGAGAAAAATGAAACTCAGACCTCAGATATGTTGTTTTTCCAGTTTTAACCAGCAACAATTAAATTTCAAAGTTTCTGCTAATGAAGACCATGTAATGCGATCAAAAGCTCTCAAAAGGGCCGAAATTGTTTTGTAAGCTGTTTTCCCAAGGTCAAGAATGAACGGTCATGTTCAACTTTTAAGCCAACAGTTTTAAAATGAATATAGCCTGGGTTCATTTAGCATCAGCAGAGATTTGTGGCTTAGATCTGAAATGTTTGAATAGGTCCCACTTTGATGGAGATATATGGCATAATAAATGGACAATTATTTGAAACAATAGTTGTATGTATAAACAATAAAAATATTTATTGCATGAACATCAGCGCTGTATCAGCAGACACTCATACTGAGCCAGACAGCCGCCTGCTACATAACTAAAGACCCACAGACTCTGAACAACAACCACAATTAGCTTTCTTGCTAAAGTCTCCTTCCTGTCTAACTTACAAACATGAACACGTCTTTCCCTGCACTTCAGCTTGTTGAACAAGAGACCAGATAAACTGAAACGTGCACTGCTAATGTCAGTTTGCAGGCTGGATTGCTAATTAGCTGCTCAGCTAAGGGGGGGTCCAGGTAAGGTTACTGTGGCCTGCAGCAACTTCTGCATTTAAGGATAATCATGATCATCATTACGTCCGATACATAGTTCAGCTTCCTGAGACGTTTTAATTTTTTTTATGTTTTTTAACAGATGTGTGAATGTTCAAGACCTAGACTCCTAGATGAAGGCAGAGGCAACATTGTGGGAACCAGGGCCAAGCAATGTGGCTAGAAAACAGCATCTGGATCTTCCTAACCCATTTGGCAATAAAATTATTACAGACAAAATGACCTAACTACAGAACTAATTGTAATGGAAACAGGGGGAGGTGATCAAAGATTCTAAAATGCGATTCTTGCAAGTAGGGTTTCTGTTTTCAAAATTAAACCTTATAGGGTTAGAGTGCAATATATGCTATCATCTTCTGTCTCTGTGTCTTTAGAATCATATTTCTGGTATAACTGAGGGAAAAAAAAATCAATTAGGTTCTATGTATGTGTAATCCTGGGTTGCCCACTTGCAGTGAAGCTTCTCACTGGAAACTGAAAAAGGGGAACTATTGACTCCATAACTGTGTATATGACACATGGAATGAACACAGTACAAGGACAAGGACTGTAGTGCAAAGGAAAATGTCAAACCAAACTTCAGAGGAAAAAAAAGGGGAAAGTAAATGACAGCAACAAACAAAAGATGCAGCTGCACAAGCTGGGATGTCAGCTGTCTAAACCAGTGTTTCCACTGCGAGATAACCACATGTCCCACACTGTGTCGTACTGTATCCCCTCAGTTACTCCTAATAACTATAATGTCTGTGAGTCCGAAATAAGTTTCTCTGTGGCCAGAGAATAATCATCCCTAGGGCCACCTTAGTGATCTCACTAAAACAAGGTCATGTACAGGGCTTCCCATGAAACACTAGAAAGTGCTTGTGCTCAGTCAGAGTTTTGTGAGTGCCAGCAGCCTTGTTTGTTACCACAGTTTAATTTCCAGCCCCCTGGTATCAGGAATTTCCATTATTTCAGCCTGAGCGTACCCTACCAGTGAGTAAAAATGACTTCTTGTATAATTGAAATTATTTGTGAGATGAGTTATTGCTTTTTTTCAGTGCTCCACCATGACAGATGAGGTGGTAACACTGCGGGCAGTGTTCTCTGGCCGTGTCCGTTGTGCCGTCATGTCCGTTCAGAAAGGGAGGAGCAGATGGGGCAAAGCGGGGGCAAATGTGGACCACGGAACTCAAGCGCCGGCTTGAGCGAGCGACTCCCGGTGCATCTGACAGCCCATTCTGCTCACTGTCAGTGTCAGTGATGTATGGCTCCAGAATGGGGCCGACACACACACACCCTGGCTCCTTGATGTGTCGGCATATTTAACCCTGCTTGAGAAATCCCTTTTCAGAGTCATTCTTATAGGGACTTATTCCAGTGTTGAGTCACTGGTGGTCATAATGGGAAGGCGTCAGCGGGGCGTGGATGGGCAAGCAACACTCACATTTCACTCGCTTCATGTTTGAGTTTCAGTGGAGGAAAGTCAACAGCTCTGAATAGAAGTTTACTGAACCAGCGCAGACAATAAGTGACTGCTTTGATCTGAGTTCAAAAGCAACAATTTAAAATAAATCAAGATTTAGTAAGTCACACAAATTTGCTTCTCCAAAAGACTAATAGGTTATAAAAGCCCTGCTCATGTCAATGATCAAATTTACCAACAGCACATGATGAAACACATTTTCATTGCCGACCTCTGGATCTCTCACAATTTCACGGGCGTCAATTTCCTACACATTCACAGCTATTTTAATGTTACGTGGTTATATACCTAATTTCAAAAGCTTTCTATAAAGTACCATCTTAGTTGCACTTGGATTTCACTATGTAAATACTTTCGTGCAGCCATCGCCAAGAAATACATCGTGTCCATGAAAAGAAAGAGAAGAAACATCATGTGAAACTCCTTTTTTAAAGCATAAGGAGGCTGCAATCCTTCAATCTTTAGTTTTAACACAGTATGGAAGTTTCTTGTTATACCACCTTATCATGCTATCACGAAAAGAAGCTTGTTTTCACCAGATACATTAAGTGACATGCTGTAATAACAAGAGAAGTTTTGAGTAAAAACTGGAGAATTTAATGGGAAAATATGTCATGAAAAATGTCATGCGATGAAGTGGTTGACAAGAAAAGTTTCTCGTTATAATGAAAAGCTGAGCAAATGTTTTTGTTTTTTTTTTCATGGTGGCAGAAATAAAATACAAGGCTGGTGTTATTCTCAGACTTTTTTTTATTGTAAACTAACTAATGCTCTACTGAACACATGAATCCTCAGATTGATGGCTTTATTGATGGATACATTCATTTCATTTTTAAAAAGGGATCATTTCCTATAAGAGCTGTGTTTGTTGAGGACTATTTTCAGCTTGTGTATGTGTGTGTGTATGTGGTGTATGTGGGAAATTAATTAATGTATATTTGTGGGCAATTTCAGCTTATTCTAAAGTCTGCCTCAGGTTAGCCTGTGTATTGGACTGTGACAGTAAGTCTAAAAACTCTAAACGGGAAGATGAAGAGGGGTCAGCCAGTCCTCCATCTTCATTCATCTTTCTCAATTAATCTGATCTTCATAAAAGCCAGTGTGAACACCATTCAGTGGTCTTTGTGGAGTAGCCAAGTAGCCAAAACAAGTCTTCCTGACATCAGTAGTGTGGGTGCTGGATGATAGACCAGAATAAAAGGAAACAGGAGGTTGTAGTCTGAGTGAACTGGGAAGAAAGCATGACAAATTTAAAATGAATCACTGCTAATATACAAAATCCTCTGGCAACATGCTGAGGAAGCAACTGAAATTGAAAATGAAGTAAAGTGAGTTCGATGAACTGGAGTCCAGTGAAGTGAGAAGTTAATTTAAGGGAAACAAAGTGAAAAGAAGTGAGGTAACATGAACTGAACTGAACTAAATTGATGAGCATCGGTGAAGGAGTCATCCAAGAGGCCTTTTGGCAGTGAATGTGTTTCCATGCATTTTAATAACCAGGTTACAGTCAGCTTTCCTGAGTAAGCTGTGTCACAGCTAGGGCAAGGACTTGGACCCAAATGCACGACCCCACAGACGTAATAAAAAAAAAATAGTGTTTATTCTAACAAAGTGGATCAAAACAAGGATCACCCATAAAGGGGAAAAAGGCACAAAAACAAAAATACAAAATGCAAACGTAAAATCACTCTTAGCGAGGAGAAACACGGATCAAGGAGCTAAAACCAAACAAGAAACAAAGTAATAAATAAATACACAATCTGACTGGGGATACGATGACAAGAGGCAAGACGAGAAACAAAAGCAAAAGACATGAGCCAAGGGCAAGAGACAAAACGTGTGACAACTGCATGAGACAAAAACGAACAGACAAGAACACAAGGAAGCAATGAGACTTAAATACGCTAGGCAATGGGCAACAGGTGAAACCAATTAGGGCGGGGCAGACAATCACAAAGGAGGGAAACAAGACAAAGACAGGAAGTAGAACAAGACAAGATACACAAGGGCAGTGATTTCAAAATAAAACTGAAACTATACACAAAACTTAAACTAAACAAGTTCAAAAGTCCACAAAAGAGTTCAGAACATAAAAGGATTCCCAAAAACAGAACCCTTAGGGGCTAGTCATGACAAGCTGGCTACAAAGGACCTGGCTTTGTAAAGGGTATGGCAACACCACAGTGTGGGACTGTTTCTCTGCAACAGGCCCTGGAAGACGTGACAATGGAGGGTATAGTGCAGCAAACTGGAGGAAAATCTGGGTTATGCTGTTTAAGTAGAGGGTTCCACTGCATTATACTCTGTAGTAGCAGTGGTCATACAGGCTTGCCTTCATGGCCTTTCAGTTGTGCGGAGTATTAAAAGAAAACAGATCATTATGGGTTCTATTTGTGGCTGCACACACTGTTAAGATCCTCAAAAAGGGCTGCACGCTGCAGATCCTCAACTGCAGAGATCGCATCAATGCACTGGAAAATAAGCATGTTATGGAATTGTAGTTAACCATAACCCCAAAAGCACCAAAACCTTCAGTACCATGGACCTAATCAGTCGGCCATTAATGTACCTCACAGATTCATGATCATACTGGTTTTGTCTGAATTGGTGTGGTCATATCACCCATCTGGGGGGTCCTGGGGCAAAAAAGTGTTGCTGTGCACCTGTTGACCCCCATTATACATGGCAGTTAGTTCCATTATTTCCCCAGGAACCCAGAAACCAATCAGTACTGTGAAGCTAAAATGATGAGCTGATGAATTGAAGACATGATTGATAGAAAATGAACTGGCAACAATTTTGATAACTGATTAATCATCAGGTCCCGCTAAAAAATTACTGGCACCAGCTTCTCAAATGTCAATTTTTGCTCTCACTTTTTTCAAACCTCTGTAGCTCGGCGGGCTGCAACACCAGGTGAAAAGTAGCCTTTCACCCTGCCAGCTTCTGAGTTTATGTGTGAACACCCCATAAGCCTTTTGGCTGCACCAGCAGCTAACAGGTAGTTATGGTTCAAAGCCTCTGAAAGACGTTTTTCTGTTGAACTTGGTGGCTTCACTTCCTTTTCTGCAAAACTTACTTGCGGTGTACCTCAAGGTTCGATTCTGGGGCCTAATCTTTTCTCACTTTACATGTTTCCCTGTTGTTCCCATGCTATTGCTGTTATTTTTGTTGTTTTATTTTGATACTGATGACACACAATTATCTTCCTGATAACTCTAAAGCCATAGAGGACTACTTTGATTATTTGACTTGCTTTGTCTTGGAACAGAGGACAAGACTGAATATAATTGCCCCACATAGCCTACTGGTTGAAATTGATGGAAAATGCTAACCAAAATATTTATATATATATATATATATATTATATTTTTATCTGCTACTGACCTGGAGAAAGTTCATGCCTCATTTTGTGGTGGAATGCATTCTAAAGTTTGTCTGAATATAATATGAGGCTTCAGCGGTCTGGATTAGACGGATCTTATGGATATCTTCCAAAGTTGCATTTTTTTAATGTGAATATGAAGCTTGAGTATGAAATGCATTTCTATAAGGGCTGTGGATTTTGTATCCAATCACTTGGGGTCATTATGGATAGAAAGCATAATTAGAGACATCACTGACCCTGTCAAGGTACATATGTTAAGGAATGTTTCAAGAAAGATTCAGAAACTGTGAACTTATCTTTGAACATGTCACTTACACCAACCAGACTGTCTGACCAGATTCTTTTAGAAACATAAGCCCAGCATCTGGCAAACCAACTGGATTGTTTGCTTTACAGATATAATGTAATAAAGAGCCATTTTCAGATTTTTAACATTCCCTCAGCCTGTTTGAGCACATGCACAAGCCCTTCTCAAACATAGAGCCTACTATAAAATATGCAATCAGTTTTGCTTGGCTGCTTTCCAGCAGGCAACTCATCAGGGTGCATTTTTCCATTGCTTTCCCATCCATGCGTCTACAGATCTGTCCACTGGCTAGTGCTGTTGCTACTCTGTGAGGTTTTCCTCCACTTTCAATCACTACATGCCAACCACAGCAGCACAATTTCATCTTGCTGATGCTTAAACTTACTTGTCAGATTTTAACGATAAGAAAAAAGAAAAATAATTTCACACACTTTCTTGTGAAATACTAAATAATTTCACATCATCAGGTCTCTAAATCTCTTTCAAATTAATCATTCTGAAAAGGAAAAACAATCTCTGTTTAAATTGCTTACAACTCACAGTGTCAATGCCAAGGCCACAACCTGTGAGGGGTCTCAAGTCAAAAAGGTTGGGAATTACTGTTCTACACTGTGGAACTTTCTCTCTGAACCTGAAGTACATCAAGAACTCCCTCTGGGACCCCTGGATCCCAGTCAAAGACCTGTGGAATACCCTCAAGGACCCTTTGAGGGGTAAACAGAAAAACAAATGTTAAAGTCAGGGGAAGATTGGGGTCATTGTTAAAAAAGGAAACTGCCAGTAACTGTTGGTAGGAGACAGGAGGATGATGTTCAGAGTCAGAGTCAGACACTTTGTATGTCCAACCATCCACCAAAATCTCTGTCAAAATCACTGACTATGAGGTGTGGCCACAGATGCACCTATTATCATTACTGTTCTGTATATTTATATTCAAATGACATTTAACATGATGCAAAACCCCTGCTTATGTTCATGATTATATATCATTAGTATTATTATTATATAGAATTTATTTAAGCCTGGTGAAATCAGGACACATAAGGAGCCAAAAGTCCATTGTTTACATGATGTAGAATTGCACAGGTTGCATGTATTACAAAAACATGTTACACATGTTATGCACGTGTTCCTGTCCACTGGTGTTTGTGGAGTGTCTGCTTGTTGTGTATTCAGACAGCACCAGGAAGAGACGACGACCTGAGTTACCGCTCCTTTGAACACTATGGGTGGAACAATCAGTGGCTGATTCTCTTCCATCACCTCCACTGTATCCTAGGAGCATCTCAGGGCAGAGCCTTCCAAAAGTTTCCCTAACTTTTGTTTAAAATATTACGCCAGTGCCACGGGTAAATAACCAAAGAGCTGCTGGAATAAAACCATGGACACTGACCAGCTGTTCTCACACAGCTAAAATCTCAGAAAGCGTACAAGCAAATTTACGAGTGGACCTCATTTTGATCAATCAACCAAGGTTCATTTCTCTCCTAAAAAAATCTTGTTATTCGTGACAGAGTAACAGTTGTGGAATGACCATTATAACACATGTTCTGATAGTGATTAGCTGTAGTGTCGGGAGGTCCCACTGAAATCATGCAGGAGATAAAAATCTCTAATTATGTAAATGTCTGTGATCTCAGTGAACACAAAGACTCGATCCAGTGTTATTAAAACCACTTGTTGCCATGCACATATGCCTGTTTAGCTCTAAAAGCATCTCAAATGAAGACTGATTTTAAAATACACTGCAGGTTTTCATTTGGGCTCGTGACAAGCTGTCATAATTAGACCGCTACAACAAGATGCAGGCAGTTTTTCAGGCGCTCAGTTCAGTAAAAGAACTTCTCCAGCTTCCTGTGAGACGTTTCTTCTCCTTCTGGGAAGGTTTAGAGGCCCAGCTCATGTCATTTCACCAACTCTTTGGTGATAAATGAGAGAGATAATGTGTATTAAGCATGTCCAGTTCTTCAGAAAGCTCTCTATAAGTAACCTTACTGGATAAAGGGTGTTCCTGCTCTTTATCAAAACTATTCCCTCTGTAGTAAGCCCTGTCAGAGAGGCCATTCAGTGCTGTCTCTGTCCTCTTTCCCTTTTCCTCTCTCTCAGTCCATTTTGAACAGTTCACAGACCAAAGATACTGTTTTTATTCAGCAAAGTGACTTGATGGAGGGCTCACTTCTTACTCCATAATTTACTCCATTTAATCATGGGAAAGAAGCAGGACCAGGGCAGGTCTTTCTGGGACCATATAAACCTCCACCTAACTATGTATATACACCAATCTGCCACCAATCAGCCACAATGTGGCTGACACACATATAAAAACACAACACTACAACCTGTAAATGGTTCTTATCCTTCTTTCTTTCTTTCTTTCTTTCTTTTTTCTGTCTTTATTTCTTACTAAGAAAGAAAGTGGAGCATCTGTCATGTCTTCTTTTTGTTAAGTCTGGATTTTGGGCTGCTGCTCATGTTACTCATTTTACAGAACAGAACAGTAGTTCTGTTTTATCAAATTTGATCAAGTTCTGATTGGTGAGTTGTTCACAGGGGTAAAAAAGAAAAAAAAATGGGACTCAACAGGACCTGGCAACCCTCTGTCACTTGGTCAGTCATGGACAGACATTGTTTAAGTTGCTAGACTATAACCAAGCGTCTTGGATTCACCTGACTGGGCACATTTAGAAATAAAATTTAAAAAGAAAGTGGACATTGAGGCGTAGAATGAACAGCAGCAGTAACAGCTCCTGTCTTACTGAAGCCTTATGGCAACTGTTAGGTGACACTCACACCTCAAATATTAGACTGTCCTATGAACACAGGACAGTCTAATTCTGTGTGTCTGTCAGGAAATCCAAAGTGTGGGATCATTTGAGAGGGTAAAGAACAACCCAAATAAAGGTGACATGCAAACACTGCTTGTTAGTCAACCTCAAACATGGCTTATCATTTGGCATGACCACTCAATATGTATACACTAGCAACCACCAGTTGACTAGGAAGACCGTTGGTGGGGGCAGTCCTACAGAACAGATACTAGTTACAAAATCTATAGAAGGCGAGAAGGAGAAGCTCCAGGTTTTGCAGGATATTTACTTTACAATAAGTGCTATTGCAACTGTCTAATACAATGATGCATGGTGCATGAGCCACTAATATAGACTGTACAACTCCTTCCAAGTTAAGAAAACCCCCAAATTCCAAGGAAAAATACAAAGGACATGACCTCAGTGATCAAGCTGGTCCCAGTCCCAGCATCACTCAGTGTGGGTGTATCCTCTTTGGCAGACTCATGAAAGACCTGTGGGAATCGAAGTTCCCATGCATCAAAGGGCATTTGCATAAAGAAACATAAACATAATGAAACTCCCCCACATCTCGGTGTGTGGTGAGTGTATGGTAACGAATAGCATCCTGTCACTTCTCCAGCCTTTGCGGTGGTATGTGTGAACAGGGGGTCAAGCTACCGGACTCACAAAATCCAAATTTGGCAAAAAGGGCTGTGACTGAGTGGAGATGATGTCGCATAAGCAACCAGTAACCAGCAACCACAACAAGTATATACTTTTATAAAACTTTGGACCACTACGGGTTGGTTCTTGTTTTGTCTCTTTCATACACTCACACATGAGCGACACGGTTGCTCATGTGGCTAGTAGTGTGCCAACAAACACAGCAAAGCACCTACAAAGGCTGTGAAGAAGAATACTGCAAGCTAGAAACCGTGAATGTGAATAATGCAGATTAAACCAGTCTTTTACAATTTCAAATAGTCTAACAAACACGTTTTTTTATTTCCCTCCTCATGAAACACATTACCCAAAGAGTGAAAGTCTGCACATTGTGTTCCCACTGTAGGCTGATAATGAGGTGTAGGGGTGGCAGCATTGTAGCCACAGCATCTGCCATCACAGTCTTCAGGATGAAACAGACCTGTGGATGAAGAAGTGGGAAGTCTAACCAGTGATAGGAGGACAGCACGAACAACAAAGACCACCTGTCTTGTATTGAGTGCAGTTAAAGGTGAAGCACAGCTTTTCATAGACAGAGAAGGTGCCAGATTTTCCAGATGTTTACCATTGCTGCACAGATTTATTGGATGAGTTGAGTGTGAAGAACATGTGTGAAACATGCTTATAGCCAGAGGGGGACTCCGCAGAAAGAAACCCATCCAATGCAGGACCACGTCTTTAACGTGGATGATACTGATGTTAATATTCTGATACAGTGGGAACTCATTAGGAGATTAGGAGAACATCTCGTAGTGCTTGTTCTCAGATGTTAACAAATATAAAACACAACATGAATGAACAAATGCAAAGTCTGTTCCTCTCTTCAGCCTTTATTCCAAAACTTATTTTGATGATAGTTTGATATTTAAGGGAAGATACCCCTGGGGCTGTTTCAGGCCATGTTACAGGGGAGAAGTGATGTAGTTTTGAATTTCTGTGTGACTGCGTTAACACACAGCCGACTCAGGATGCTCTGGAGCAGCTGCCTCAGTAACAGAGAGTACAGATGGATGTAATGCCGTGTATTTATCATTACTCCTACTTGTTAATCACATAAGAGCTGGGGATTTGTCTTTGAACTGAGTGCTCAGTGTTAAAGGCACTTAAATGCTCCCTGCTGTGTGTTTGTGTGCATGTGTGTGTGTGTGCGCACACACTCCTGGCTCCTTTGGAGTGGTTAAGCAGCCAGGCAGAAGTATGTGTGCTTAAGAAGTCTGTGCTGGAGTACACCCAGCACACCTGTGTTTTCATTGTGCTTGGATTCTCTCCCCAAGGGCCAGTAAGATCATTACTGCAGACACAACCGCATCATAAATAAATGCACGGACATACTTCATTAATTGAACAAACAGCGTGGATGGTAGCCGAGCCCTCTTCACAAGATTACATGTTATGAAAGAACACAAAGCCTGGAGTACAGTTAATCACATACAAGTCCACAGTCCAACAAGTCATTTTATATACCTTCTTGAGCAGTCTGTAAATGTACAATAATGAGCATAACATGTGCCAAATAGAACCATGTGGTTACTGGTCTGTGCTGAGCAAAATGACCAGTCAAAAAGCTTGGTGCAGGAAGGTGGCTGTAGCACGTTGCAAAAACATCGAAAAACCATGGAACATGCGATATGAGTGGAAGAATTCCTGATATTTCAGATTCAGGTGTTGGCAATTTAGGTTGTTCCTGTTGCTCAAATGTCCCAGTTATCTCCATTTTGCCCAATATACGAATTAGGCTGAAAAAGCAAGTGGATGTCACAACACTCATGATCCAGGGTAACATGACAGCCAGAGACAGCTGAAGGTGTCTATAGATTCCTTTATACTAATCTTGCTAACTAGAGTAACATTATTCATAGGCAGTCAGAGTCAGTGGAAAAGCTTGGCTACCCCTGTCAGTTATGTGACCCTTTCTAACATGTTGTAATGGTCCCGTAGGAGTCTCCCAAAGTGACTCTCTCGTGTTATTTTTCCTCCAGAGAGAAAAAGGGCTTGCATGCAGTTTTTGACAGGCTAAAGGGCAAACAAATACACAATGGCAACATTACAACTATTTTCAGTAGCATTATTAGCTGACATTCCGTTCCATGGATGCTTGCTCAGAACATTTTAAACTCACATGCTGTGTTTGTTTTTTTGTGTGCAACAATACTCAGATCAGACTGTGACATTCAGACCAAGAAAACATTCCTCACACCATCACACCACCACCAGCCTGGACTGTTGACACAAGGCAGGTTGGGTCCATGGATTCATGCTGTTGACACAAAACTCTGACCCTATTCTGACAGGAGAGGAACCTGACGTGGTCTTCAGCTGATGTAGCCCATTTCCTTTAAGGTTCGACATGAACCAGTCTGACCATTCTCCTCTGACATCTCTCAGGAGATCATCAGTTTCAGAAACAGTCAACATCGTTGAGATCACATTTTTCCCCATTCTGATGTTTGATGTGAACATTAACTGAAGCTCCTGAGCTGTTTCTGCAGGAAACAAGAGTAGATATAACACTGTTGAATGGATTGTCATGAAATTTTGTGCATTCATTTTCCCCAGTTGATGAATGTTAATTAGTTGCTCTGAGGCGGTTTAACAATCAATGGATGTTCATGGTCCTTAGAGGAGACAACTTATGATATTCATCACCTTTACCCATGATCTTTCAGTTTACTCAGTTTACTTTACACATCCATGTCCCCAGAGGATGAACCCATTCTGCTTTGAACAGAAGTTAGCAGTGACCTCAGGAAGACTGCCAGGATACTCCATACTTAGTTCATATTTCCCCTGTAAATAATTGGAAGCCAAGGTAAAAGTAAAAGTTGATTATTTTTGTTGTGGTTTCACGTTATTTTCCCACATTCATAAATTAATATATATTTTTTCCAGGAAGGGATGTATTTATTTGTTCTTTAACTTTTCAGATTCAGAATCACAGGGTATGATTTCTCAGTCAAATGCAGCTCAGCAGTCTTATCTATGCTTAGCAGAAATAAACTAATTGGACTTTCACATTTTCTTTGTGGCTTCCCTGCGTTTAAAATTAGATTTATGTTGTGTTCTCTCTTGACTCAAGATTTCCATGACTGTATGTGCGAGTAAAAACACAGAGCAACGACCAAGACAAACATCCACCGTTTAGGTCATTGTAGCTGTTGGATTGTGTTTGGTGTCAGAAACGCTGAGAGGATTATAAAGTGGTCCACAAAGTGAGTCCTGGTGACTGCAGCTCGTCTATTCATCATCTCCAGTGCCTGTTCTGTACATCTCGCTCTCCTATTACTTCAAGTGATGGGACAGATAAGCAACAGCAGCATCTTAAATTATCCACAATTTGCTAAGGATATAATAACAAACCCCATTATTGCTGGAACACAGTTGAGTAAGATATGGACTACTTGTTTCACTAGATAAGCACAGAGTATAGATGAATTCAGTTTATTATCCCTCTGTGTCTGAGTTCACTCAGCCCTTTAAATTTTTACAATTAGAGCATTTTGGGTAAAACTGGACCCTGAAATCCAAAATAGTAAAAGACCCCATATCACCCTCTCACACTCACTGTCTAATCAATAAAGCATGTATTTGTGGTGATTAGTGTGAAACAGCTGTTAAACAAGGATCTGTCTAAAATGTCTAAGATGTACAGGGACGGTTTTTTATCTAATGAAAACCTCAAACTGGGAGGTTTCATGTCCCTTTATTAAATTCATTAAGAATTATGTAGAATTCTTGCTGCCCGAGCTTACCCATTATGCATTTGTCATGTGCAGATGCAGAAGAATATCAGGGTTCTGTCAGGAGACAGGTTTCACAAACTTCTGCATCATTCAGTTAGTTGATTACATGCAATGAACCATTTTCTTGCCATTTTCTTGCCGCAGAACTTAAACACACAATGTTAAATTAAGATAAAGATAAGATAAATTAAGGCTAACTCCAGTTTAACTCCTAATACTCCCTTCATTGTCCAATTTTTTTGGGATTATAGCTACATAGCTACAACGTAGTCGAAATGATGCAGAAACATGAGCAGACAGACGATCAGGCATGGTGGAACAGCATATCCAGATTATCTGGAGGTTAAACTGAGATTGGGCACGCCTGAAATGTGGCTAATAAACCCACACTGAACAAGAAAACTGCACACAGCTACAGTAAATAAAGCAGGTCAAAGTCACAGCAGGAACTGGGTCTGGAATCTGTGATGGATGTTTGGCTAATAATTCAATGTAAATACGTTGGACCAACCTAAATACTAAATGGAATGAAGGACAAAGTAATAAAAGTAAAACCTCAAAATAACTTAAAATGATTTGTAATTAACCAGAATTCTGCTTTAAACATTCAGGAACTTAACCTTCCAAGGATGTGTTATTTTGACTTAAAACTAGCATTGATCATTTAAAGTCAAGCCCAGATCAGTTTTCAGAATGTGCAGCTTGGCAGGGTCATTAAGAGCCACCTGATAAACCACCTGTTCAGGGGCTGACTCTAAGGAACCCAAAGCCAAAGCCATCAGGATCGGAAGGAGACCAAATGTTAAACGCACCATTAACAATATTTCAGTGATTACCTGTGACACTTCCTGGAGTGTCACCGAGTGAATTATGTGTTTTAATAATCAGTTACAAGAGCATGAATCAGATTGTGTTTAGAAGTGAAAGAGCTGCTCTGATGAAATGTCCTTATGAGGCCTCAGGCCACCAAAAGAGAGCGGGGAAATTAATAGGATTCCCACATGGTGGTAAGCAACTATAAAAACAGGGAAAGACCATTTTCCACCACTGAAAGTAAAGAATCATACAAAGGATGTACTTTCGTGGCCTGATGACTGCGGCTCATTGCACAAATCACACGTGCCCCCTGAGCTCTCTCTGCTCTCAGACTGCTGTGTAAAGCAATACTGAGGAGAGACAACAAAGCCAAGCTGGGGACGCTTTGAATTTGTCAAAGTCGTAAAGCAACTGCTGCTGATGAGCGCTCAGACACAAGACAGACTCGAGCTTTACATTCCTGATGTGGGAGGTGAACCTCCAAAACACAAAGCAGCCCCACTGTGTTTTTTTTTTTTTTTTTTGTGTTTGATTACTATTACAGCAAGAACATTTTTGGATATTCTGATAAACAAAGCATACGCTTAATAATGATTTGAACAGGCATCATTTGGTTGCATGGATGAACACTTTGGGCTGTGCTTTGTGATTTTAGGAAAACGGTCTCAAATTACTCAGTGAGCAGGGAAGCGTGAGAGTCAATGAAGCAATGATGATGACAATGGCAGAAACGCATTCAGTCATTTATCTCAATGAAAACACTCGGTAAATAATCATCCAAGGTCCAATATCAGCAGAAATCATTTCTGATGAAAATCTATAATTTTAGCATATTTACAGCAGACTACACATTATGTACTTTACTGCTGAGCATTTTTAATCTTGACTGGGTTACTAACTGTAACCAATTCCCCATGCAATGAAAAATCCCTTTGTTTGGGGTCTTAAGTCCAGCAAACTATGTCTTTTGACAGACAGAGAAAAGAAAGGATAAATAATTTAAAAAAGAAACTAAAGCATCAAGACCAGAATCCATTTATTCATCATTTTTAAAATTTAGACTGTGATAATTTGATTTTTAATGGAGAATATCACTGTGCATTTTATAAATATCAGTGTTTTCCACTTGTAGAGCCACGGATGCAGTCGTACTCCCCATGACCTATAAACAGACTTTAAACAACTATAAACGACCTATAATACTGGCCTTAACCTTTTCTTTCCCCGCTCCTTTCCCATCATTCTATATTCACTGTCACTTCCATCCATACTGACACCTCACTGTAGGCCTGTGTGACATTAGTCACATAAGGAACACCTCCTCCACAGAAGTCCCTATTGCTCAGTGCGCTGTACTTTTCCACCGCGGTTTATGTGGTTTACTAATTCAAGTGGCACCCTGTTTGTGTGTGCTGCATGTAGCTCTACATCACAGATACATTGTTGCCTACCTTCAAAAGGGAACATAATTGCTCAACATAAATGAAAACTGTGTGTTTGGTATGTCAACACGGAGGCTCGGGAAAGTTCCACATTCCTAGAACATTTTTCACGTTAATCAGTAATGAGATCTGTGACATGCAGCAACTGATGTCCCAGGTAAATGTTCTTTCAGCAGCATTGACACATGTTGAACTGGTGGTTCCCTCCACAGCAGATGACACACAGTATATTTGCTTTTTTACAGATGCTTTCAAAGGTCGATGGAGAAATACATTAAAACGACATCATCTTTCACTAAAAGTCCGTTGCTCGGCTGTTGGAGCAGACTGACTCAGGTGATCTCTGTCAGCAGCAGATTTGAACGAGATGTGAACTTCAGCTGAAACACTACAGATTAAAGCAAAGAAGAGGCATTTCAGCATGTGGTCATGTTTCTAGTCGATCCTGAATTCACATTCATACAGGAGAGCACAGACAGCAAACCTAATCCAGACTAGATGACACAGGCAAACTGGCACACACCAACCTGTAAACGCAACAAACTTTTATGAGAGCTTTGGAGTTCAGCTTTGTGTGTGAGTGTTTTTCCATAAAACAGGTCCACACTCCACGGTGATCGGCTTGATTTAGTTTGTTTGTTTTTTTTCCCCCCAAACAGGTTTTTAATATATGAGAGAAAATTTCCACGATAGAACAGGTTCTAATGTGCACACATTACTGAATTTACTTACAGTCACTGGGTCATGGAGAATTACTATTCTAAAATAAATAGGTAATGGTATTTTCCTAATGATTCTACACTGGCTGCATTAACATAAAGCAAGTCCAGCTAGAGACATTCAGCTAAAGGAATATAACCCAACCATAACCATTTAAACAACTATTTACAATTACATTTGGAAGAAAAGGCTCTACTCTCTGAGGCGGATTTCACTGAGGAATAATAGAACAGAATTTGAGTGGCAACAACAATTCTGCTGGAAGACATGTTCCACTTTAGTAAACATATAGATTAACATTAATCTTAATTACATCACTGTTACCAAAAGCTACTGCATATGGAGGTCGGGGTGGTTGAGGCAGCTGTGCTACCAAATTGTTGACATCAAGGTACCAGCAGAGTGTCAGATTAAAATTTCTGTCACAATACAAAAATTGTAATTTTAACATTTCAGACATTTTAATAAAATTCATTCACTCAGGCGAATGAGTGTGACAGGAGCATTAGATCTTAGATCTGCTTCACTATTTTTATACCCTGGGTCTACTTCTGTACATTTTGCTGCTTACGTCTGAAATGCAAAATGCACTTGTGAATATATTTAAATACCTGTAATTATTGGTAAATGATTTGAAATGAGTTTGCCATTAAATTTGATCCAAATAATCACGGTCCTAACAGCATTAACTCTGAAGATCTCCTGAGTTTTCATCTGACTTTTTATTTCTCACCATCATCAGATATTTAGGACCAAATACTAGCAAAACATTCACATCAGCCTTAGATATAACAATATTCTAAAGTCAGCATTTACCTTTTTCTTGAGAACTCACAAAAAACACTGTAAGAGCTACAGGCTGCTCTTCTTGTACAGCTTTGTTTATCTTTATGAAATAGAAAACATTTTGTCGGAGTCTGTGTTTGTTTAGTCAGACGGCAGGATTCTTCTCGACTAAATCACAGGGAGGAAATAGCACAAATAATTTGGCAAAATGAACAGAGGAAAGAATCATGTACATTCTCTGATAGTCATGTAATGTGCTCTTAACTCTAGAAAGCCTCTGGGCTGAGATTTAAATAGGAGGCATACATTGTGGACAAATGTTAGCGAGCCCAGGTCAGTTATGTTTGGATAACATATAATTGCACTGAGAATGGTGTTGTTTTTTAACCCAGACAGGATTATTAACCTCATAATCACTGTTTTGTCCCGAGGAACCTGGATAAGTAAACATCCCCTGCTGGTAATTGAGGGTTAATAATTCCATAAGTAAATACTGATTAAACTTGCTGCTGCTGCTGCAGCTCAGACGACTTGTGTCTGTTCGTGAAGCCGGGGCCTTATCTCTGCACTGTGCTGTCACCCCGACCCAGGGACCCTCCCTGAGATTTGCGCTCCACCACTGTGGCTACACCTTTGTCGTGTTTTCTTTTCCTGGGAGGAACTGCCAAGTACGGATGATGACATGTGTTGCTGTGCGTCCACGCTGCTACAGCCTTGCTGATGCGTTGAGCCGTATGTATGGGGCAAATGCTAAACCTCTGTCTTTGTTCAAAGGCTCCATTTATACTTGTCAATTCAAACGTCTCGTATCCGGATAAAATCCAGCTGGGATTGAAGACACGTCCATTTACGCTTAGCTACATATACAGCATGTGTGTCTCTGTTGGCCAGATCACAAATCTGATTGCGGTCCATCTGTGTTTTCCCAGGCTGCATGCAAATCAGGGTCAGCAGTCCTTCAGTCCAGAAGGAGATGGAAATGCAATGGAAAGTTTTTCCTATATGCTAAACTGGTAACTGCAGAAGAATAACTTCTGCACTTTAGCAGTTAGCTAGTAGCAACAGTTTAGCTAACATTAGCTAACACCTATCCATCACCAAACACGACTGAATCATCACAAACAAAAATAGTACAAGAGAGACAAAAGTTTTGGAGAAAAATTTAAGCAGGGAAATGGAACTTAACATCTTTCATACCACAATCAAAGCTATGGCTCTGGATCTGCAGCAGGATTAGATGGACAACATGGTGTAGTATGATGTGCGATACAGTGTGTGTATGGGTTAACACAGCGTTACTGTTACTCAAAATGGTTGGATCAACCCAACTTATTACTGATTTAATGCAACACCCAGTGAGGACGTAAACCAAATGGGTTTGCATGACTTAAAGGACCATTATGGGTCATGCAAGCTGGACCTAGGTCAGACTATGGAGGGCTCTCCATCACCAGGGCTCACAGAATGCTGTTCACACAGGTGAACACAATAACAAACTCACTGATGGATGTAACTCACTCTCTAGAGGTGAACATCAGCGCCTTGTAAATGTAGAGTTTATATTGTCTGTATTTATGTTGTCTGCCCTGGCGATGATTTATTGAGATTTTGTTGAAATGTTTTTTTTTTCTGATCTAAACAATGTGCCAAAGGACACTAGCCTGAGTACAGGCGTGCAGGTTCTGGGCATGTGCAGGTTATGATTTTTGCTATCAGTGAAGAGTCTAATGGGTCTCCCTATGGATCATATTCAAACTTTGATTTGCTGCATTTGAACTTTGACCTTCTCCTCAAAGATGTGAAAGCCCTTTCTCATTGAGGCTTTAAATGCGTTGCCTTTCCTCAGAAGAGATTTGATTGGATGTACTCCCTGTATTCAGTGTGCAAAATCCATGCCATGCCAGAAAGGAAAGGCTACAGTTAACAAACACGTCTAAAAAAGAAACCAGCAGAGGTCTGGAACAAAGTTCTGTGGTCTGATTAAACAAAAATCAGCCATCAAAGGGATGGAAAGAGGAAAGCGTGGAGAGAAAAAATAACAACTCAAGACCCAAAGCCACCACCTCATCTGTCAAAGATGGTGGTGGTTATGTTATGGGTTGGACATGACCATGGCCAGTAGAAACTGGTACACTGCTGACAGAAACAACGGGGAGAATGTAGATGTCTACAGGAGCATTCTGAGCTCAGATTCATCTAAATGCATCAAAACTCACTGTACAGCATTTCATCATTCAGCAGGACAATGGTCCTAAACACATGACCAAAGCAACCAAGGAGCTTTATAGGCTGAAGAGCTGGAATATCCCTTGACTTGAATCTCCTGATCTCAGTCCAACTGAGCAGCCTTCCACCTGCTGAAGGGAGGTGGAGAGACCCTATTTGTGTAGGCTCTCTGCCCATCTGCCAAGAAGGAGGCTGCAGTGAAGCTCTGGGAGATCCGGGGAAGATACAAAGTGTCTGCTGATGTTTGTGTGTCCAAGGCTTCACAAAGTCACTGCAAAGGATTTCCCACAAAATATTGAATGAAACATGATTTTGTTTGACTTCACACATTGTCCAATTACTTTTAAATCCCTAACTTTTGGGCACTTTGGGTGTTAAAATGGATATATATCCCACAGTGTTCTATATATTGCTGTAAACCTCCTCAAATTAAAGCTTAGACATGGCACTTTAAGGGAGTTTTATCATATTCATTGACTGTGCTATAGTAAAGAGCCCGAAGAACAAAAAATGTGTAACTGTCCAAAGACTCTGTACTATATAACAATATGGGTGGCAATTTTAATATGGTACCAGGCAAGTAGGTAGTTAGAGCAAACAATCAAAATATCTAACAATTCCTACATATATATATAGTCGATTAAACGCAGATGGAAGCTGCTGAAGGTGAAGTACAAAGGTTTAGAATGGATTCTCTGTTTTTGTCACTGAAGGTGAGTAGAAGCATTTTATGTTCAACATCAAAAAATAGAAACTTGAATCATTTCAGAGGGAAACTTGTTCTTGTAACATATTATTTGTTCTATTGCCTCGATCTTTTGGCAGCGCGCTCTAATTTATGACAGAGAGAGAACGTTGCCAGAGCTTGCCCCCTTCAAAGGAAAAGTATGACATTTAAGAAATGTGCTTATTTGCTCTCTTGCTGAGATTGAGATGAGATTGATACCACTCATATCTGTGCTTCAAGTATGAGCTTAGAGCCAGAAGACCATTAACTTAGCAGAAAGAAACAGTGGGAAACAGCTAACTTGGCTCTGTCCAAAGGTGGTGGGAGGGCTGTCTACCAGCACCTGTAAAGTTGACCCATTAATACATTTTATCTTGTTTATTTAATCCATAAACTAACAAAAAAAAGAAAAAAAAAAGAAAAAAGACAATCACAATGTGTTATAAAAATGACACATTGTGGTTTGACAGGGAGTTGCGTGCTGGAACGTTTTCTTGGCCAGCTTCATGCTTAATGGACAGAAATGAGAGTATTTTTGAGTTTCTCATGTAACTCCCTTCAAGAAAGTGAGTGAAGTTTGGACTGATGGAACACAATAGTGGAAGATCACACACTTCATGAGCTGGTTGATGTCAGTCCTCTATTGTGTGTCTAACAGTTGCAGCTTTAAAGGTTTGCAGGGGGAAAATCAGAAGTTAATTAGCGTCATTTAACTCTTTACTGGTGCTGAGTGGGAACACATTCAGCACACGGTGACACTGTATGGGGGAAATCTGGGGCTGACACCTGTAGAGTGCGCCCATATAGAGTAGGATTTGTATGTAAAATGACACTACAAATGTTGAATGTTTAACAGTTTTGTGTGGCCATGTAGTGTTAAAAACACGCTGGTGTTGTTAAATGACATAGTGAGTGTTGAAAGCTTGACATATATGACAGAGCTAATTTAACACTGACCCATGTGGACCTGTATAAACACTGGGCCAGTGTTAATTTGAACTCTGATGGAGGTGATTTAAGAGCAAGTACTTTGCTGTGCTTCTATTGCATTTATATGTATGTGGTTTGACTGGCTTCAGGTTATTTGTACATTTATACTATGCATGTATTTATCAACATGTCCTCACAATGTGATGTTTTGCATTTGTAATGTGCTTTTACTCATGTACTGTACACACACACTCTTAATATCAGGTAAATGAGAGAAGTTAGAGATGGTGAACAGCATTGCAGGGACGTACAGTACGTTGATAATAAGTAACTGATGGCAAAAAGCAGCAGAAACATCAGGGCCATTCTGCTTCGGTTTAAAGCCTGTGTCAGCTATCAGCATCGCACTATAACACTCTGAAGGGTTTAATGGACTATTGAGCTTATTTACTCTGTCAATACGGGTCAAAGGTCTGTGGAAGACTGATCACCTCGACTGCTAAACTAACAAGAATCTGCGCACGAGTAGACAAGAAGGCAAAGGCAACCTGACAAATTACAGCTCCGAGAGATACAGAGGAGGCATATGTGTTATCCTGCAGGTGAGTCGCAGCAACAGGATTAGAAGCAGTTACCACTCCCAAAGGGACTGATAGGCCACTGAATCCCCAGACTCACAACAAAACAACAGCTGATTTTAGCAGTTTCTGGTGCTGCTTAAAGTTTATTTACCTCACAGCAATGCAGAGACACAGACGAGAAACACTCTACAAGTCAAACTTTTAGATGATGTCGATTTCGTTGACTGACAATTTATAGAGTTGAAAATGAATACACCTTTAATATTTTTTTCAGCCATGTCATTAAATACTAGAGTTCCTCAACCCAGCAATTTATTAATAATCTCAACTTGGATTTGGAAACTACAAAAGAAGAGAAAGCCTGAGTTAAAGAAAGCCCAGTGGAGTGTGGAGGTGGAGTTTACATCCATGCTCACATATTTGGAGGCAAAAGACTAGCACCAACCATTAAACTGATCCAGGTTTAAGGTTAATAACAGGAGGTGGTGGTGCCTAATTAGTGTTTCCTAATAATCAGTTTTTAAAGAAAAGCCGTATCCAAACATGAGACACCTGAAGGTAAACTGAGCCGACCCAGAATCTGGAAGAAGCAGTTGTTGTGTTTGCTCACTGGGAGCCTCTGGAGTTATTTAATGGTCTTATGATGACCTCCTGGCCCGGGCTAACCAACTGTGGTCTGCAAAGCCAAAGCTTCGGGTTAAGACAAACATTGGGCTCTTGGGAGCATTACAGCTTTGAGTGGTGATGACAAGCAGGATTGGCTACATGTGGGATATTTATTTAAAATTTCACATATTGTTAATTCAGCTCTCGCATGTAACAGCCAAGAAATGTTAACCATTTGAAAAGCAACATTCCTGAGCCCAGCTTTGGCAGAGACCATCAAAACGGGGAAATTAACCTACTCAAAACATTATACTGTTTAGTTGCATATGTGAGGTTGCACTTGCCAAATGACTGTTTTCTTAATAATTTCTTCACTTACCCATGTCCCAGGCTCTGCTGACCCCTCTCCACACACATACACACACACACACACACACACCTACACACAGAGAGAGAAAAGTTACTCAATCAGTCATCAATCATTTTGCTCAGCAGAAAACAATTATGAGCAAGAGCTGACAGTTCAAACAGGAACCGAAATTTAGCGGAACACATGGACTGAGCACTCACTCTCTGCATGTTATCATACCCCTGTAACATTTGTGATGTAAAGAACAACTTGATGAGCCAGAAGATTACAATAAAAGTAAAAAAAAGAAAAGAAAAAAAAGAAAAAGCCATGCTGAGATATGAGAATGGACCAAAGTGTTGGAACCATCGACTAACAATCCCATCCATCCCTAGAGCCACTCTGGTAGCATGTCCAGAAATCTGAAAGCCCTTAATCACCTGACTAATGGGAGGAGTGTCAGCATTAAGGATTTCATTTCATGCAAAACAAACAATGTTAGTTATATGATCGAGTACCCGTGTGGTACAGTATAGGCCTGCATACAGTGCTGTGGATGAAACATCTCATGAATCACAGAACGCAGGGGCGTAACGCAGGCGTAACTGATCCTGTTACGAGACCTTTCAAAACTGAGCTTTACATTGCATCTTTATGGATATAGCATAGAAGTGACTGAGCCACTGGGCAAAACGTCAGTTTTCTCAGAAAATAGATGCATTTTGGATTTTCAATCTCCAGAGTTTATTTAGGGAATGAATGGAGACTTCTTAATAACATTAAAGTGGTGTTTTCTAAATTCAACGTATTTCCAAATTACTATAAAAACTGAACACATATTTAGGCACATTTTGGCAAAATACCTCCTTTCTCCCACTCATGGTACCTCCCCACAGATGGACTTTTATTATTTGTGGTTCAGCCAGTATTAGCCATGCCCATCATCAGGCACACTGCCTACTTCTGTACCAGTTTGGGAATATGACCAGCACCTTATGACCATATACCAAACCAAACTATATGTCAATATCCCATCGGCTGATATATATGTGTAGGTATATGATTGCTTATCTTATCTTTTATTTTATTTTATTTTATTTATTTTTCTCTCAGTGTTGCAAACTGAATCACACACTTTGCAACTACAACTGTGCCTTGTGCTTGATCATTTGTCAGTATTAATACAGTGAGATTAGTGGTATAACATGGTTATTATACTACAAAAAAATAGTAATATAAGTGGTAACATATCTGACTCTTTTTTTTTAAATATTTAATACAGTGGACTGAATTAATTACTGTAGATCACAATATAATTCTGACTATATTTTACAGTGTATGCTATGTCATGATAGTCTCTTCTGTTTCTATTAGATATACATCCCAGCATTGTATTAGTGTGTGTTTATTAGTTATACAGTATTGATATTTAAAATAACATACTTTATTATACTGTTATGTCCATTATACTTATTTATTGTGGACTACTGTAGCTGACAAGCTTACCACTAACATACAAGCGTGATAGCATCGTGTGTTCAAAGCTCTCTGTTGTTGTTTACCGGTAAATGATACTTAGTAGTTTGGCAAGAAGTATACTGGAGTTTTAGACAAAATGCTGAAATTGTTAACAATGTTCTGTTGTGGGAAGACCTTGGGAAGCACATTTCACACACTCATAAACTGGCAGATAATAAATTTAGTGATGTGATCTCAAACAGAGTCAGCCATACAGCTAAAACTAACTCAGAGACCTTAGCTAGTTAGCTTACTAACCGGAAGCTAGCAAGCTAACTAGCTAGCTCTTACTGCTCTTTTATTATTGTAGTTTAGTTGCTAACTAGACAATAAACTTACAGTTTTCTCAAGACTATCCGTATCAACTTCTTTCTCATAACACTGATTAAATGTGAACGTTCATTAGTTGAGCTCGTACAGTTTGAATGGAATAAAAAGATATCTCTACAACATGTTTACAACATGTTAAATGAGGGCGTGACCGTGCCTTAAGTTTATTTCACTGCACATTGGAAGTAGCTGAAGTTGTGCCAGGAGTCCATACTCTGTGATCATACATGAGCTAGCTTTTTTTTTATTATGTGATTTTTGACTCTCCTGCTCCAGCAGGAGTTGGCGCCGTTTTCTTCGTCAATACATCATCTTAAAATCCACACCTGTAAGTCAGTGTTTGACAGTTTATTCTACTATCATACATGTGGGAACTAAACAGATGAAAGGAAAACAAGACGCCACTGATGTCACCTGCCTTTCATTAAGCACCCATGCTGAGAAAAGAAGCAAATGTTTCTGCTCTAAAGAAAACCCTTCGAAATTACAAGCATCAGTCAAAGTGTCATTTACCCTGTTAATGTTAGGTAATGACAGGAGCTGTGTACTAAGAAAAGCTTTCCCTGTCCATACGGCTCAAACTGTGCTGAGTAATGGCAAGTTTAGAGAAGAGAATCCAGCCTCACCTCAGCGTGTTCACTGTGAGCTCAACTGCGAATAAAATGCCCCGACAATTAGGAGAGTTGATTGCAGTCACAGAGGCTGCCAAGCAGCAATTTCCATTGTTAATAACCAAAAGAAAACATTTATGTCTGATGCTGAAAATTGTCTTGCTTTTAGCAGCAGTGGCCCACAGCCATTTGTGGTATTTTATTATAATTGGCTAGAAAAACATCATAGTCTTGGACCAGAGGTATCTAGAACTGGAGAGACATGTTTTTTCAATTAGGCACCATTTAATGACCCCTTAGAAAAATAAATAACTGTGTACAATCTCAACACACCATACCACATCATACCATGTCAGACTGCAAACATGTATGATCACATTTCATGAGGAAAAAAAAAAAACAGCAAAGGATATCACTGAAGT